>NC_057804.1:445724410-446024410 GCF_018294505.1 Triticum aestivum | reverse complement strand
TTACACAAACTCGGTGAGACCGATTTTGGTAATAAGCTAACCAGAGAGTTGGTCAGGTAAACTCGGTGGGACCAATTTGCTCATTTTGGTGAGACCGAAATGTTACAAAAAGGAAACAGAGAGTTTACATTGCAATCTCGGTGGGACCAATCGCTCATCTCGGTGGTACCAAAATGTTACGAAGGGAAACAGAGAGATTACAATCCCATCTCGGTGAGACCGTGATCCCTATCGGTGAGACCGATTTGCCTAGGGTTTGTGGCAGTGGCTATGACATCTGAACTCGGTGGCGCCGGATAGAAAGAATCGGTGGGGCCGAGTTTGACTTTTGGTTTAGGTCAGATGTGGATGTGAGAAAGTAGTTGAGGGATTTGGAGCATATCACTAAGCATTTTGAGCAAGTAAGTCATTAAGCAACACCTCATCCCTCCTTGATAGTATTGGCTTTTCCTATAGACTCAATGTGATCTTGGATCACTAAAATATAAAATGTAGAGTCTTGAGCTTTGAGCTTGAGCCAATCCTTTTGTCTTTAGCATTTTGAGGGGTCCACTTTTCTCATCCATGACATGCCAATCATTGAGCTTTCCTGAAATATTCATCTTGAAATAGCATTAGCTCAATGAGCTATATGTTGTTAGGAATTACCAAAACCACCTAGGGATAGTTGCACTTTAAATCTCCCCCTTTTTAGTAATTGATGAAAACATATAGATCAAAGCTTCGACAAATGATAATAAGAGTGAAAAACATTGTCGCTTTGAGAAGTATGTGAAATGTAAGAGCTCCCCCTAAATGTGTGCATAGTTTAGAATTTGCTTTGGACTGCAAATGCACAATGAGTTAGGATCATGAGTTACTCTTCCATGTCACATACATCTTGGTGGAGCGCTCAAAATGATAATAATTAAATACATGCACTTATCACCAAGCAAAGTGAATGATCATATAGAGATAAAAGGATAATGTCATCCAACAAGCATTAAGGTAGCATATGATCGAACACATGATCATCCAAGTATCTCACAAAAGCATAAAGTATCTCAAACAAGCAAATAAAGTTCAACCACCAAAACAAGAGAGAACAAAAGCAACACTCTCTCTCGAAGCCTATGATCTATACATTTTTCTCCCCCTTTGGCAACAAGTTACCAAAAATTTCATAGAAAATGCATAGCACTAAATCGACTCTCAGGATTGGTCTTCAGGTGGTGGTGTAGAGATGGCTCCTTGGACGAAGACTTCAGTAGATGTGGGTGGAGCTGGTGGAGTAGGTGCTGGAGCTGGTTGCACAGAAGTTGTAGCTGGTGCAGATGAAGTTGCTCTAGTGTCTGGAACAAGCACTCCAGCTGATCTCTGGCTCCTGGGCACTCTGGCAAAAGCATCAGTAGTAGTCTTGCCCTTCCTCTCCTGCATGTCATCCTGAAGTTGCTCAACAACTAATTGTATCTCAGTGACCTTCACATCCAAGTCGTAGAACTTCTGCTCCATGATCCTCTCCAGGCTCTCCTAGTTTTGAGTCAGGGTGGCCAATCCCTTCTCAATCCTCAGAGTGGAGGCAATCAAGTAGCCAAGCTGATCCTGCTTGCTCTTCAAGAAGTACTGAGATGCCTCATCAATGGTTGGCATCTTTGCAGCCTTTTTAGTCCTTGCCTTCTCCTTCTTTGCTTGTGCTTGCACAGAAGATGGTTCATCTTCATCCATTACCACTGTGTTGTCCTCAAAATCTGGATAGATGGGCATGTGTTCCTTGTCCAAGACGTATGTGCCTGTGCCCATCTTGGAGTTGATTAGCTCCTGGATCTGTGGGGCATGCCACAACTTCTCTTCTGATCTACAGCTGTCCTCTTGATAGTTTCCACTATGAGGCTCATGACCTTGAACTTTTGAGGCACATCAAATATGTGAAGTAGGTTGATGGCATGGCCTCTGATCATCTTGTGATCTCCAGACTTAGGCAAAAGAGTGTGCCTGAGGATCCAGTTAATTGTTGGCAATCCTGACAGAAGGTAATGTACTGATCCAAACTTGTGTGTCTCAACAGCAGCATCTGGGATCTCTCTGTACATGTGTGCCATGGAGTTGTGACCCTTCTTCTTCTTGGCATAAACATCCAAGTCATCCTCACTTTCCTTAGGTGCATTGATCGACTTTTCCCATTCTTCAACTGATGATTGGTACCTAGTACCTTTAGACATCCAGACAATCTTTCGATCTGGGTAGAAGTGAGTTGTGGAGTAGAACTGCATAATAAGCTCATCATTCCACTTTGTGAGCTTCTGCCCAACAAAGTCATCCACTCCACAAGCATTGAAACTGACATACACCCCTGGATAATGCTCTTCATTTTTCCTGATGTACTCCCAGTCTACCCATCTCATATCACAGACAATTGGCTTCTTGTCAAGCAGCACTGTCTCATAGAAGTCATGATGTTCCTTTGTATGGAACCTGTAGTCCACAACAGTTCTCCTCCTGACTGCATAGGGATCATTCAATCTCCACTGCCTGAGACCTGCATCCTTCCTCAGCTTCATATCCTCAGCTATAGGATGAACATCATTGTGACCTGGAATTTTGGGCTTCAACTTTCTCAAGACATGTTCCTCATCATCTTCTTCTTCAACAACAGCTTCAGGCACTGGGGCCTTGTTCTTCTCTCCAGCAGGAATGTTCCTAGTATTCCTCTTGGGTGCAGATTTGGGCTTTGATGAAGCAGCCCCTGACCTGATGGCATCACCCATAAGCTTTCGAGCTTTGGGTGCTGGTGCAGCAACCTATTCCTCTTCTTCTTCTTCCATCATGGAAGGCTTTCCAACAACCCTGGCCATGGTCTTCTTGACCCTTTCCTTCCTCTTCTTCCCTTCTGCAGCAGCCTCTTTGGGTTCAGATTCCAAAGGTACTTGAGTAGAGGCTTTGGCTTTAGACATCGGAATTCTCTTTGCAGGTACTTTGGTCTTCATACCATGCTTAGTGGCAGCAACTGTGCCATACTCCTTCTTGAGCACCTTCTTCTTGGAAGTGGCCTCATCCTCAACAGCCACATAGTCTTCATCCTTAGAATCTGAGGTTTTCTTCTTTCTGGCTCTGGTGGCTGCCTTGGGTAAGTTGCTTGGTGTGCTCCTGCTACCCTCATCATAGCTGCTAGAGGGACTAGTGCCCTCACTTATCTGAACCTGCTCCTCAGACTTGTTCTGATTGTCACTTTGATTAGACATGTTGCAAACACTGATAGCAGACCCTTTGAATAGATATAGATGAGGTGGAGTAGATGAGCATCACAAAATACAGAGGTTTTTGCAAAAGAATGAGTCAAAAACTTAGTTTTAGTTTTCCACATAAAGCATTTCGGATCTACTGATTTGTGAACTCGGTGATACCGAAGCAGCTTTTGGAACTTAAACTAGTGAACTCGGTCAGACCGAGTCACAGTTCGGTGGCACCGAGACTACTAGGGTTTCACAAAGTCCTGAACTCGGTCACACCGATTTGCAATTCTCGGTCAGACCAAGAATCACATGTGCAATGGCCTTAGCCGAATCGGTGGAACCGAGTTTTACAACTCGGTGGGTCGAGATGGTTTCGGCGGAAACCTAACCCTAAATTTTCAATTCACATCTAATCTATGGAGTGTTTTCGGTGTATATGATGATCTCAATCGTGGCAAGATTAATGGCAAAACAATGTGCTAGAGATTCGGAGTTAGGAATAGCAGAAAGATCAAGTCCATACCCTAGTTCAGCGATGGACTTGCTACGGCGGCAACAGCGGAGACAAATTCCATTGACGGCGGTGGAGACCAGCGGCAGGAGGCAGCTGGCGACGAGGAGGACGATCCGGAGACCCAGGGAGGCAGAGCAGGCTGAGCACGGGCGAAAGAGTTTGGAGAAAATTTCCAAATTTTGACCCATGGATATATATATAGCTTGACCCTGTCAGTGTGACTGAGTGGAACAACTCGGTGGCACCGAGATACATAACTGCAAGCAGTTACAGCAACTCGGTGTGACCGAAAGGTTCAAATCGGTTACACCGAGATTGAAAACCTAGATCGACTTAGTGATCTCGGTATGACCGAAATGGAAGAATCAGTCGGACCGAAACGCACAAAGAAGTTTTGGAAGTTTAAGTCTATGACGAATCGGGGACTTCGAGTGCTCCTCACACAGAGTGGTTCGAACCCGACTTGATAAAATTTTGTGATGTAGCATGAATAGATTTTGAGACAAGAAAAGCATAGATATCTAGAGAAGGTTCTTAGGCATTCTTGTCCATCCACTTGGCAAAAGAAAAAGGAACCAACCAATCAAAACAACAAGTGGATATCCTCGAATGAGTAAAATATGCAACCAACATGCTCACACAATAAAATGGCAAATGAAATATGTGGCAAAGCATGCACAACCAATTCTAGCATCTATCAAGCAATTGGTGATGACTAGGTCATCTATATATGAGTATATTGACTTAGGAGTCAAATGAGAACATTTGATCATAGGTCATACTCATCATTTAAGCTCAAGTGGGGTTACCACTTTTACATAATGCATTGTTGTGTTCACACCATTAGAGTTTCTTTGACTCAATTCTTAGAGTAAAGCTCCCCCTAGATGTGAGATCCCCCCTTAAGAGGGATGAACTAACCTTGGGTTTTGTCAATGATTACTTCATGTAGGTGTTGAAGATGTGGATACTCAATGTTGATGTAGATCATTTGGAGCAATCCTTTGGAGTGAGTTGCACTTTCAATACCTACACGGGTTAGTCCCACAAGGAACAAACAAGGATATCCATAGACATAGAGTGATGCACACACAAGATGATGTCTATGAAAGCATTAGATTACCTTGTCCCTTGTCTTAACAACAAGAGGGTTTGTGACTCCTTGAACTAGTGCAAGATGTGGAAGTTGATTGCACTTGTTATTGCCATAAAGATATGAGTGAAATATGTTGGTGGAGTCACCCTCAAGAACTCTCTAGTTCTTCTTCTTTGATATCCACATCATCTTGATGGGAATCCTTGGAGTTGTAGTCGTACTTGATGAAGTCTTGGGAACCCACTTGACCAAGGCCTTAGGAGCTTCTTCAAATGCATCAATCTCCTCTTGAAGCTTATCCTTGCCTTTTTGCTTGTGGTCTTGTGGTGGAAGATCATCTTGAGCTTGTGTCCCTTTGAAGGAAGTAGGATCATACTTCTCTTGTTGAGGAACAAACTTAGTCTTGGCGTATTGATCTTCTTCCCACTCAACTCCATTGGCATTGAACTTTCGTTCAAAACAAACACCTTGGTTCTTCCGGTGCCTTCCTTGCTTACGTACAATTTCCTCGAATTGCTTACTCCCGGCAAGGCTCTTGTAAACACCTTTCTCTATAATTCCCTTCAATAAGCTATTTTCTTGCCCAAGTGTAACTTGGCTAAGAGAATCATTAGTGGAATCAAGAGAACTACTAGAAGCAACAACATTGGATTTAGCATGATTATTGTTACTACTAGAGGAAGAATCTTTCTTGTTCTCGTTACTAGACTTAACTTGAGGCATGTAAGTAGATAAGAGTAAACGTGTCAGGACCCCGACTCGATGTCACATCGATCTAGCCGGTAACACCTCATATCACTTTGCGGCCTCACGCACGGTATCCCCACGGGTGTCGTCTTACCTTTGCCCGGGACCGTTTGCGCCTTTTGGCTCACGTATATGATAGTGTCGCTCGCATCCATATGATAAGGAGCCCGGGCTGACATGACTAGTCGTAAACCCAAAGTGGCACAGACTTACAGGGACAGGCATCCATGACCCAGCTTCGAACGTGTCGGTCATCAGCAAGTGGGTCCGGGCTGTAGCACTGGGCTAGCAGGACTCCGGTAAACCGGGCTGTAGCGGGCTAACAGGACTCCGGTACTCAAAGCGTGACATTTCCCCGAAGGGACAGACACAGGAACGAAGAAGGACACATGCCGGCCAGCCTAAGTGTTCCAGAGCAGTAGCAAGCTACCATGGCTCAGCGGTAACACTAGGAGACATTTCCCGGTAAGAGAGGCTACTAAAGATAAACAACTAGATAGTCAGATCCCACACATACCAAGCATTTCAATCATACACACAATATGCTCGATATGTGCAAATACAACGAAGCATCACAACATGACTCTATGACACAAGTACTTTATTTAAGGCTCAGGGAGCCATACATAACATACACAAAGGTACGGGTCTCACGACCCAACATACAAGTCATACAGTCATACAAACCAGCAGCGGAAGTAACTTGTCTGAGTACAGACAACTAGTAAAATAAAAGAGGCTTGGAAAGCCTAGCTATACTACGTGGTCCTTCACAAGCTCAGGGTCACCACCTGGGTCTTTAGCCTACTCGTTGATGTCAACGTCTACATAGAACCCATCAGAAGGGGTTGCAGCGTCTTCTGTAAAAATGTAGATTATAGCAACATGAGTACAAAGGTACTCAGCAAGACTTACATCAGATCCTACATACATGCATAGTATCAAGAAGGGTTGGTGGAGTTATTGCAGCAAGCCAGCTTTGACTCTTGGCTAGGCTATCCTACGATACTCCAACTTGAAATGGTTTTGCGCACACGAGTCCACTACTCACCACTTCAATACACTACCGAGGATCCACCTCCGTCTTCCTACGGAAGAGCCATCCTCGGCACTCACACTTATCTTGAGGCTTTTAGTAGTTTCCATTTACTTGTCTATGAACTGTATAGGCAACCAAGTAGTCCTTTACCGCGGACGCGGCTATTCGAATAGATCATGTTAACCCTGCAGGGGTGTACTTCTTCATACACGCTCTCACCACTTACCGTCGTTTACACGACATGTACTCGGCAACCTTCAAGCGGAAGCCCAACGTGGGTGTCGGCCACGACCTACCTAATCACCTAAGCCTCCAGTCCAGGTTTATCGCCTATTCAGGTTCCATCCGCAGGGAGTCCGGCCGAGGTTTCCCATACGGCCCCGAACGATGTGAACAGGGTTCCCGAGATACCTAACGGGTATTCGGTACACCCGGCCACGTACCTACCGCATCACAGCCCACCCCTACGGTCAGCGCTGTCCACGGCCTCCAGTAGGCTACAAACACCAGAAACTACTTGCAACTCCTGGACGGAGAACTAGGGTGAATAAGAAGCCGAGAGGGTCCATTGGTTTCGGGCCCAATGCATGGTAGTAGCTGATTCTTAAATCACACATACAGATCTCAGTGCTTAAGGTCGGCTTCAATGAAACAACCCACCATGTACTCCTACATGGCCTCTCATCGATACCTTTACCAAATCGTGTTCACCACACCACTCTCATTACCGACATAATCATTTCACTCTAGCCCATCACCCAGATGAACCAGACCTGACACGACTCTAAGCATAGCAGGCATAGCAAGGTAGGAACAACACATACATATGGCTCAATCAACTCCTACACATGCTAGTGGGTTTCATCTAGTTACTGTGGCAATGACAGGTCATGCAGAGGAAATGGGTTCAACTACCGTAGCACACAGCAGTTTGAAACGCGTTGTCTTAATGCAGTAAAGGAGAGCAGGAGCGAGAACATGGGATTGTATCGATATGATCAAATGGTTGGTTGCTTGCCTGATGGTTCGATGCACGGATACGGTTCTTCGTTAGGGTAATCACGGTACTCCTCAGAGGCAGAACCTGTCGCAGAGGACACCGATACACAATCATCACCAAACAATGTGCAACAATATGATGCATGCATGAAACATGGCAATATGAGTGAGTTGGGCTAATGCAACTAAAACCAGAAGGGTTTGAACAAATTTGAATCAAAGATTCAAATTTCAAATTCAAATATGGCCTTTTAAAGTGCTTTTCCTTGTTCTGCTTGAAACATCAATTTAACTTGTTTGATCATGCATGAAAATAGTACAGATGGATAGATTGGATTTTTCTGATCATTTTTCATATATAATTTGTCCAATTTGGAGTTACAGAATAAAAGTTATGAATTTTTGAAGTTTAAATAATATTCTGGAATTTCCTGATTTAAATTAAATCCAGAAATATAATTATTGCGCCAGCATGACGTCAGCATGACGTCAGTGGTCAACTGCGGCTGGCTGAGGTCAAACCTGACGTGTGGGGCCCACACGTCAGTGACAGGGGGGGTTAAACAGGATTAAATTAATCCTAATTAGGGATTAGTGGCGCTGGGGCCCACTGTCAGTGTCAGGGGGGGTTGACTAACAGTAGTTAGCGCTAATCTAACCACCTGGCCGACAGGGCCCACGCGTCAGTGACCCTGGGGGGTCAAACCCCAGGTCGGACAAGTCAAACCCCACCGGCGACATGACGCCGGCGAGGTCCGAGACGGCGGCGAAAGTGCTTTTTGCCATTCCGGCAACCAAATGGACGGCGGAAGGCATCTACGTGTTGCTGAGGTTGAGCCGCGACTATTGGTGGTGGTGGTTGGGCTCGGGGTGGCCGGAGTTGACGGCGGCGAGCTCGGCTGCGGCGGCCGGAGTTCGGGTGCGGTCGGAATCGGCGTTGCAGGGCGTTAGGGGAGGTGTTGGTGCGTGCTACGTGCTCCTAGTGAGGTGTGGAGCACGATGGTGTGCTCGGTTGGGCGCTACGGCGACCGTGGCCACGACGGCGACATCGCCGGCGGCGTGGAGCTCTCGGCCAAGGTGGGGCTAGGGCCTAGAGGTCGGGAGAGACCAGGGGAGAAGGGGGAAACGACTCGGGGGCTCACCGCGGTTGCAGTGGGCGTCGAAGCGGGCTCGGGGACGCGCTGGAGACGACGAATTCGACGGCGACGATGGTCGGAGCCCGAAGAGGGGAACGGCGACGTGGCGGCGATGCAGGGCTTCCGGGAGACCCGTGGAGCGGTGGGGAGGAAGAGGGAGTCGAGGCGGAGCTCCTGAGCTAGTCGGGGGAGCGAGGGGTGGCCGGAGACGGCGGCTATGGCGAACGGCGGCGACGGTGGTGTTCGGCCGTGAGAGAGAGAGAGGGAGCAGCACGGGAGAGAGAGGGGGGGATAAGGCCAGGGGATCGGGGCGGCACCGAGAAGAAGCGCCGCGGCGTCGCGCTGGCGGGGGAGGCAGGCAGACGAGCTGGTGGCGTGGCGCTCCGGCCGTGCGCGCGCGCCGGCCACACGCCTGGCCGACTGGCGCCAGGAGGACGACGGCGGTGGTGGGCTGGGCTGGCTTGCTGGGCCGGCCAGCTGGCTGGGCCGCACAGGGAGGAGCCCAGGTAAGCTCCTCCTGTTATTTCTTTTTCTGTTTTCTAATTTCTGACATTTGTTTTGATTTAAATAATATATTAAATCATTTATTTAACTTATGCCAATTTTTGCAGGAGCTATATATATTAATCCAGAGCTCTTTTATAAATGGCATAATATTTGGACATATATTAATATATATAATTAATATATTTCCAATGCAAATATTTATGCATTAATTCCAAATGCCCAAAATAAATGTCCATGAGCCACTAAAAATATTGGTTTGATTTTTATCTCTGTCCAATATTTTCAGAGAGCAACATGAGCATTTTCTTGGATCCTTTTGGAGAAATTTTTATTTGGGTCATTTTCAAAATGATTCTGAGGGTTTCACAGATCCCCATTTCAAGTTTCTGATGAAAGAGTAAACATGATGCAACACTCTAATGCATGACTAGCTAGGGTGTGACAACTCACCCCCACTCAAAAGAATCTCGTCCCGAGATTTGGGTTCCTCCGGGAAGAAGGCGGGATACTCGAGTCGAAGACGATCCTCCCTTTCCCAAGTTGCTTCATCCTCAGAATGGTGCGACCATTGAACCTTGAGAAACTTGATATTATGACGTCGCGTGGTACGTTCGGCTTGATCGAGGATACGAATGGGGTACTCTCGATATGTAAGATCATCTTGGAGATCAAGCGTTTCGTGGTCCACTTCACGGATAGGATCCGAGAAGCAACGCCTGAGTTGAGAAACGTGGAAGACATCGTGAACTCTGGAGAGGTGCGGAGGTAGTTCCAACTGGTAGGCAACTTCTCCTCGTTTGGCGAGAATGCGAAAAGGTCCAATGTAACGAGGAGCCAATTTGCCTTTGATACCGAAACGATGGGTTCCCTTCAGAGGGGTGACCCGAAGATAAGCCTTCTCGTCAACCTCGAAAGTCATAGCCTTATGTTTTCGGTCATATTGACTCTTTTGACGGGATTGGGCTGTTTTCAACTTTTCACGAACGATACGAACTTGTTCTTCTGCTTCCTGAATCATATCCGGGCCAAAGAATTGTCTTTCCCCGGTCTCTGACCAGTTAAGGGGTGTTCGACATCGTCGTCCATAGAGAACTTCAAAAGGGGCTTTACCCAAGCTAGATTGATAGCTGTTGTTGTAAGCGAATTCGGCAAATGGAAGGCACTTCTCCCAGTCCATTCCGAATGAGATAACAGAGGCTCGAAGCATGTCTTCTAGAATCTGATTGACGCGTTCCACTTGACCACTCGACTGAGGGTGGAAAGCGGTGCTAAAGGAGAGACGAGTTCCCATAGCATTTTGGAAACTTTCCCAAAATCGAGAGGTGAAAAGACTTCCTCGATCCGAGTTAATTTCCAAAGGAACACCATGGAGAGACACTATTCGGGAGATGTACAAATCTGCCAGCTGACTAGCGGTTATACTCTCACGAACAGGTAAGAAATGGGCTACTTTGGAAAGACGATCGACCACGACGAAAATAGCATTATTCCCTCTCTTGGTCCTGGGAAAACCGGTAATGAAATCCATACCAATTTTATCCCATTTCCATTCAGGAATAGCTAAGGGTTGAAGGGTGCCAGCAGGCCGTTGATGCTCTGCTTTTACACGACGACAGACGTCGCAATTTGCAATATACTGAGCAATTTCTCTCTTCATCCTAGTCCACCAGAACCTCTGGCGTAGGTCCTGATACATCTTAGTACTACCGGGATGAATGGTGAGAGGAGATTCATGAGCTTCCTTAAGGATCAAACGCCTCAGGTTTCGCACTTTGGGAACCACTAGTCGATTCCCGAAGTATACGACCCCTTGATCATTAATAGAGAAGCAATTCGCAATTCCTTTCTGAATGTTTCTCTTGATGCGGGAGATTCCCGGATCTACCTTCTGTGCTTTGATAATCTGATCCGTAAGGGTAGGTTTTGCCACCAAGGTGGAAAGAAAACCTTGAGGTACAATGTGAAGGTTAAGCTTCCGAAATTCCTCATGGAGAAGCGGTTGACTTTGTTGTAACATCAGGTTGTTACAATAAGATTTACGACTTAGCGCATCAGCCATGACGTTGGCTTTCCCTGGGGTGTAGGTTATCCCTAAATCGAAGTCTGTGATCAATTCAACCCAACGTCTTTGCCTGAGATTCAGATCCGGTTGGGTGAAAATGTACTTCAGACTTTGGTGATCAGTGAATATTTCGCAACGATTACCGAGGAGGTAATGTCGCCAGGTCTTAAGTGCATAGACTACGGCTGCAAGCTCTAGATCATGAGTAGGATAATTCTCCTCATGTGGGTGCAATTGCCGTGAAGCGTAAGCAATTACGTGTCGATCTTGCATAAGAATGCAACCTAGTCCTTGTCGCGAGGCGTCGCAGTAGATAACAAAGTCCTTGGAGAAGTCTGGCGGTACCAGTACGGGAGCAGAGGTCAGGCGTCTTTTCAGTTCCTGAAAGCTGTGCTCACATTGTGGAGTCCATTCGAACTTCTTATCTTTCTTGAGGAGTTCGGTTAGAGGTTTAGCAACTTTGGAGAAGTTCTCGACAAAGCGACGGCAATAGCTCGCTAAGCCTAGAAAACTCCGAACTTGCTTGACCGATTCAGGTGGAGTCCAATTAAGGACGGCTTGAACTCGCTCAGGGTTAACAGCAATACCTTTACCAGATATTACATGACCCAGATAGGTCACTTCTGACAACCAGAATTCACATTTAGAAAATTTGGCATAAAGGCGATGCTCTCGAAGTTTCTTCAACACTAGCCTTAGATGTTCGGCATGTTCTTCCTCGTTCTTGGAGTAGATGAGTATATCATCGAGATAAACTACGACGAATTTATCCAAATACTCCATGAAGATTGAGTTCATTAACCGAGAAAAGGTGGCTGGAGCGTTGGTTAAACCGAAGGACATGACGGTGTACTCGTATTGGCCATAACGAGTAACAAAGGCCGTTTTAGGAATGTCCCCGTTTCTGATTTTGATTTGATGGTAGCCCAACCTCAAATCCATCTTGGAGAAGACTGAGGATCCAGCGAGCTGATCATACAGATCGTTGATCCTGGGAAGTGGATATTTGTTCTTGATTGTGACCAAATTGACAGGTCGGTAATCTACAACCATCCGGTCCGTACCATCCTTCTTCTTGACGAATAGGACGGGGCAAGCCCACGGAGATGAGCTAGGGTCGGATGAAACCCTTTTTCAAGGATTCATCGAGTTGTTTCTTAAGCTCGGCTAGTTCTAGGGGTGCCATCTTATAGGGTCTTCTAGCAATCGGAACGGTTCCTGGGATGAGGTCTATTACGAACTCAACATCCCTGTCAGGTGGAACACCTGGCAATTCCTCTGGAAAGACATCCGGGAAGTCACGGACTACCGGAACGTCCTCAAGGTCTGGCAAAGGGCTGGCGTTAAGAGAATATAATTGTCGCTTGGCTATTCGGGTCAAGACATTGACTATCTTCCCCGAAGGATGGGTGAGTTGAACAGTCCTAGAGAAGCAATCAATTTTGGCTTGATGAGCTGACATCCAGTCCATACCCAGAATGATATTAATATCTGAAGATTTAAGGGCTATCAAAGATGCGAGGAAAACAAGTCTGTCGACTTGGATTTCATTTCCATAACTTACCCTAGAGGTCTGCCATCTAGAACCAGGGGTAGAAATTTCCATAGTGGATGGCAAGTCACAGAATGCAACGTTATGCAAACGAGCATAATTTTCAGATATAAAAGAATGAGAGGCTCCTGTATCGAAAAGAACAGATGCCGGGTGGCAATTAACAAGAAGCGTACCGAGAACGACGTTGGGATCCTCTTGAGCTTCTTCGGCAGAGATACAGTTGACATGGCCACGTGAAGCGGTGACCGGCTTGGCGTGGAACACTTTCCCTGTCGGCTTGCCACGGCCAACAGCTTTAGCAGATTGATTGGGGTTGGTCTGGGGGCACTCACGCATATAGTGACCAGATTCCCCACACTTGAAACAAGTCACGGAACTGGTACGTGGAGGAGCATTATTGGTTGGACCCCCATAGGGCTTGGCTGGAGCAGACTGTTGAACCGGGCGAGGCGCCTGGAAAGATGGCCTCGGTGTGAACCTGGGTGGCAGGGCGGTGTTGGGCACCCACACGCGGCGCTTCTGAGGACCAGCACCGGATGAGGAACCCATGTCACGTCCATGCTTGCGTGTTGCGTCATAGTCAGTCTGACCAGTTTCAGCACTGATGGCTTTGTTGACAAGTTTCGAAAAAGATGTGCACTCATGCAGACGGAGGTCGCGGCGAAGCTCAGGACTAAGGCCCTTACGGAACCTTGCTTGCTTCTTGGCGTCAGTAGAAACTTCCTCAGTTGCATATCGGGCGAGATTACCAAACTCCCTGCTATAGACATCCACAGAAAGTCGGCCTTGGGTGAAACTGCAAAATTCTTCACGTTTACGGTCCATGAGACCCTCCGGAATGTGATGTTCACGGAAAGCCTCGCTGAACTCAGCCCAAGTAGTGACATGGCCCGCTGGGCGCATAGCTCCATAATTCTCCCACCATAGACTGGCGGGGCCTTCAAGATGATATGCAGCAAAGGTGACCTTGTCAGCCTCCGCTACCAGCGCGGAACGCAGTTTGTGAGAGATACTGCGAAGCCAGTCATCAGCGTCGAGAGGCTCGACGGAGTGGTGGAACGTGGGTGGATGCAATTTGATAAAATCACTGAGTGACACCACGTTAGCCCTCTGATGGTGTGCTGTATTCTGTTCAATACGCTCCAACAAACGGTTGGTCTCCCGCTTGTTTCTCTCAGCTTCCATCATAACCTCGGCTAGTGAAGGAGGATGAGGCAGATTTGCATCCCTGGCTTCACTGCCTTCGGCCTGCTCTTGAGAAGCAGGGTTAGCGCGCGTGTTGACCATCCTAGGTAAACAAGACAATGATTTAGTCAGGATGGTAAAATTCCGACATAGGATACATAATGTAAGGAATAACTCGGAATGCAAGATGATCATCCGTATGACATGGTAGATACAGAAACTGCTTCTTTATTCCATCGTCATACACACCATACAGGTTTAGTACAAGACCAAACAAAGTACTATTACGGTGAAAGAGGATTACATCTCATCGGAGGCATCCCAGGCTCCTATACATTATTTTTCTACACCTCCGGAAGGAGTACAACTAGGTCATATCCCACGAGTCACGCGGGACGATAGACGACACAGCTAGTGCGAACTAGGGATACTACCACTAACTCAGACCGATCCGTAGTAGTCCTCGTAGAAGTCACCTCCATAGCCTGGAAGTTCAACATGATCATCCGGAAACAGACGGTCTCGCGGAGCTTGTGGACCATAGGGGCTAGGATGAGGCCTTGGACCAACAAACGGTGGCCTGCGGGGACCACGAGGTGGGGTGATGCCTCCTACATCACGCCAAACCATCACGTCCGGCAGAGCAGATCTCACAGGATAGAGATCGCGCATATTCGAATATCCAGCTTGCACCGCCGGTGCGAACCGAGTCAAAGTGGCCCAGTGGTCAGCACGGGTATTGAAGAGCTCTAACCTTAAGGCCCGATTTTCACGGTCCTTATCCTCGAGCATCTCAGCAGTGGTGCGAGTCCGTGAATCCTCCTGAGTGGGGTCAGCATAGATAGCCTGGAGATACCCTTGTGCTCCCGGAAGTGATCCTGGCATATACCGGAAATCAGAGTCCCGAAACAGACCAGATCTGACTCGCATAATGGTCATCATAGAGTAGGCGGCGTCCTGCACAGCCATCTCAATAGTAACCCCGAGTCCATAGGAGCAGTGAAGAGGCTCGGTGGATCCAGGATAAGATGGAAATATCCTGACAGTGCAGAGATACTGGCTTTGATTAAAATCTCGGAATTGCTCTTCGACCGTGTACTCGGATACCAGCGGTATCCAGCCTCAGTCATTACCCTGACCAACTTAGCAGTATGGCCGGGTACATCTAGGCATCGAGTCAGGCGAACCACTTGATTGAGGTCGCGGGTGGCCATCTGAAAGCACAATCATAATGCAAAGGCATTAGAATTTCTAGCAAAATTTCGGCAGCATAACAGCTGTAAATGCTCAAGAAGGATTTTGAGACATTTGACAAAGGATTTCGTACATACTCAACATCATCATTTCAAAGTTCTGAAACCATTCTGGCAACATAATGTGGTAGTAGAGCTGAACTAGGCTTGTAACCATCAAACTTATAAGGTACTACTGATTAGTAACACGTGATCCTGATAGAGAGAATAGATCCTAATTCCTTAACCCCGGTGGAAGAATGGACTGACTCAGATCAGAAAGTCATAAGGTAAAGGAGTAAAAAGAGCCTTACGTTCCAACCCACAATCAATTCCCCTACATATAACTAAAGAATTTCTAGACTCAACATCGACCAGTTTGGCTTGGAGGACCTACAGGCAGTCCGGCTCTGATGCCAACGCTGTCAGGACCCCGACTCGATGTCACATCGATCTAGCCGGTAACACCTCATATCACTTTGCGGCCTCACGCACGGTATCCCCACGGGTGTCGTCTTACCTTTGCCCGGGACCGTTTGCGCCTTTTGGCTCATGTATATGATAGTGTTGCTAGCATCCATATGATAAGGAGCCCGGGCTGACATGACTAGTCGTAAACCCAAAGTGGCACAGACTTACAGGGACAGGCATCCATGACCCAGCTTCGAACGTGTCGGTCATCAGCAAGTGGGTCCGGGCTGTAGCACTGGGCTAGCAGGACTCCGGTAAACCGGGCTGTAGCGGGCTAACAGGACTCCGGTACTCAAAGCGTGACATTTCCCCGAAGGGACAGACACATGAACGAAGAAGGACACATGCCGGCCAGCCTAAGTGTTCCAGAGCAGTAGCAAGCTACCATGGCTCAGCGGTAACACTAGGAGACATTTCCTGGTAAGAGAGGCTACTAAAGATAAACAACTAGATGGTCAGATCCCACACATACCAAGCATTTCAATCATACACACAATATGCTCGATATGTGCAAATACAACGAAGCATCACAACATGACTCTATGACACAAGTACTTTATTTAAGGCTCAGGGAGCCATACATAACATACACAAAGGTACGGGTCTCACGACCCAACATACAAGTCATACAGTCATACAAGCCAGCAGCGGAAGTAACTTGTCTGAGTACAGACAACTAGTAAAATAAAAGAGGCTTGGAAAGCCTAGCTATACTACGTGGTCCTTCACAAGCTCAGGGTCACCACCTGGGTCTTTAGCCTACTCGTTGATGTCAACGTCTACATAGAACCCATCAGAAGGGGTTGCAGCGTCTTCTGTAAAAATGTAGATTATAGCAACATGAGTACAAAGGTACTCAGCAAGACTTACATCAGATCCTACATACATGCATAGTATCAAGAAGGGTTGGTGGAGTTATTGCAGCAAGCCAGCTTTGACTCTTGGCTAGGCTATCCTACGATACTCCAACTTGAAATGGTTTTGCGCACACGAGTCCACTACTCACCACTTCAATACACTACCGAGGATCCACCTCCGTCTTCCTACGGAAGAGCCATCCTCGGCACTCACACTTATCTTGAGGCTTTTAGTAGTTTCCATTTACTTGTCTATGAACTGTATAGGCAACCAAGTAGTCCTTTACTGCGGACGCGGCTATTCGAATAGATCATGTTAACCCTGCAGGGGTGTACTTCTTCATACACGCTCTCACCACTTACCGTCGTTTACACGACATGTACTCGGCAACCTTCAAGCGGAAGCCCAACGTGGGTGTCGCTCACGACCTACCTAATCACCTAAGCCTCCAGTCCAGGTTTATCGCCTATTCAGGTTCCATCCGCAGGGAGTCCGGCCGAGGTTTCCCATACGGCCCCGAACGATGTGAACAGGGTTCCCGAGATACCTAACGGGTATTCGGTACACCCGGCCACGTACCTACCGCATCACAGCCCACCCCTACGGTCAGCGCTGTCCACGGCCTCCAGTAGGCTACAAACACCAGAAACTACTTGCAACTCCTGGACGGAGAACTAGGGTGAATAAGAAGCCGAGAGGGTCCATTGGTTTCGGGCCCAATGCATGGTAGTAGCTGATTCTTAAATCACACATACAGATCTCAGTGCTTAAGGTCGGCTTCAATGAAACAACCCACCATGTACTCCTACATGGCCTCTCATCGATACCTTTACCAAATCGTGTTCACCACACCACTCTCATTACCGACATAATCATTTCACTCTAGCCCATCACCCAGATGAACCAGACCTGACACGACTCTAAGCATAGCAGGCATAGCAAGGTAGGAACAACACATACATATGGCTCAATCAACTCCTACACATGCTAGTGGGTTTCATCTAGTTACTGTGGCAATGACAGGTCATGCAGAGGAAATGGGTTCAACTACCGTAGCACACAGCAGTTTGAAACGCGTTGTCTTAATGCAGTAAAGGAGAGCAGGAGCGAGAACATGGGATTGTATCGATATGATCAAATGGTTGGTTGCTTGCCTGATGGTTCGATGCACGAATACGGATCTTCGTTAGGGTAATCACGGTACTCCTCAGAGGCAGAACCTGTCGCAGAGGACACCGATACACAATCATCACCAAACAACGTGCAACAATATGATGCATGCATGAAACATGGCAATATGAGTGAGTTGGGCTAATGCAACTAAAATCCAGAAGGGTTTGAACAAATTTGAATCAAAGATTCAAATTTCAAATTCAAATATGGCCTTTTAAAGTGCTTTTCCTTGTTCTGCTTGAAACATCAATTTAACTTGTTTGATCATGCATGAAAATAGTACAGATGGATAGATTGGATTTTTCTGATCATTTTTCATATATAATTTGTCCAATTTGGAGTTACAAAATAAAAGTTATGAATTTTTGAAGTTTAAATAATATTCTGGAATTTCCTGATTTAAATTAAATCTAGAAATATAATTATTGCGCCAGCATGACGTCAGCATGACGTCAGTGGTCAACTGCGGCTGGCTGAGGTCAAACCTGACGTGTGGGGCCCACACGTCAGTGACAGGGGGGGTTAAACAGGATTAAATTAATCCTAATTAGGGATTAGTGGCGCTGGGGCCCACTGTTAGTGTCAGGGGGGTTGACTAACAGTAGTTAGCGCTAATCTAACCACCTGGCCGACAGGGCCCACGCGTCAGTGACCCTGGGGGGTCAAACCCCAGGTCGGACAAGTCAAACCCCACCGGCGACATGACGCCGGCGAGGTCCGAGACGGCGGCGAAAGTGCTTTTTGCCATTCCGGCAACCAAATGGACGGCGGAAGGCATCTACGTGTTGCTGAGGTTGAGCCGCGACTATTGGTGGTGGTGGTTGGGCTCGGGGTGGCCGGAGTTGACGGCGGCGAGCTCGGCTGCGGCGGCCGGAGTTCGGGTGCGGTCGGAATCGGCGTTGCAGGGCGTTAGGGGAGGTGTTGGTGCGTGCTACGTGCTCCTAGTGAGGTGTGGAGCACGATGGTGTGCTCGGTTGGGCGCTACGGCGACCGTGGCCACGACGGCGACATCGCCGGCGGCGTGGAGCTCTCGGCCAAGGTGGGGCTAGGGCCTAGAGGTCGGGAGAGACCAGGGAGAAGGGGGAAACGACTCGGGGGCTCACCGCGGTTGCAGTGGGCGTCGAAGCGGGCTCGGAGACGCGCCGGAGACGACGAATTCGATGGCGACGATGGTCGGAGCCCGAAGAGGGGAACGGCGACGTGGCGGCGATGCAGGGCTTCCGGAGACCCGTGGAGCGGTGGGGAAGAAGAGGGAGTCGAGGCGGAGCTCCTGAGCTAGTCGGGGGAGCGAGGGGTGGCCGGAGACGGCGGCTATGGCGAACGGCGGCGACGGTGGTGTTCGGTCGTGAGAGAGAGAGAGGGAGCAGCACGGGAGAGAGAGGGGGGGGGATAAGGCCAGGGGATCGGGGCGGCACCGAGAAGAAGCGCCGCGGCGTCGCGCTGGCGGGGGAGGCAGGCAGACGAGCTGGTGGCGTGGCGCTCCGGCCGTGCGCCCGCGCCGGCCACACGCCTGGCCGACTGGCGCCAGGAGGACGACGGCGGTGGTGGGCTGGGCTGGCTTGCTGGGCCGGCCAGCTGGCTGGGCCGCACAGGGAGGAGCCCAGGTAAGCTCCTCCTGTTATTTCTTTTTCTGTTTTCTAATTTCTGACATTTGTTTTGATTTAAATAATATATTAAATCATTTATTTAACTTATGCCAATTTTTGCAGGAGCTATATATATTAATCCAGAGCTCTTTTATAAATGGCATAATATTTGGACATATATTAATATATATAATTAATATATTTCCAATGCAAATATTTATGCATTAATTCCAAATGCCCAAAATAAATGTCCATGAGCCACTAAAAATATTGGTTTGATTTTTATCTCTGTCCAATATTTTCAGAGAGCAACATGAGCATTTTCTTGGATCCTTTTGGAGAATTTTTTTTATTTGGGTCATTTTCAAAATGATTCTGAGGGTTTCACAGATCCCCATTTCAAGTTTCTGATGAAAGAGTAAACATGATGCAACACTCTAAGGCATGACTAGCTAGGGTGTGACAAAACGCTTGGCAATGTAAGAAGAACTTTTCTTACGAAGATCATCATTGATTGCCTTTAAGAACTCATGCTCTTCCTCAAGGTTGAGCTTTTCAAAGCGTAACTTCTCATGAGTCCTTAAAAGTTTTCGATGATGTTCTAAGATAGTTTCATGAGCTAACTTAAGAGTGTTTAGTTATTTAGTTAGAAGCTCAATCTTCTCCTTATCATTGTCATTCGTTTTATCTTGATTAGCATGATTAATTGACGTTTCATCATAGTATTCATCACTAGAGTTGTCAACAAGTAAATCATCATCACCTAACAAGTCATCTTCATCACTATTGAAATCAACATACTCGGGGTGTGATACCTTTGGGCCTTTAGCCATGAAGCATCTTCCAAGTCCTTCATTTGGTGGATCAAATATGTCGTAGGAGTTGGTTGACACAAGTGCTAGACCGGCAACACCTTCATCTTGAGTATATTCGGAGTCAGAGTGATAGCTTCTCTCGGACTGATTGTCGAAGTCGGAGCCGGATACCCATTCACCAACATGAGCTTGATGTCTTCGTTTTGGGTAGCTCCTTGATGACTTGTCCTTCCTTTCTGAATCCTTGCTTCTCCGGGATGTTCTTCGTTCATAACGATCATCTCTACTCCTTCTCTCTCTTGGTGGTGATTCTTCTCTTCTACTTCTCCTCTTAGGTTATTCTTCTCTTCTTTTTTAGGGAGCCATACACTCATTGGAATAGTGTCTGGGTCTTCCACAATTGTAAAAATTTCGCTCTCGACTAGAAGATCTTTTGTCATTGTAGGACCTTGACTTGGAGCTTCTATCTTTGCTTCTACTCTTGTAAAACTTGTTGAAGTTCTTCACCATTAGGCTCAATTCTTCATTGAAGGTTTGTTTCTCACTTGATGATGTGGGGGCTTCACATGAGGCTTTGTAAGCACCACTTGACTTGTTGTGGAGTTCCTCCTTATCCTTGAGTGACATCTCATGAGCAACAATTTCTCCAATGACTTCTGTTGGCTTGAGATCTTTGTAATTAGGCATCATTTGGATCAATGTGCACACGGTATCATATTTTCCGTCCAAAGCTCTTAGGATCTTCTTGATGATGAATTTGTCGGTCATCTCTTCACTTCCTAAGCCGACAATCTCATTTGTGATAAGAGCAAGCCTAGAGTACATTTCAGCGACACCTTCACCATCCTTCATTTTGAACTTGTCAAGTTGACTTTGAAGCACATCCAACTTGGATTCCTTGACGGAGTCAGTGCCTTCGTGCATATAAATCAAAGTATCACAAATTTCCTTTGCATTCTCAAGACGGCTGATTTTGTTGAATTCTTCGGGGCACAATCTGTTGAAGAGGATATCACAAGCTTGAGCGTTGTATTGCAGCATATTCAACTCTGCCATGCTAGCTTCACGGTTCGGTTCTCTCCCATCGAAGAATTCACCTTGCAAGCCAATACACACAATGGCCCAAACGGCGGGGTTATGTCCAAGAATATGCATTTTCATCTTATGCTTCCAACTAGCAAAATTAGAACCATCAAAGTAAGGACCTCTACGGTGATAGTTGCCTTCGCTAGACGCTATACTCTCCTAGGTTGTGAAACCAAGGCTATGACTACCAAAAGCTATGGAAATCAAAGCAAATGGAGACCAAGGCTCTGATACCACTTGTAGGATCGAAAGTATGTCTAGAGGGGGGGTGATTAGACTACTTAACCAAATAAAAACTTATCCTTTTCCCAATTTTAGTCTTTGGCAGATTTTAGCTAACTTAGCACAAGTCAAGCATGCAAAGAGTATATGAGCAGTGGAAAGTAAAGCATGCAACTTGCAAGAATGTAAAGGGAAGGATTTGGAGAATTCAAATGCAATTGGAGACACGGATGTTTTTTTCGTGGTTCCGGTAGGTGGTGCTATCATACATCCACGTTGATGGAGACTTCAACCCACGAAGGGTAACGGTGGCGCGAGTCCACGGAGGGCTCCACCCACGAAGGGTCCACGAATAAGTAACCTTCTCTATCCCACCATGGCCGTCGCCCATGAAGGACTTGCCTCACTAGCGGTAGATCTCCACGAAGTAGGCGATCTCCTTGCCCTTATAAACTCCTTGGTTCAACTCCACAATCTTGTCGGAGGCTCCCAAGTGAAACCTAGCCAATCTAGGAGACACCACTCTCCAAGAAGTAACAAATGGTGTGTTGATGATGAACTCCTTGCTCTTGTGCTTCAAATGATAGTCTCCCCAACACTCAACTCTCTCTCACAGGATTTGGATTTGGTGGAAAGAAGATTTGAGTGGAAAGCAACTTGGGGAAGGCTAGAGATCAAGATTCATATGGTAGGAATGGAATATCTTGGCCTCAACACAAGTGTAGGTGGTTCTCTCTTAGAAAATGCAAGTTGGAAGTGTAGGTTCGTTCTGATGGCTCTCTCCACGAATGAAGAGTGGGTCGAGGGGTATATATAGCCTCCACACAAAATCTAACTGTTACACACAACTTACCAAACTCGGTGGGACCGAATCGTGAAACTCGGTCGAACCGATTTAGCAAATCTAGTGACCGTTAGGATTTTCGATGGGACCGACATGCAACTCGGTAGGACCGATATGTTTAGGGTTAGGGCATAACGTAATCTCGGTGAGACCGATTACACAAACTCGGTGAGACCGATTTTGGTAACAAGCTAACCAGATAGTTGGTCAGGTAAACTCGGTGGGACCGATTCGCTCATTTCAGTGAGGCCGAAATGTTACAAAAAGGAAACAGAGAGTTTACATTGCAATCTCGGTGGGACCGATTGCTCATCTCGGTGGTACCAAAACATTACGAAGGGAAACAAAGATATTACAATCCCATCTCGGTGAGACCGAGATCCCTATCGGTGAGACCGATTTGCCTAGGGTTTGTGGCAGTGGCTATGACATCTGAACTCGGTGGCGCCGGATAGAAAGAATCGGTGGGGCCGAGTTTGACTTTTGGTTTAGGTCATATGTGGATGTGAGAAAGTAGTTGAGGGCTTTGGAGCATATCACTAAGCATTTTGAGCAAGTAAGTCATTAAGCAACACCTCATCCCTCCTTGATAGTATTGGCTTTTCCTATAGACTCAATGTGATCTTGGATCACTAAAATATAAAATGTAGAGTCTTGAGCTTTGAGCTTGAGCCAATCCTTTTGTCCTTAGCATTTTGAGGGGTCCACTTTTCTCATCCATGCCATGCCAATCGTTGAGCTTTCCTGAAATATTCATCTTGAAATAGCATTAGCTCAATGAGCTATATGTTGTTAGGAATTACCAAAACCACCTAGGGATAGTTGCACTTTCACGCACGTTGGGGATGTGATCCAGACTACATCAGTCGAAGACTTGACGTATACTCCAAGACTTCTCCTATTGCCTCCACGTATAGATGCCGACCATGTAACCCTAGATCTCCTACTTGGCGTGTATATAAGTGATATGTCTCCAATGTATCTATAATTTTTATTGTTCCATGTTGTTATATTATCATTCTTGGATGTTTTATAATCATTTTATATCATTTTTGGTACTAACCTATTGACATAGTGCCCAGTGCCAGTTGTCGTTTTCTGCTTGTTTTTTACATCGCAGGAAATCAATACCAAATGGAGTCCAAACGCAGCGAAACTTTTTGTGGCTTTTTTTGGACCAGAAGACACAAGATGGGCCGAAGAAGTACTAGAGGGGTGCCCCGAGGGGCGCACGACCCACTAGGGCGCGCCTGGGGGCCCAGACGCGCCCAAGTGGGTTCTGCCCACCTCGGTGGCCTCCCGCACCGCCTCTTTGCTCTATAAATACCCCAATATTCCAGAAACCTTAGGGAATTCGACGAAAATCAATTCCAGCCGCAGCAAGTTCCAAAGACACCAGCTCCAATCTAGACACCATCACGGAGGGGTTCATCATGTCCATTGGTGCCTCTCCGATGATGCATGAGTACTTCATTGTAGACCTACGGGTCTGTGGTTAGTAGCTAGATGGATTCCTCTCTCCCGTTTGATTCTCAATACAATGGTCTCTTGGAGATCCATATGATGTAACTCTTTTTGCGGTGTGTTTGTTGGGATCCTATGAACTTTGAGTTTATGATAAGATCTATGTTTTTATCCATGAAAGTTATATGAGTCTTCTTTGATCTCTTATATGCATGATTGCTTATAGCCTCGTATTTCTTCTCCGATATTTGGGTTTTGTTTGGCCAACTTGATCTATTTATCTTGCAATGGGAAGAGGTGCTTTGTGATGGGTTCGATTTTATGGTGCTTGATCCCAGCGATAGAAGGGGAAACAACACGTTTGTAACGTTTCTATTAAGGATAACAAGATGGGGTCTATTTCTACATAAATAGATCTTGTCTACATCATGTCATCGTTCTTATTGCATTACTCTATTTTTCCATGAACTTAATACACAAGAGGCATGCTGGATAGTGGTCGATGTATGGAGTAATAGTAGTTGATGCAGGCAGGAGTCAGTCTACCAATCTTGGACGTGATGCCTATATAATGATCATTGTCTGGATATCGTCATGAGTATTTGAATTCTATCAATTGCCCTACAGTAATTGTTTTCCCATCGTTTGCTATTTTTCTCGAGAGAAGCCACTAGTGAAACCTACGGCCCTCGGGTCTCTTCTTTAATATATTTGCCTTCGAGGTCTATTTTTATTTGCTTTTATTTTCATATCTATTATACCAAAAATACAAAAATACCTTGCTGCAATTTTTAGTAATTTATTTTAACTCGCGTTCCCGCGAGATCTATTTATCCAATCTACTACAATTTTACCTATCTTTTTACCCGTGAAGGATTGACAACCCCTCTCTTACGTCGGGTTGCATGTATTTGTTCTTTGTGTGCAGGAGCTATTTATGTGCTGTTGCGTGATTCTCCTACTGGTTCGATAACTGTCGCATTAAGGGATCTGCAACCCCTTGAGAGGTTCGAACTCTGGGGTGCGTGCGGAGATCTCAACCTACCCAGCCTACCTACTCGCGATCCCCCTAAGCCTAGCGCGACAACCTCAAAGAGACAAAGAGACGCAGTAGTTTATCATGATTTGGGTCACCTTGCGGTGTAATACCCTACTCCAGCGTTTTGGTGGATTGCCTCGGAGGGCTGAGGATGAACTAGTACAGTGGATGAACTGGCCTCGGGAGGTGAGGTGTTCTTGAGCTCGAGGGAGCTGGTGTGGTGTGAGCTAGTTCGACTTGTCTTGCCTCTATGGTGGTGGCTAGTCCTATTTATAGTGGCCTTGGTCCTCTTCCCAAATGTTGGCGGGAAGGGACCCCACAACGGCCGGATTTGAAAGGGGACAAGTAGTATAGATTATCCTGACAAAAGTAGTCTTCGCCTGGCCTCTGGTCATGACGCTGCGGTGGGCTCGTCGATGAACTCAGTCCTGCCGTCCCGGCGGTCTTGGTCTCATTTTACCATAATGGAAACCTTTGACTGATTCCTCGGGCTCCACGCCTGTGTCTTGCCTCCTTTGCACCAAAGAGGAAACCTGCGCTCTGCGCCCGCCTGGCGGCCGCCTGGCCTTGGTCGTCATGGCTCATGTCAGCTGAGCCTCGTGAGGTGAACCTTGCATAGAACTCTCCACCCCTCGGGAGCCAGCCTGGTGAGGCCGATCCCCTTGGGGGTCTTGACGTCGCCTGCCTCGCAAGGCTTGGCCCCTCGCGAGGGTCTTGAGTTCGTGTTGCTGAAGCTGGGCCGTACCAGGCCATCGATGAAGCCACGTGGTGGGCCGCAGGCAGGCAGGGCTGGATACCCCCATATCGAGGACGCCGCCAGTAGCCCCCGGTCCCAAGGTGAGCTCGGACTTGGCTTCCAGGCGAAGCCAATGGGCAAGTACAGAGCACCGCGGGCCC
The DNA here is from genome assembly GCF_018294505.1 of Triticum aestivum. NCBI lineage: Eukaryota > Viridiplantae > Streptophyta > Magnoliopsida > Poales > Poaceae > Triticum > Triticum aestivum. The sequence continues at coordinate 445,998,674 of NC_057804.1, read as the reverse complement.
TAATCGCTTGCGGACTTGATGACGTGTGGCGATTGATGGGACATGGGCGACTCCGCTTCCCCATGCTACCTCAGCAACTATTCGACTTGACGGGACGATGCGGCATGCAGATGGACATGATGGCGCGAGGTCGTGGAGGCCGGCGGTTGGCCTCCCTTGGCTATAAATGTGAGGGAGAGGGAGACCCCTCGCCCATCTTTCCTCTGTCTTGCTTTCGCCTACTTCTTCTCTTCTCCACCTTGCGCCCATGGCGTCGCCGAGGAGGTTTTCAGCGGCCGAGAAGGGGAAGGCTTCCAAGGAGGGGCCTGCCGCTCCGCCTCCCAAGAGAGGTCACAGTCGCCCCTGCAAGCATCCTGCGGCTCCCATGGCGGCCCCCAGGGGGCGCGGGCGCGCACCCCCCAGAGCCAGCACTCCTCTTGGTGCCCGCGAAGGCACCTCTTCTTGCGGCAGGGGCCACCGGCTTCGGAGCAGCCCCCATGACGAAGGGAGGCGCGCCGTGATCGTGCGCCCGCCTCGGCCATGCTTCTCTTTGCTGGACGTGCTCGCTGAATTCATGGTGTGGTCGGAGAGCCCGGCCGGCATCTCGCTTCGGCTTCCACATTTCTTCTCCGCGAACTTCCTTCCTCGGGGCTTGATGGTTGTCGGTGTCAAAACCGGCGGATCTCGGGTAGGGGGTCCCGAACTGTGCGTCTAGGCGGATGGTAACAGGAGACAAGGGACACGATGTTTTACCCAGGTTCGGGCCCTCTTGATGGAGGTAAAACCCTACGTCCTGCTTGATTAATATTGATGATGTGTGTTACAAGAGTGGATCTACCACGAGATCAAGGAGGCTAAACCCTAGAAGCTAGCCTATGGTATGATTGTTGTTTGTCCTATGGACTAAAGCCATCTGGTTTATATAGACACCGGAGAGGGCTACGGTTACACAGAGTCGGTTACAATGGTAGGAGATCTACATATCCGTATCGCCAAGCTTGCCTTCCACGCCAAGGAAAGTCCCATCCGGACACGGGACGAAGTCTTCAATCTTGTATCTTCATAGTCTTGGAGTCCGGCCGATGATGATAGTTCGGCTATCCGGACACCCCCTAGTCCAGGACTCCCTCAGTAGCCCCTGAACCCGGCTTCAATGACAACGAGTCTGGCGCGCATGTTGTCTTCGGCATTGCAAGGCGGGTTCTTCCTCCGAATAATTTATAGAAGATAGTGAACACCAGGATAGTGTCCGGCTCTGCGAAAATAAATTCCACGTACCACTGTAGAGAGAATAATATTACACCAGTTCAATCTGCTGACGTGTTTTGCAGCGTGACGTCACACCACTACCAAGCCTTTAATCGAATTGTTTTTATTATACCACCTCAGCGCGTTTAGCGAAGCGGTTTCCTTGGCACGTCTTGTCGAAGCAGAGATCGTGTTCCCCTTATTCTGGGATTCCCATCAATACGGACGTGGGTAACCCAACCGCGCCATTGATTGCGGCGCTTGGGGGATAAGCGAGTTTTATCAGGCCGGTGGGGACGCATGTTTGTGTCCGCCCATATAAGGGGATAAAGATCCAATCCTTTTACCTGCGCCTTCTTCCTCCTTGGCTTATCCAACTCCGCGAACTCGAGCTCCAGCGCCCAAGTCCGCACTTCTCACCTCAACCCTCTCCAACTTTGTCCGGAGCGGGAGGCAAGTGCATGGCCTCCTCCGTCACGGAGGGGCAGATCCAGAAGCTGCGCAACACCAGATATTTGTCCAGCGACATCACGCACCGGCTCCCCGACGAGGGAGAGCTCATCCCCACCCCTAGGCCCCATGAGAGGGTAGTATTTCTTCCCCATTTCCTCCGCGGGCTGGGCTTCCCACTCCATCCCTTTGTCCGGGGGCTCATGTTCTACTACGGCCTGGATTTCCATGATCTGGCCCCAAATTTCATCCTCAACATCTCGGCGTTTATCGTCGTGTGTGAGGCCTTCCTCTGCATCCAGCCCCACTTCGGCTTGTGGCTCAAGACCTTCAGTGTCAAGCCGAAGGTTGTGAAGGGCAGCCAAGTGGAGTGCGGAGGCGCCATGGTGGGCAGGATGTCCCACGTTACTTGGCTGGAGGGCACTTTCGTGGAAACCATTAAGGGGTGGCAATCGGGGTGGTTCTACATCACCGAGCCGCGTGACCCTGAATGGGCAGCGGCCCTCGAATTCAGATCCGGTATTCCTACACGGCTCACCTCCTGGAAAGAGAGTGGTCGGATCTGGGGTGATTCGGAGGAGCTGACCGGACTCCAAGCCTGTATCCAAAAGCTGGTGGACAAGAAGCTCAAGCTTGTCAACGTAGTCCAGGTCATGCTCATCTGCCAGATTCTCCCGTGCCAACGACGGGGTTACAACATGTGGGAGTTCAATCCGGCGCAGCACCAGACTCTGAGCGGGCTCTTCGACACTACGTATGAAGATGTCTGGAAGGTGTTGTTCAAGGGCGCCGAGGCTCCCGCATCCGATACCGAAGATCGCGGATTCAGCATGCAGCGTCCGGCTGACGAGGTAAGTGATTTTGTCCTTTACGGAACGCTCGTTTTCCATAGTTTGACTCTATGCGGGATCTAAACTCCCTTTACCTTTGACAGGACTGGCTGGCGAAGGCTGAACAGACTATCTGTCCAGCCCCATTGCCAGAGGACCCAGCGGACGCCCACCTAACGGGGCTGCTGGCTCCGGCACCCCACGTGGTGCCGGAGAAGAATGCCAAGAAGAAGGCCATGGGGACTCGGAAGAGTTCCCGTTTTCAGGTGCTATCGGATGACGACTCCGAGGCCGACTCCTCTCACCAAGGTGAGGAGGAGAAGAACAAAGCCTCTTCCCCAGCAGGGGGAGAGAAGAAAAGGAAGGCCTCCCCAATGAGGGAGGCCGAAGGGTCCAAGAAGGGAAAAACTCTTCCCCCGGACTGCTCTGCCAACGCCAGTGATGACGACGAGGACTGGCCTCCAAGGGCCAAGCCCCTGGCGAGATCGTGAGTATCCGGACTCCCGAATAACTTCATGGTTTTTTCTTTTTTGCCACACAATGTCTTTCTAATGCCGCATACAACCCTGCAGTCCGCCCAAGGACGATCTTCCCGCTTCGTCGAGCGGGTCCTTAGGTGCGTCGGATATGGATTCTCTTCCGACCGCCTCCACCCCCCGTGACACGGACGATGCCGAGGTGGGATCTCGGGAAGGGACCCGCCAGGAGGAGGAGGCCCCGGAGGTGTCGTAGGACAACCTCCTGGACTTTGCACCGGACTTGGCTCCGGATCCCATAGTGGCTCCGGAGTCCGGCGGGCGGCCCCTTCGTAAGAAGGGCAAGACCGTGATGCCGGCAGCCTCTGTCCAACCGGAGGCGCCGGATAGCTTGCTGGAGGCGCTCAATGGCGCATCCATCAAAGAGGAACACTGCACTGTTATGAGTGCGGTGATTCAGAAGGTACAGCTCGCCAAGAGCGAGCTGACTGAAGCCTGCAACAGCCTTCTAACAGGCATTGAGGTAAGAATTTTGATATATGTAAAATAGTATCGCATAGACAGTAGCCCCTAATGCTCGGTTCGGTGTTCGGAAAGAAAAGCCGGACTGAGGATCTAAAAAGATATACGCAGGAGTCATAAAAAATATGTCAATATGGGATTGCAGGCTGCACTGCTGACCTCTGCCGCACTGACTGCGGAGGTCAATATTTTGAAGGAAAGCCTCGAGCGGTCCGAGAACGAGCTCGGCCGTGCCAAGAAGCAGCTCGAGGACAAGGAAGGTCAGTAAAACCTTATTAAAATTGTACCTTACAGAAAAGGATTTTGGTTGCAAAGAGTGACAAGGATAACGTGGGTATTGCAGGGGCCACTATAGAGGTGGCGACCCTGAAAGAGGCGGTGGCCGCGGCCGAACGCAATGTGGCCGCGGAGCGCACCGAGCGAGAGAAGCAGGAGGCGCGGGTGGCGGCGGTACAGCAAGAGCTCCAGGATCTCATGAAAAAACATGAGAGCCTGGAGCGTGACTCGAAGACTCGAGAGTCTGAGCTTGCCACGGCTCTTGAGAGTGACAGAGCCGCTAAGGCCGAAGCCTACAAGGCCCTCCAGGAAATCGAGGCGTTGAAGAAAATAGCAGCGGGTAAGGCATTTTTCATGCAAAGTAAGCATGTGAGTGTTACTTACCTGCTGCTTACCCAAATTCGGAGCTCTCTAGGAGCGTTCACAGATCTTCCTTGCAGCGTGTCCGATGCTGCCGCATTCTACCGGGCCGAGGAGGGGAGCTCAACAGAGAAGGTCTTCTGGTCTCAGTATGTTGAGGCCGGACATCCGGTGCCCCTTAGCGACCAGCTAAAGCAGCTGGTCGAGCTCCACAAGGCGGCCGAACAGGCCATGAAGGGCCTCATAGTTCGGCTGTGGCCTAAGGAGGCCATGCCTGGGAGCTACTACGTCCTGGTGCGGCGGCTGGTGGATGCGTGCCCGTGGGTTGAAGTCATCAAGCACTCTGCCTGTATTGAGGGTGCCCGTCGGGCCCTTACCCGCGCAAAGGTGCACTGGGGCAAGATGGATGCCCAGAAGCTGGTGACGGACCCGCCACCGTAGGGCAAGGAGCACCGCACGCCCGAGATGTATTATAAGAGTGTCTTGAAGGGTGCCCGCACTATTGCGGGTGAGTGCTCCAAAGATGTAATATTTGAATAGACTCGCATTTTGTTATCATGTGCGCTGAAAACTTAGTTCATATGTGCTAAGCAACGCTTGTTAATTTAAAATATTACCTTCTGTGTGGCTGTTTATCAATTCTGGGAGATGGCAAGTCGTCGGCTTCAGCCCCCATGCCACGAGTGCTGGGGTGTTCGGGATAAACTTGAGCACTCTTGTTCCCATTTTTGGGTCCATCTAGGGAGGCGCTCAACACAGTGAACAAGGCAACCGGACTTATAATGCTTGAACACTCTCACTTAGCCATAGAATTCTATAATTTTAAATTTCGTCGAAGCCCCTAGTCTTCGGAAGGCCGAATTTGGGGCGCTATCCACGCCTGGGCCGGACAAAAACTGGCTCCTCGCTCTAAGCGGCATAAGTCTTTAGGGACTCGCAAAAAACCTCTCGAACAGCGACCAGCTCTCGCCTCATCATGACGGTCAGTTTTAGCTTTCTCCACTGAGGCATTAACCCAGCTCAACTGGGGCGCAATCGCAGTGGTTCTCGCAGTGCTACCTTAGCCGATACAACGGAACGTAAGGTACCAAAACATGGGAGCAGGGCAAACCCAACTATTGACCCAAGACATGATTCGGAGACGATGCATATAATGCTATAAGTTCGGGGTGCCGCACTTGTGAAAGTGTTCGGACTTATCACACCATGATGCGGGAAACATAAGTCCCTGGTGTATTTAGTCTTACCAAAACGTACGGATGCAACATGTCACAAATGAACATATGTATAAGATGGAAATGCAATTGGAAGCAAAAAGGTGTTGCATTACTTATTCAAGAAAAACCGATGTAAGTGCAGAATGATACAAATGGTGCGATAAGCAAGGGATGGGACTGCTAAACATGTCCCCCTCCAGGGGTAGGCTGCCGAATGGTGCGTAAAACAGATTTAATGCTCGTAATGGAGACCACCTGGATATTCGTTGTAGCCTTTATCCTTCCCTGGCTGTTGCATCGTGAGTTCGGCAGGTCTGCTGCCGGACAGGGCCTCTGACGAATGGAGTCCCATGGGGGAAAAAGAAAAAAAAAGAACGACACACTTGAGAGCCCCTGGTGTGGTTGAGCCGCAGTCTGGGCCTATCGTGGTCGCGCCCCTCTCCCCATCCCCATGGTATCTTTAGAGCGTAATGGTGTACGCGAAGGACCTGTCTTGACGTTTTACAGGGGCTGGGGTTGGGGCCGCACTGCTACGCGTGCTCGGAAGATGCCAGGTGGTCTTGTTGTAGGTTACTCCGGGCGCGCTTAGCTGTGTCCGGCCGCTTAACGGCCGGACTCGAGAATTGCCTTAAGAGGCTGCATTGTACTTCTGCCGCGAGAGCCGCTGTATGTTCCTCCATGCGGAGAGAACGTTCAGTGTTTCTGTTGACCGTGATGACTCCTCGAGGGCCTGGCATCTTGAGCTTGAGGTATGCGTAGTGCGGCACCGCGTTGAACTTTGCAAACGCAGTACGTCCAAGCAGGGCATGATAGCCGCTGCGGAATGGGACTATGTCGAAGATTAACTCCTCGCTTCAGAAGTTATCCGGGGATCCGAAGACCACTTCAAGTGTAACTGAGCCTCTACAATTGGCTTCTACACCTGGTATGACGCCTTTAAAGGTCGTCTTGGTAGGTTTAATCCTTGAGGGGTCTATGCCCATTTTGCACACTGTATCCTGATAAAGCAGGTTCAGGCTGCTGCCGCCGTCCATCAGGACTCTGGTGAGGTGAAATCCATCGACGATTGGGTCTAAGACCAATGCAGTGAATCCGCCGTGGCGGATGCTGGTGGGGTGGTCCCTTCGGTCAAAAGTGATCGGGCAGGAGGACCATGGATTGAACTTCAGGGCAACTGGCTCCATCGCGTATACATCCCTGAGTGCATGCTTCCGCTCCCTTTTGGGTATGTGCGTTGCGTATATCATGTTCACCGTCCGCACCTGTGGGGGGAAACCCTTCTGTCCTCTATTGTTCGGCGGTCGGGTCTCTTCCTCGTCATCGCTATGCAGCCCCTTGTCATTGTTTTCGGCAATTAACTTGCCTGCCTGCTTGAATACCCAACAGTCCCTGTTGGTGTGGTTAGCTGGCTTTTCGGGGGTGCCGTGTATCTGGCACAAGTGGTCGAGTATTCGATCCAAATTGGACGGACCCGGAGTAGTTCTTTTGAATGGCTTTTTCTGCTGACCGGGTTTAGAGCCTCTGAATCCGGCATTGACTGCCGTATCCTCACTATTGTCGCCGTTAACGCGGCGTTTGTTTTTGTTACGATGCGACCTGCCATTACGGTCCTTGATATCCAGACTGCCAGAATTTTTGCTGAGGTTGTTGCTGCGTGCTAGCCAGCTGTCCTCACCCGCGCAGAAGCAGGTCATGAGTGATGTGAGGGCTGCCATGGATTTTGGCTTTTCCTGTCCCAGGTGCCGGGCAAGCCACTCGTCGCGCATATTATGCTTGAAGGCCGCGAGGGCCTCCGCATCCGGACTGTCAACGATTTGGTTTTTCTTGGTTAAGAATCGTGTCCAGAATTGTCTGGCCGATTCGTCTGGCTACTGAATTATGTGGCTTAGGTCATCAGCATCTGGTGGTCGCACATACGTGCCTTGGAAGTTATCGAGGAATGCGGCTTCCAGGTCTTCCCAACTCCTAATTGACTCTGTTGGCAAGCTGTTAAGCCAATGCCGGGCTGGTCCTTTAAGCTTGAGGGGGAGATATTTGATGGCATGAAGATCGTCACTGCGGGCCATGTGGATGTGAAGGAGATAGTCTTCGATCCAAACCGCGGGGTCTGTTGTGCCATTGTAAGATTCAATATTCACGGGTTTAAACCCTTCAGGGATTTGACGATCCATTACTTCATCTGTGAAGCATAGTGGGTGTGCGGTGCCTCTGTACTGGGTGATATCACGATGGAGCTCAAAAGAGCTTTGTTTGTTTTGTTCGGCCCGGCCAGACTTACTGTGTCCGGCGCGACGGTTGTCATCACGTATCATGGGGCGCCCACGCGATCCATAGATCGATCTTGATTGTCTTGCCCTATCCTCCAATATATCTCGCAAGTCCGGAGCGTTCCCCTGTGGCCTTGTGCTTTTCGAGCAATGCCGGGGTACGGGTCTAGTGAAGGGCCTAGAGGCCTCTTTGTCGTGACCGCGGGGTGGTCGGTCAGCCGTATTATCTCCTAGTGATGCGGGTTCATACGCCTCCTCCTCTAATCGGGGGAGCAGCTTGCGTTTAGGGTAGCTTTTGGAGGGGCGTTCGAGCTCATGCTCTTCGGCCGCGAGGACTTTAGTCCATCTGTCGGCTAGCAGATCTTGATCAGCTCTAAACTGTTGTTGCTTTTTCTTGAGGCTGTTCGCCATGGCCATAAGCCTGCGTTTGAAACGCTCTTGTTCGACGGGATCCTCAGGCACGACGAATTCATCATCGTCGAGGCTTGCCTCGTCTCCGGAGGGAGGCATATAATCTTCTACCTCTTCTTCTGCCGCTCTCTCATGAGGGCTGGCGTCTCCGTCCTCCTACGCTGGATCTTGCTGGAGTGGGTTGTCTTCGGCACTATCCGGTGTATTATTATCTCCGGTGCCGGAATCTTCATTCTTGCTGTGGCGGGATTTAGAGCGGCGCCGCTGACGTCGGCGCTTGGGCTGTTTCTTGGAGGGGTCATCCTCCGATGTTCCTTCGCCACTCCCATCCTTTGGGATATCCACCATGTGTATGTCATATGATGAGGTGGCTTTCCAGTGCCCGGTGGGTGCTGGTTCTTGGTCGTCTCCGGCATCGTCGTCCATACCGTCGATGTCTTCGGAGTCGTAGTCTAGCATGTCGGTTAGATCGTCGACCGTGGCAACCAAGTGGGTGGTGGGTGGGCTTTGAATTTCTTCGTCGTCCGCATCCCAACCGTCCTGACCGCAGTCCGGCCAGGGCTCTCCTGATAACGAGAGGTACTTTAGCGAACTCAAGATGTCGCCGAAAGGTGAGTGTTGAAAGATGTCCGCTGCGGTGAACTCCATGATCGGCGCTCAATCAGATCCGATCGGAGGGAGCGCGGGAGGTTCGGAGTCCGGCACCTCGGAGTCACGAGCTTCATGAGGGACAAGGTCAGTGTTCGGCTCTATCGCCGTAGAGGTTGTAGCCCCCGAGGCGGTGTCTACCCATCCGTCCTCGACTATGGATTCGAGTGCGGCCTCCAGGGTACTGTCCGGCCGCAGAGCTAAATCATGCTCGCCGTGACAGTGCGGCACGCTCGGCTGTGGCTCGAATACATCGAGGATCAAGTCCCCGCGGATGTCAGCCGTGAAGTTCAAACTTCCAGATCTGACCTGACGGCCAGGGGCGTAGCTTTCGATCTCCTCCAGATGGCCAAGTGAATTGGCCCGCAGTGCAAAGCCGCCGAATACAAAGATCTGTCCGGGGAGGAAGGTCTCACCCTGGACTGCGTCGTTGATGATGATCGAAGAAGCCATCGAGCCTATCGGTGACGACACAGAGGAACTCTCAATGAAAGCACAAATGTCGGTGTCAAAACCGGCGGATCTCGGGTAGGGGGTCCCAAACTGTGCGTCTAGGCGGATGGTAACAGGAGACAAGGGACACGATGTTTTACCCAGGTTCGGGCCCTCTTGATGGAGGTAAAACCCTACGTCCTGCTTGATTGATATTGATGATGTGGGTATTACAAGAGTAGATCTACCACGAGATCAAGGAGGCTAAACCCTAGAAGCTAGCCTATGGTATGATTGTTGTTCGTCCTACGGACTAAAACCATCCGGTTTATATAGACACCAGAGAGGGCTAGGGTTACACAGAGTCAGTTACAATGGTAGGAGATCTACATATCCGTATCGCCAAGCTTGCCTTCCACACCAAGGAAAGTCCCATCCGGACACGGGACGAAGTCTTCAATCTTGTATCTTCATAGTCTTGGAGTCCGGCCGATGATGATAGTTCGGCTATCCGGACACCCCCTAGTCCAGGACTTCCTCAATGGTATCTGGCTGCAGGCCGACGGTTGCTGCAGCAGAGCTTCGTGGGTTGGTGCCGAGGTAGCCCCCTCCGACAGCGTGGTCCTGACTCTTGGATGGCAGACTTTTACCCGTTCGCATGGCCTGGGCGGAAGGTGTACCCTCCACTTCAAGTACGACGGCTTGGCGACCCTTTATGTGAGGGTGTTTAGGGAGGATGGCCGCCGCGTGGGGTGCTTCCCAGAGGATGGCAGCGACGAAGATGGTGGCGAAGGCGAGCTTGGTCTTGGTGACGCGCACTCCTCCTCCCACGATGGCAGCTCTTCCTCGGATGAGAGCTCGAGCAGTGGCGGCTACGACCGGCCTCCACGTCGTCATGCCCGGGTCGAGGACGTCGGTGGTTCATCCCGCCGCAGTGCTCCAGTGAAGCTAGACAGGAGCCCGGCATGAGGCTGGGGGTCGGCGAACTTGGTCTCAAGGCCGGCGGCCCCAGGTCGCCTTATGGGAGAACTGGTGAAGCGCCGGGCCACCTTGAGGCGCTGCTTGAGGATGTGGCGCTGGTGCCGAGCTCGTACGCCTTCGGGCCTTCTTTGTTTAGCCTTTCCTTTCTCCTATAATTCAAAAGAAAAGATGTACCCTGCGGGGGCATGTAATGAACTATCGCAGTTATGCCCTTTATGCTATGCTTGTTATCTTGATGTTTGTATTGTAATGTTTGTGATTTGAGTATGCTAAGGTAGGAAAGCTTAGTTTGGTATGCGTGTAGTAGTTTTCCGCCTCACGTAAACTTGGCCTCAGGTACTCAACAGGGAAGAACAGCCTTGGGGTCTCAGGAGCCGCTACAGAGCTGCCTTCAAAGGAAGAGAAAACTAGCAAGCGGCCCACTCCCCCTTATGCGAGCCCCCTGCCATAGATTAGCCCGGACTTGGTGCACCGCGTCGTGCTGCCCGGGGGCACGGACATGAGCGGTGCTGGTACCCGTGAGCTTGATCGAGGGTTCCTCGCGAGGATGAAGCCGAAGAACCAGGGTTTGGCGCGGTAAGTGCGCGCGAGAGCAGGCCCAAGGCGCACACACCTACCTAGCCCCACGCGCGAGGCGCGCGAGAAGAGGTGACAGGCGACTGCCACCTCTCTCATGCCCTTAGGCCAAAAACAGCTCAGGAGAAGGAAACAACAGAAGGAAGCAGGGTTCGAAAATACCAAATCCATTGAAAGGTTACTAAAAAACTGCAAGCAACTTCGGAAAGCAAATGAACATCCGCGTCCGGCACCTAATCTAGTCTTCTCACCAGCGCGGAGCTAAGTGCTGCCACTAAGACATGGGAGGGAGCCCCCATGAGGCCCCAGGGCAACTCTCAGGAGACTCCAGGGCATGTACAGCCCCACTCATTATTACGTGAGAGTGTCATGAGCGGAGACCTTCACAGGCCGGAGCCTTGCTTCAAAGGCCGGAGCCTTTCTTTAGGGGTAGAACTTTCGGAGGTGCTGGATGTTCCGGGCGTTCTGGATGGGGACCCCATCCTGTGTCTCTAGGCGTGCGGCGTCAGGCCTAGAGACACGGGTAATCCTAAATGGGCCCTCCCACATGGGAGAGAGCTTGTGCTGCCCCTCCCTGGAGAGCACCCGCCTTAGGATGAGGTCGCCCACCTCTAACATCCTAGAGCGGATGTTGCAGCAATGGTACCGCCGCAACGCCTGCTCGTACCTCGCCACCCAGAGCGAGGCTTGGAGGCAGCGTTCCTCCCCTAGCACGAGATCCATACCCCGCGTGGCATCCTGTCGCGCCTCGTCAAACGCCAAGACCCGCGTGGAGCGATGCTTGACCTCGTGAGTGAGAACTGCTTCAGCTCCATGGACGAGAAAGAACGGCGTCTCTCCCATTGGCTTGGTCGCGGTGGTGTGGATGGACCACAGCACGGACTGCAGCTCGTCGAGCCAGCCCCTACCGCAGGCCTCGAGCTTCTTCTTGAAGGTCCTGGTCTTGAGGCCCCTCAGGACTTCTGCATTGGCCCACTCGGCCTGGCCGTTGCTCCGTGGGTCTGCCACTGAGGCATAACATATCTGTGTTCCAAGGTTAGCACAGTATGTTTTGAAAAGGTTGTTGGTGAACTGCGAGCCGTTGTCGGTGATGATACGGTTGGGGACCCCAAACTGGCTCACGATTCCCTTGATGAACTTGACGGCCGATCCAGCTGGAATAGTGCGCACGGCTTCTACCTCCGCCCACTTGGTGAACTTGTCGATGGCGACGTAGAGGTATCGATAGCCCCCCGGCGCTCGAGGGAACGGCCCCAAGATGTCCAGCCCCCAGACCGCGAACGGTCATGTGAGCGGGATTGTCTGGCGGCCCTGCGTGGGCTGGTGGATCTGCTTGGCATGGAACTGGAATGCTTCACAAGAGCGCACCAACTCCTACAGCATCATTGAGCGCGGTGGGCCAGTAGAAGCCGCTGAACGCCTTGCCCACCAGAGTGCGTGATGAGGAATGATGCCCGCAGTCCTCACCATGTATGTTCGCTAGCAGCTCAAGCCCCTGTTCCCTGGAGATGCACCGCAATGAAACATCATTGGGCCTCTTGCAATATAACTCACCATACTTGATGCAGTACGCGGTGGCTTGGCGGGCCACGCGCTCGGCGTCCTCCTTCTTCTCTGGCAGGGTCCCTTGAAGCAAGTACATCTTGAACTCTTTGGTCCAGCACCCCTCATGAGGCTCGAGCGCAAGCAGCAGGCGGGCTCCCGAGGGGTGGCCACAGGCTAGAGCGCCCGTCTCGGGTCCCTGTGGCAAGTCCTCCTAAGGCGGTGCTGGAGTCGCGGCTTGGGCATCGCAGACGGCTTGAAGAACCACTCCTCAAACACCCCCGGCTCCTGAGGGAGCCTGCAGGAGGCTCTCTTGGCAATGTCGTCCGCTTCCTTGTTCATTCTGCGCAGCACGTGCTGCAGCTCCACGCCCATGAACCGCTTCTCTGTCTTGCGCACCTCTTCTAGGTACGCCTCCATGTGCTCGTCCTTAGGCGTGTACTCCTTGTTGGAGAAGTTGATGAGAAGCTGAGAGTCGCCCTTGATGGTGAGGCGCTTCACTCCCAGCACGGCCGCGGCCCTAAGTCCGGCGAGCAAGCCTTCGAATTCTGTGATGTTGTTGGAGACCATCTCGCCTTGCTAAAAGCAGAGTATCACCGCGTAACAGAGCTTGTCCTTGGTGGGTGAGATGAGGATGGCCCCCGCTCCTGCGCCTTGTCGCGCAAACACCCCGTCAAAGTACATGATCCATCCGTCCAGCTCCTCGTCTCCTTGAAGGAGGGAGCGGTCCTTGCTTATTCCATGGTCGGGAGCGTCGGTCCACTCAGCCACGAAGTCCGTGAGGGCCGCACCCTTGATGACCCTGGTGGTGCTGAACTCGAGATTGAACGCCTGAAGCTCGATGTTCCATTTAGCAACTCGCTCGGCGGCATTCGGGCTCCGGAGCACCCTTTCCAGCGGGTATGCTAAAAAAACCTTGATGGGGTGGCTTTGAAAGTAGTGGCGCAATTTTCTGGAGGCGAACAGGAGTGCGAGCAGGAGTTTTTGAGGCATGGGGTAGCGCCCCCGGGCATCCTTCGGTACCGTGCTGACAAAGTAGACAGGGTGCTCGACGAGGGGGGAGGCATCAGCGGAGTCTTGTTCTTTGTGAGGGCGCGGGTTCTCCATGGCTTCATGAGGCCCGCCCTCAAGAGCCTCGGTGGCTGCGGGGTCGATCGTGGCCTCAGGAGGAATGTCGACCACCGGATCGGTCGAGGACCTAGATGTTCCATCCTGAGGGTGTTGTGCCTTTCTCGGTGGTTGTGCATCCTGCTGAGGCTTCTTGGATGGGTGTTCCTTCCTTAGTGCCACCAGGGCGGCGCTGGCTGAGTGAGGGGTGGCTGTCAGATAAAGCACCAAGGGCTTGAGAGGGCGCGGTGCCACCATTACTGGCGGGCTGGTCAGGTATCTCTTGAGGTCTTGAAAGGCTGCATCCGCCTCCGGGGTCCACTCGAATGGCTCGTTCCTCTTCATCAGCTTGAAGAACGAGAGGGCGCGCTCCCCCAGCTTGGAAATGAAGCGCCCAAGCGAGGTTATGCAGCCCGCCAGCTTCTGCATCTCCTTCAGGGTTTGTGGGGGGCTCATGTCCTCTTCCGCCTTGACCTTCTTCGGATTGGCCTCGATCCCTCTGTGTGACACCAGGAAGCCCAGCAGCTTGCTAGAGGGAACCCCGAACACACACTTCTTGGGATTAAGCCGAAGATTCACCTTGCGTAGGCTAGCAAACGTCTCCTCCAGATCTGCTATCAGGGTCCCAGCCTCCCGAGACTTCACCACTATATCGTCAACATAGGCCTCTGCATTCCTCCCGAGCTACGGGCCCAGGGCGATATGCATCGGTCGCTGGAACGTTGCCCCGACATTACATAGCCCGAAGGGCATGCACATGTAGCAGTACACCCTGTAGGGGGTCGGGAATGCTGTTTTCTCCACATCTTGCACGGCCATCTTGATCTGATGGTAGCCTGAGAAGGCATCCAAGAAGCATAACAGGTTGCATTCGGCGGTGGAGTCCATGATCTGGTCAATGCGAGGGAGCGCAAATGGATCTTGCGGGCAGGCCTTGTTGAGGTTGGTGAAGTCGACGCACATGTGCTCCTTCCCTCCTTTCTTGGGGACGATGACGGGGTTGGCCAGCCACTCCGGGTATCATACCTCTCTGATGACCAATGCGGCTTGTAGCTTACGGGTTTCCTGGATGTTGGAGGCCTGCTTATCGGTGGAATGGCGGCGAGCCTTCTGCTTCACTGGCCGCACGTTTGGGCATACCCTCAGGTGTGCTCGATTATCCCCCTTGGGACCCCAGCCAGGTGTTTGGGTTCCCAAGTGAATACATCCTTGTTGGCTCACAAAAAGTTGATCGATGCCTCCTCTTAGTCCCGGGGGAGGCCAGCCCCTATGGTGAAGGTGGCGCTGGCCGCCCCATCCTCACTGACCAGCACTTGCTTTGTCTCGGCTCGGTCTTGGGAGAACAACTACTTCTTCTTGGCCGGCGCTGCTTCTGGGGCCTCCTGACCCCCCTTCTCGTCAGGTAGCGCAGACGCGGCTGACCTGAAGGGGAGCTTGAGGGCCTGCAGCGCGCCTTTGGTGTCCCCCACCACCGTGAGGACACCGTTGCTGCTGGGCATCTTCACGAGGTTGTACGCAGGGTGGGTCGCAGCCATAAACTGGGCCAAGGCCGGGTACCCCAGAAAAGCATTTTATGGCAAATCGATCCTAGCAATGTCGAAGTCGATGAGCTCGGTGCAGTAGTTGTCGCGGGTCCCGAAGGTGACAGGGAGACGGATCTGCCCCAGGGGGCTGGTGGAGCCGCTGCCGACCCCAGAGAAAGGCTTGGAGGGGCGAAGCCAGCTGGGCGGCACGTGGAGCAGGCCGAACGCCTCCAGGGAGAGCACGTTGAGGCCAGCTCTGCCATCGATGAGGGTTCTGGTCATCGCCACATGGCAGAGGTGGGGGTGCAAAGCATTGGGAGCTGGCCTGCTCCCGTCATGGCAGCATGATGATCCTCAGGGCCGAAGGTGAGGTTGGCCATGGGCGCCGCCCAGCCCGGGGGAGCCCCCGAGCCCACCTGGGTGGCGCCTACTCGCCAGTAGAACTGCTTGATGTGGCGGTCGGAGGGTGGTGCCTGCGAGCCACCTAGGAGAGCTGTGACGACCGGGGGAGCCGGTGCCGGGTAGTGGGCGAGGAAGAGGTCACGCAGCTCTTCCCAGGAGGCCACAGAGAATGCTCGCAGGTTGAGCAACCAGGCACGCAGTGCGCCTACAAGGGCCATGGGGAGCCAGTTGGCCTTCACCTTGTCGCTGATGTCTACTACACAACCTTCTTCTTGTAGACATTATTGGGCCTGCAAGTGCACAGGTTTGTAGGATAGTAGCAAATTTCCCTCAAGTGGATGACCTAAGGTTTATCAATCCGTAGGTGGCGTAGGATGAAGATGGTCTCTCTCAAGCAACCCTGCAACCAAATAACAAAGATTCTCTTGTGTCCCCAACAGACCCAATACAATGGTAAATTGTATAGGTGCACTAGTTCGGCGAAGAGATGGTGATACATGTGCAAAATGGATGGTAGATATAGGTTTTTGTAATCTGAAAATATTTAAACAGCAAGGTAACAAGCGATAAAAGTGAGTGTAAACGGTATTGCAATGATAGGAAACAAGGCCTAGGGTTCATACTTTCACTAGTGCAAGTTCTCTCAACAATAATAACATAGATAGATAATATAACAAGCCCTCAACATGCAACAAAAAGTCACTCCGAAGCCACTAATAGTGGAGAACAAATGTAGAGATTATGGTAGGGTACGAAACCACCTCAAAGTTATTCTTTCGGATCAATCTATAAAAGAGTTCATACTAGAATAACACCTTAAGACACAAATCAACCAAAACCCTAATGTCACCTAGATACTCCATTGTCACCTCAAGTATATGTGGGCATAATTATACGATATGCATCACACGATCTTAGATTCGTCCAACCAACACAAAGTACTTCAAAGAGTGCCCCAAAGTTTCTATCGGAGAGTCAAGAACGTGTGCCAACCCCTATGCATAGGTTCCCAATGTCACGAAACCCGCAAGTTGATCACCAAAACATACATCAAGTGGCACATGATATCCCATTGTTACCACAGATAATCACGACAAGACATACATCAAGTGTTCTCATAAAAGACTCAATCCGATAAGATAACTTCAAAAGGGAAACTAAATTCATCAAAAGAGAGTAGAGGGGGAGAAACATCATAAGATGCAACTACAATAGCAAAGCTTGGTATACATCAAGATCGTGCCATAGAGGGAACATGAGAGAGAACACGAGAGAGAGAGAGAGAGATCAAACACATAGCTACTGGTACATACCCTCAGCCCCGAGGGTGAACTACTCCCTCCTCGTCATGGATAGCGCAGAGATGATGAAGATGGCCACCGGTGATGGGATCCCCCTCCGGTAGGGCGCCGGAACGGGCTCCCGAGAGGTTTTTGGTGGCTACAGAGGCTTGCGGTGGCGGAACTCCCGATCTATCTTTTGTTCTGGAAGTTTTAGGGTACGTAGGTATATATGGGTGAAAGAAGTACGTTGGTGGACCGAAGGGGGGCCACAAGGCAGGGGGGCGTGCCCAAGGGGGTGGGCACGCCCCTCACCCTCGTGGGCACCTCCGTTCTTCCCTGACGTGCACTCCAAGTCCATCGGGTGGCTTTCCTTCCAAAAATAACTTTTCCAGTTGATTTCTTCCGTTTTGACTCAGTCTGATATTCCTTTTCCTCGAAACACTGAAATAGGCATAAAACAACAAATCTGGGGTGGGCCTCCGGTTAATAGGTTAGTCCCAAAAATAATATAAAAGTGGATAATAAAGCCCAATATTGCCTAAAACAGTAGATAAAGTAGCATGGAGCAATCAAAAATTATAGATACGTTGGAGACGTATCAAGCATCACCAAGCTTAATTCCTACTCGTCCTCGAGTAGCTAAATGATAAAAAAGAATTTTTGATGCGGAGTGATAATTTGGCATAATTTCAATGTAATTCTTCTTACTTGTGATATAAATATTCAGATCCGAAAGATTCAAGACAAAAGTTCATATTGACATAAAAATAATAATACTTCAAGCATACCAATAAAGCAATCATGTCTTCTCAAAATAACATGGCAAAAGAATGTTCATCTCTACAAAATCATATAGTTACGCTATGCTTCATTTTTGTCACACAAAGATGTTCCCAACTTCTATACCCCCGCTGACAAGCCAAGCAATTGTTTCATACTTAAATAATCTCAAACTTTTTCAACCTTCACGCAATACTTGAGCGTGAGCCATGGATATAGCACTATGGGTGGAATAGAATATGATGGTGGGGATTGTGTGGAGAAGACAAAAAGGAGAAAGTCTCACATTGACGAGGATAATCAACGGGCTATGGAGATGCCCATCAATTGATGTCAATATGAGGAGTAGGGATTGCCATGCAACGGATGCACTAGAGCTATGTATGCTCAACAAAAGAAAACTAGTGGGTGTGCATCCAACTCGCTTGCTCATGAAGACCTAGGGCATTTGAGGAAGCCCATCGTAGGAATATACAAGCCAAGTTCTATAATGAAAAATTCCCACTAGTATAAAAAGACAACTTATGAGACTCACTACATGAAGAACAAGGTGCTACTTTGAAGCACAATATATGAGACTCACTATATGAAGAACAAGGTGCTACTTTGAAGCACAAGTGTGGAAAAAGAGATGGTAGCATTGCCCTTTTTATTTATTTTCTTTTTTCTTCTTCTTCTTCTTTTTTTTTGGGCCTTTCTTTTTTTTGGCCTTTCTTCTTCTTTTTTTTCTTTTTTTTGGGCCAATGCTCTAATAATGATGATCATCACACTTCTATTGATTACAACTCGAAACTTAGAACAAGATATGACTCAATATGAATGCCTCCGGCGGTGTACCGGGATGGTGCAATGAATCAAGAGTGACATGCATGAAAAATAATGCATGGTGGCTTTGCCACAAATACGATGTCAACTACATGATCATGCAATGGCAATATGACAAAAGTAATGTATGTCATGAATATGATGATGGAAGTTGCATGTCAATATATCTTGGAATGGCTATGGAAATGCCATGATAGGTATGTATGGTGGCTGTTTTGAGGAAGATATAAGGAGGTTTATGTGTGATAGAGCGTATCGTATCACGGGGTTTGGATGCACCGGCGAAGTTTGTACCAACTCTCAAGGTGAGAAAGGGCAATGCACGGTACCGAAGAGGCTAGCAATGGCGGAAAGGTAAAAGTGCGTATAATCCATGGACTCAACATTAGTCAAAATAACTCATATACTTATTGCAAAAATTTAGAAGTCATCAAAAATCAAGTACTACACGCATGCTCCTAGGGGGATAGATTAGTAGGAAAAGACCATCGCTCGTCCCCGACCGCCACTCATAAGGATGCACAAGCCGGGTACACTTCATGTTTCAAATTTGTTACACAACTTTAACCATACGTGCATGCTACGGTACTTGCTAACTTCAACACAAGCATTCTTTGAATTCATAATCACCCACTAGCAAGACTTTAATATCACTACCTCCATATCTCAAAACAATTATCAAGTATCAAACTTTTCTTAGTATTCAACACACTCATAAGAAAGTTTCACATATCTTGAATACCAAGTATATTAATATTAAGCAAATTACCATGCTATTAACGACTCTCAAAATAATCTAAGTGAAGTATGAGAGTTCATCTATTTCTTCAAAATAAAACTACCACCATGCTCTAAAAGGTATAAGTGATGCACTACAGCAAATGACAAACTACTCCAAAAGATATGAGTGAAGGTCAATGAGTAGCTAAATAATTATGCAATTATGCGAAGACTCTCTCTCATTTAATAATTTCAGATCTTGATACTTTATTCAAACAGCAAGCTAATACTAACAAAAGAAAATGATGCTCCAAGCAAAACACATATCATGTGGTGAATAAAAATATAGCTCCAAGTAAAGTTACCGATGAACGAAGACGAAAGAGGGGATGCCATCCGGGGCATCCCCAAGCTTAGGCTCTTGGTTTTCCTTGAGTATTACCTTGGGGTGCCTTGGGCATCCCCAAGCTTCGACTCTTGCCACTCTTATTCCATAGTCCATCGAATCTTTACCCAAAACTTGAAAACTTCACAACACAAAACTCAACAGGAAATCTTATAAGCTCCGTTAGTGAAAGAAAACAAAACCACCACATTGGTACTGTAATTAACTCATTCTAAATTCATATTGGTGTAATATATACTGTACTCCAAATTATCTATGGTTCATACCCTCCGATACTACTCATAGATTCATCAAAATAAGCAAACAACGCATAGAAAACAGAATCTGCCAAAAACATAACAGTCTGTAGTAATCTGTATCAAACCTATATTATGGAACTCCAAAAAACCTACCAAATTAGGAAGTCCAAAGAAATTCGTGTACCAATCCAGAGCAAAACGAATCATATCAGAAGCACGTTTATGTGAACTAACAAAACTAATTTACTGGGTGCAAAAGTTTCTGATTTTCAGCAGGATCAACACAACTATCACCGTAAGCCATCCTAAAGGTCTTACTTGGCACTTTATTGAAACAAAAGCTATAAAACATGATTACTACAGTAGCATAATCATGTGAACACACAAAAACAGTAAGGATAAGTATTGGGTTGTCTCCCAACAAGCGCTTTTCTTTAATACCTTTCTAGATAGGCATGCTGATGACAATGATGCTCACATAAAAGATAAGAATTGAAACATAACGGGAGCATCATGAAGCATATGACTAGCACTTTTAAGTCTAACCCACTTCCTATGCATAGGGATTTTGTGAGCAAACAACTTATGGGAACGATAATCAACTAGCATAGGAAGGTAAAACAAGCATAACTTCAAAACTTTAAGCACATAGGGAGGAAACTTGATATTATTGCAATTCCTACAAGCATATATTCCTCCCTCATAATAATTTTCAGTAGCATCATGAATGAATTCAACAATATAACCAGCACCTAAAGCATTCTTTTCATTATCTACAAGCATAGAAAATTTACTACTCTCCACATAAGCAAATTTATTCTCATTCGGGATAGTGGGAGTATCATAAGAGACTTGAATACTATAAATTGTTTCCACATTAAAAGAGTAATGTTCAGAGAAAGGGTACTCATAATCATGATAAGTTTTATAAATATAATCATCACTACTCTTTATAGCATAAGTTTTATCACAATAATCATCATAAGTAGCAACTTTGTTCTCATCATAATCGATTGAAACCTCTTCCGAAATAGTGGATACATCACTAAATAAAGTCATGACCTCTCCAAATCCACTTTCATAAATATTATAAGATTCAACATCCTCCAATATTGTGGGGTCACTACTTCCTAAAGTTGACACTCTTCCAAAGCCACTTTCATAAATATAATCATCATAGGTAGAAGGCATGCTATCATCATAACTACTTTGCATAACAAAACTTGAGAGGCTAAAAATATTATTATTATTAAACATAGCATCCCCAAGCTTGGGACAAACATTAATTGCAGCAAATATATTCTCAAATATGTCATCCTCATCAAACATAGCTTCCCCAATCTTGGGCCTTTTCATATCATGAGCATAATCACTCTCATCATCAATAGTATGGATAGCACCAATAGTATAGCAAACATTATTATCATATTCTTCCAAGCAAGTGCCAAAAAGATTTTCAAGATCATAAGAAGTATCATTATCTTCCCAATCATAATAATCACAACAAGCAATAGGCATAACGAGATCATCGTCAAGTGTATCATCTTCATTTTCATGAGGCACAACAATAATTGGAGCAACTTTATTTGGGAGAGATACCTTTTTACCTCTCTTCCTTTTTATTTTCTTCTTCTTCACTTCATGTGTGGGTTCAATCCTCTTTTTGGAGCTCCTTATTAATGAGATTGGTTGAATAGAAGGCTCCTCCTCGTTACCTGATTCATCATAAGAAATAATAGGAGAATATTGGGAAGTCTCTTCCCTTTCATTAGTATTGTTTTCATCCTCTATTTGTTTTCTTTTCTTTATGTAATTGGCAATATAAGGATTTTCAATGCAATTCACCGCACAATACATATAAATTTCTTCTAGATTAAAATGAAGAACTTTATCAAGGAAATTTTTTGGAATATCCTTAATTCTACGTTTAATTTCTTCATAACCCAAGAGCAAACTAAGTTCATTATGATGTGCAAGGGAAATCAAGTCATCACAATTTTTGGACACGATACGCTCATGAAACAATTTGCATTGGGTACTAAAATGATCACGTTCATTGCAAAGTTCACAAGTAGGGCTAAGAAAAGATAAATTTTCAGCACATTCATCTAGCTCTTCTTGCAACAATTTGGTTTCTAAGTACTTATGCCTCTTGCAATATCTATCTTCCCTATTTGGTGTGTACTTACAAACCCAATGCACTCCACAAAAATTGACATGTTTATAGGAGGCATTTTCATCATAACTAGTGCAATCATCATTAGCATCATGGATATTCAAAGATTTCGTACTAACAACATTGCAATCATGCTCATCATTCAAATATTTAGTGCCAAATATTTTAATGCATTCTTCTTCTAACACTTTGGCACAATTTTCTTTTCCATCATGCTCACGAAAGATATTAAAAAGGTGAAGCGTATGAGACAAACTCAATTCCATTTTTTTGTAGTTTTCTTTTATAAACTAAACTAGTGCTAAAACAAGAAACAAAAAGATTCGATTGCAAGATCTAAAGATATACCTTCACTTACCTAGCCTCCCCAGCAACGGCGCCAGAAAAGAGCTTGATGTCTCCTACACAACCTTCTTCTTGTAGACGTTGTTGGGCCTGCAAGTGCACAGGTTTGTAGGACAGTAGCAAATTTCCCTCAAGTGGATGACCTATGGTTTATCAATCCATAGGAGGCGTAGGATGAAGATGGTCTCTCTCAAGCAACCCTGCAACCAAATAACAAAGAGTCCCTTGTGTCCCCAACACACCCAATACAATGGTAAATTGTATAGGTGCACTAGTTCGGCGAAGAGATGGTGATACAAGTGCAAAATGGATGGTAGATATAGGTTTTTGTAATCTGAAAATATAAAAACAGCAAGGTAACAAGCGATAAAAGTGAGCGTAAACGGTATTGCAATGATAGGAAACAAGGCCTAGGGTTCATACTTTCACTAGTGCAAGTTCTCTCAACAATAATAACATAGATAGATAATATAACAAGCCCTCAACATGCAACAAAGAGTCACTCCAAATCCACTAATAGCGGAGAACAAACGTAGAGATTATGGTAGGGTACGAAACCACCTTAAAGTTATTCTTTCGGATTAATCTATAAAACAGTTCGTACTAGAATAACACCTTAAGACACAAATCAACCAAAACCCTAATGTCACCTAGATACTCCATTGTCACCTCAAGTATCCGTGGGCATGATTATACGATATGCATCACACAATCTCAGATTCATCCAACCAACACAAAGTACTTCAAAGAGTGCCCCAAAGTTTCTATCGGAGAGTCAAGAACGTGTGCCAACCCCTATGCATAGGTTCCCAATGTCACGAAACCCGCAAGTTCATCACCAAAACATACATCAAGTGGCACATGATATCCCATTGTCACCACAGATAATCACGGCAAGATATACATCAAGTGTTCTCATAAAAGACTCAATCCGATAAGATAACTTCAAAGGGGAAACTCAATTCATCACAAGAGAGTCTAGGGGGAGAAAATCATAAGATCCAACTACAATAGCAAAGCTCGGGATACATCAAGATCGTGCCATAGAGGGAACACAAGAGAGAGAGAGAGATCAAACACATAGCTACTGGTACATACCCTCAGCCCCGAGGTGAACTACTCCCTCCTCGTCATGGATAGCACCGGGATGATGAAGATGGCCACCGGTGATGGGATCCCCCTCCAGCAGGGCGCCGGAACGGGCTCCCGAGAGGTTTTTGGTGGCTACAAAGGCTTGCGGCGGTGGAACTCCCGATCTATCTTCTGTTCTGGAAGTTTTAGGGTACGTAGGTATATATGGGTGAAAGAAGTACGTCGGTGGACCGAAGGGGGGGCCACGAGGCTGGGGGGCGCGCCCCAGGGGGTCGGCATGCCCCCCACCCTCGTGGGCACCTCCCTTCTTCCTTGACGTGCACTCCCAGTCCATCGGGTGGCTTTCCTTCCAAAAATAACTTCTCTAGTTGATTTCGTTCCGTTTTGACTCCTTCTGATATTCCTTTTCCTCGAAACACTAAAATAAGCATAAAATAGCAAATCTGGGTTGGGACTCCGGTTAATAGGTTAGTCCCAAAAATAATATAAAAGTGGATAATAAAGCCCAATATTGCCTAAAACAATAGATAAAGTAGCATGGAGCAATAAAAAATTATAGATACGTTGGAGACGTATCAGTCGTCTCTGTCGGCCGCCCAGACTGCCTCCTCGTATGCTTGAAGGAAGGCGGTCGGATCCGCCACGTCGTCATAACGTGGTGGCATCTCCAGTCGGAACTTGGGCGGCCACTGCACCTGCCGCAGAGAGAGGGTGAAGCAGCGCAGCCCCGGCGCTTTTTCGGGAGCGCGCATCGGCTGGGTCGACGGAGGGGCACCCGCCATCGGGGCCGGCGGCGCGATCTGGCGGTCGGGTTAGAAGAGTTCCGGCGCACCCCTACGTGGCGCGCCAAATGTCGGATTGAGGGATCCACAAACCCTTGATAGGTTTGAACTTTGTGGTGCGTGCGAAGATCTCAACCTACCCAGCCTACCTACTCATGATCCCCCTAAGCCTAGCAGGACAAGCTCAAAGAGATAAAGAGACGCAGTAGTTTATCCTAGTTCGGGCCACCTTTTTTGACCAGTGGGTTCGGGCCACCTTGCGGTGTAATACCCTACTCCAGTGTTTTGGTGGATTGCCACGGAGGCTGAGGATGAACTAGTACATTGGATGAACTGGCATCAGGAGGTGTGGTGTTCTTGAGCTCGAGGGAGCTGGTGTGGTGTGAGCTAGTTCGACTTGTCTTGCCTCTATGGTGGTGGCTAGTCCTATTTATAGTGGCCTTGGTCCTCTTCCCAAATGTTGGCGGGAAGGGATCCCACAATGGCCGGATTTGAAAGGGGACAAGTAGTACAACTTATCCTGACGAAAGTAGTCTTCGCCTGTGAAAAGCCTCTGGTCGTGACGCTGCGGTGGGCTCATCGATGACCTCGTCCTGCCGTCCTGGCGGTCTTGGTCTTGTTGCGCCAGAATGGAAACCTTTGGCTGATTCCCCGAGACTCCGTGCATGTGGCTTGCCTCCTTTGCACCGATGAGGAAACCTGTGCTCTGCGCCCGCCTGGCGCCCGCCTGGCCTTGGTCGTCATGGCTCACATCAGCTGAGCCTCGTGAGGTGAACCTTCCATAGAACTCTCTGCCCCTTGGGAGCCAGCCTGGTGAGGCTGATCCCCTTGGGGGTCTTGACATCGCCGCCCGGGCCCTCGCGAGGGTATTGAGTTGTGATGCTGAAGCTGGGTCGTACCAGGCCGTCGATGAAGCCACGTGGTGGGCCTGGGTACCCCCATATCCAGGACGCCGATAATAACCTTGGTCTCATCACTGAAGGAAATAACTACCGTTGTTGTGATGCATCATCCCTTCCTCTCTGGGGAAATATCGACATAGTTCAAGCAAACATCAAAAGGAATTCTGGCGCCCTTGCCGGGGAGGATCAAGTCAACGTAGTCTCTCAACAACTCGCGAATTTCTGGCTCCGTTGGCAAGCAGACATCATCAACATCTACCAGGTGTCCTAATCACAAATCTCATATCCTTGCAGTTCACATTATTTTCCATTTGCCTCTCGTTTTACTCTCCCCCACTTCACAAAAAATTGCCGTTTTATTTGCCCTCTTTTTCGTTCGTCGTTTTCTCATCAGATCTTTTATTTGCTTGAACTTTTCACCATGAGTGATTTTGGTATGGCAGAAACAGATGATGGCCTAACTCCTAAAATGGAGCGTACGGGTAATCTGGATGCCAAAACTTTTGTCTTGGGGCAAGGGAATTATATGTCTTCAATGTATCTATAATTTTCGATTGTTCCATGCTATTATATTATCATTCTTGGATGTTTTACAATCATTTTATAGTCATTTTATATCATTTTTTGGTGTTAACCTATTGACATAGTGCCAATGCCACTTGTTGTTTTCTGCATGTTTTTTATATTGCAGGAAATATATATCAAACAGATGCCAAACACAACGCAACTCATGGAGGATTTTTTTGGGCCAGAAGAAAGCCAGTGGGCCAAGGAAGCAACTGAGGGGCTGCTCGAGGGGAGCAACACCCACCAGGGCGCGCCAGGAGACCTAAGCGTGCCCAGGTGGGTGCTGCCCACCTTGGGTGCCCCCGAACCGCCTCTTCTCTCTATAAATACCACAATATTCCAGAAACCCTAGGGGAGTCGACGAAATATTGATCCAGCCGCCACAAAGTCCAGAACCACCAGATCCAATCTAGACACTGTCATGGAGGGGTTCACCACTTCCATTGGTGCCTCTCCTATGATGTGTGAGTAGTTCTTTGTAGACCTACGGGTCCGTAGTTAGTAGCTATATGGCTTCCTCTCTCTCTCTCTCTTGATCATCAATACAATGGTCTCTTGGAGATCCATATGTTGTAAGTCTTTTGGCGGTGTGTTTGTTGGGATCTGATACGTCCATTTTGCATCATGCTTTTATATCAATATTTATTACATTATGGGCTGTTATTACACATTATGTCTCAATACTTATGGCTATTCTCTCTTATTTTACAAGGTTTACCATGAAGAGGGGGAATGCCGGCAGCTGGAATTCTGGCTGGAAAAGGAGCAAATATTGGAAACCTATTCTGCACAGCTCAAAAGATCCTGAAACTCCACGGAAGTTATTTTTGGAATTAATAAGAATTATTGAGCGAAGAAAACACCAGAGGGGGCCCACACCTTGGCCAGGAGGGTGGGACGCGCCCACCCCTACTGGGTGCCCCCCGTGTCTCCTGGGCCCCCTGGTGGCCCTCTGATGCCCATCTTCTGCTATATGAAGGCTTTTACCTTGGAAAAAACCATAAGCAAGCTTACGGGACGAAACTCCACCGCCACGAGGCGGAACCTTCACGAAACCAATCTAGGGCTCCGGCGGAGCTGTTCCGCCGGGGAAACTTCCCTCCGGGAGGGGGAAATCATCACTATCGTCATCACCAACGATCCTCTCATCGTGAGGGGGTCAATCTCCATAGACATCTTCACCAGCACCATCTCCTCTCAAAACCCTAGTTCATCTCTTGTATCCAATCTTGTATCAAAACCACAAATTGGTACATGTGGGTTGCTAGTAGTGTTGATTACTCCTTGTAGTTGATGCTAATTGGTTTACTTGGTGGAAGATCATATGTTCAGATCCTTAATGCATATTAATACTCCTCTGGTGATGAACATGAATATGCTTTGTGAGTAGTTACATTCGTTGCTGAGGACATGGGTGAAGTCTTGCTATTAGTAGTCATGTGAATTTGGTATTCGTTCGATATTTTGATGAGATGTATGTTGTCTCTCCTCTAGTGGTGTTATGTGAACGTCGACTACATGACACTTCACCATTATTTGGGCCTAGAGGAAGGCATTGGGAAGTAATAAGTAGATGATGGGTTTCTAGAGTGATAGAAGCTTAAACCCTAGTTTATAAATTGCTTCGTAAGGGGCTGATTTGGATCCATATGTCTAATGTTGTGGTTAGGTTTACCTTAATACTTCTTTTGTAGTTGCGGATGCTGGCAATAGGGGTTAATCATAAGTGGGATGCTTGTCCAAGTAAGGGCAGTACCCAAGCACCGGTCCACCCACATATCAAATTATCAAAGTACCGAAAACGAATCATATGAGCGTGGTGAAAACTAGCTTGACGATAATTCCCATGTGTCCTCGAGAGCGCTTTTATCATTATAAGAAATTGTCCAGGCTTGTCCTTTGCTACAAAAATGATTGGGCCACCCTGCTGCACTTTATTTACTTTCATTCCTTGTTACCCATTACAAATTATCTTATCACAAAACTATCTATTACTGAAAGCAGAAGTGCTCCCTGGGTGGTTTTGGTAATTAATGTCAACATATCTCTTGTTGGACTAACACTTTTACCTAGTATGTTTCAGACAAGTTCAACAATGCAGTGGCATGGACTAAAGGATGTGGAACCCCTTCAAGATACTAAGGACAAAGGATTGGCTCAAGCTCCAAGAACAAGACTCTACATTTTCTATTTTAGTGATCCAAGATCACATTGAGTCTATAGGAAAAGCCAATACTATCAAGAGGGGATGAGGTGTTGCTTAATGGATTGCTTGCTCAGGTGCTTAGTGATATGCTCCAAAGCCTTCAACTACCTTCTCACATCCACACATGTCCTAAACCAAAAGTCTAACTCGGCCCCACCGATTCTTTCTATTCGGCGCCACCGAGTTCAGATATCATAGCCACTGCCACAAACCCTAGGCAAATCGGTCTCACCGATAGGGATCTTGGTCTAACCGAGATGGGATTGCAATCTCTCTGTGTATGTCCATTACCAAAATCGGTCCTACTGAGTTTGAGTAATCGGTACTGCCGAGATTACAATGCAAACTCTCTGGTTAACTTATTACCAAAATCGGTCCTACCGAGTTTGTGTAATCGGTCAAACCGAGTTTGCCTGACCAACTCTCTGGTTAGCTTATTACCAAAATCGGTCTCACCGAGTTTGTGTAATCGGTCTCACCGAGATTACATTATGACCTAACCCTAACCATATCGGTCCTACCGAGTCGCATGTCGGTCCCACCGAAAATCCTAACAGTCACTAGATTTGCTGAATTGGTCTGACCGAGTTTACCAATTCGGTCCCACCGAGTTTGGCAAGTTGTGTGTAATGGTTAGATTTTGTGTGGAGGCTATATATACCCCTCCACCCACTCTTCATTCGTGGAGAGAGCCATCAGAACGAACCTACACTTCCAGCATCCATTTTCTGAGAGAGAACCACCTACTCATATGTTGAGGCCAAGATATTCCATTCCTACCATATGAATCTTGATCTCTAGCCTTCCCCAAGTTGCTTTCCACTCAAATCTTCTTTCCACCAAATCCAAATTCTGTGAGTGAGAGTTGAATGTTGGGGAGACTATCATTTGAAGCACAAGACCAAGGAGTTCATCATTAACACACCATTTGTTACTTCTTGGAGAGTGGTGTCTCCTAGATTGGCTAGGTGTCACTTGGGAGCCTCCAACAAGATTGTGGAGTTGAACCAAGGAGTTTGTAAGGGCAAGGAGATCGCCTACTTCGTCAAGATCTACCGCTAGTGAGGCAAGTCCTTCGTGGGCGACGGCCATGGTGGGATAGACAAGGTTGCTTCTTCGTGGACCCTTCATGGGTGGAGTCCTCCGTGGACTCACGCAACCGTTACCCTTCGTGGGTTGAAGTCTCCATCAACGTGGATGTACGATAGCACCACCTATCGGAACCACGGCTCAAAAATCACCGTATCTCCAAATTGCGTTTGAATCCTCCAATCCCTTCCCTTTACATTCTTGCAAGTTGCATGCTTTACTTTCGCTGCTCATATGCTCTTTGCATGCTTGATTGATATGTGTTGCAATTGTTAAACTTGTGCCTAAACTCCACTTGAACTTAAAGACGTTAAAAACTGCAACTTTTGGTACTTCGTGTCTAATCACCCCCCCCTCTAGACACCTCTTCTCGATCCATCTCAATTGGTATCAGAGCTTTGGTCTTCATTGCTTTTGTTTAAACACCATTGGAGGAAGATGGATGAGTCTACTATTGGGAGTCTTAGACATAGAGTACCTATACTTGATGGAGAATACTTTCATGAGTGGAAAAATGAGATGCTTGTGATTTTCAGTCAATATCATTTGAACAAGTACATTGCTAGCCCTGGTGCACCTCATATTGATCATATGCATCCTACCCTTGATGAGTCAATTGACATGATCCGCAATCTTAGAAATGCCGAACTTATCACTAGAGGCTTGCCTAGAAACTTGATAGGATGTTTGCCTACTCTTAAGTGTGCCTACACCATATGGAAATTTCTTGAGGAACGTTTTCCAAATTATTCCTTGAAAAATCTTGATGAAATTCTCCATAAGTCTATTGCCTTGAGTAAGATGAATTCGAGTGATCCTATGTTTGGTGATTGTTTGTTTGAGTTCACTAACCTTATGCGTGCTAAAGGAGATGTTGGAATTATAAGTGATATTATTTCCAAAGCTATAAAAATTCATAAACAAGATCTTTGTCAAAATCACTCTAAAGAACTACCCTCTCTAGGATTTGATCCACCACATGACGATATTGAACATGGATACTATGATGAGGATGATGATAGTGACTTCGATCTTGATGATGCAATGAGACACTTTGGTCTTATGGCAAATCTTTGGGGATATATGGCAGGAGGAAAGGAATGGGTTCTTGATAGTGGATGTACCGATCACATGACCGAAAATAAAGACATGTTTTGGGAGCTTGCTGAAAACGATGGTCCTCGAAAGTATGTCACTTTCGGTGACAACTCAAAGGGTAAGGTGGTTGGCCTCAGTAAGGTGGCCATATCACATGATAGCTCCATACAAAATGTCATGCTCGTTGAATCTCTTGGCTACAACTTACTTTCAGTATCTAGACTTGCTGATTTCGGTTTCAATGTCCTATTTACTGAAGTAGATTGCCAAGTGTTTCGTAGAGATAACCATAAAATGGTCTTTACCGGTGTGCGTAGAGGTGATCTATACATTGTTGATTTCACTAAAAAGGCTCAACCTAGAACTTGCTTTATTGCTAAATCCTCTAAAGGTTGGTTATGGCATAGACGATTAGGTCATGTCGGTATGCGAAACCTTGACAAGCTTATTAAAGGAAATCATATCCTTGGAGTTAACGATGTCATATTTGATAAGGATAGACTTTACAGCACTTGTCAGGCAGGTAAACAGGTTGGAGGAAGGCATCCCGTGAAGAACATCATGACCACAAGAAGGCCACTCGCGCTACTTCACATGGATCTCTTTGGTCCCAACGCCTACAAAAGTCTCAGTGGAAATTCCTTTGGTCTAGTTATAGTTGATGATTTTTCAAGATTTACGTGGGTGTTCTTTCTCGATGATAAATCACAGGTTCAAAAGATCTTCAAAAAATTTCACTAGGAAGGCCCAAAATCAATTTGAAGTGAAGATCAAGAAGGTTCGCAGCGACAACGGAACGGAGTTCAAGAATGCAAATGTGGACACCTTTCTTGACGAAGAAGGGATTTCACACGAGTTCTCGGCTACGTACACACCTCAACAAAATGGAGTTGTTGAGAGGAAGAACCGGACGCTCATCGAAATGGCGAGAACGATGCTTGATGAGTACAAGACACCAAAGCACTTTTGGGCGGAAGCGGTTGAGACAGCTTGTCATGCAACAAATCGCTTGTATCTTCACAAGCTACTCGGCAAGACGGCATACGAGCTCCTCGCCGGTAACAAACCCCAAGTTGGATACTTTCGAGTATTCGGCTCAAAGTGCTACATTCTTGATAAGCATCGTCGTTCTAAATTTGCTCCTAAGTCTCATGAGGGTTTCCTACTTGGTTATGGCTCAAACTCTCACACATACCGTGTCTACAATAACTTCACCCGAAAGGTTGAAGAAACGGTAGGTGTGAAGTTTGATGAATCTAATGGCTCGCAAATAGAGCAATTGTCAATTGATGTAGGAGACAAAGATCCCTCGGAAGCAATCCAAGACTTGTCTATTGGCAAGATTCATCCAACGGAAGTAAAGGAGAGTACCTCGTCTGTCCAAGTGGAAGCTTCTACCTCACGACAAGGTGAACCAAGGGTTGATACGGAAGCATCCACAAGTGGGACACACCAAGATGAAGAAAACGAGGAAGTGCGCCAAGACGAACGTCAACAACCTCTTTCCCCACCAAGACAAGAGAACGACAACGCCAACAATGAAGAAGGCCAAGAAGATGAACAAGATGAAGAAGATGTTCAACGAAGACCCAAGCAAAAGCTTTCACGAGTTCGAGCAAGAATTGCTAAAGATCATCCCATCGAGCAAATCGACAATGATATCCAAACCAGGAGAATCACTCGCTCTAAAACTCGTTTAGCTAACTTTTGTGAACACTATTCATTCATCTCTAGCATTGAACCTATGAAGGTTGAAGAAGCTTTGGAAGATCTAGATTGGATAAATGCCATGCATGAAGAGCTACACAACTTTGAGAGAAATCAAGTTTGGACATTGGTTGAAAAGCCCGACAACAACCACAACATCATTGGTACCAAATGGGTGTTTCGCAACAAGCAAGATGAAGATGGACAAGTACTTCGCAACAAAGCACGTCTCGTCGCCCAAGGCTACACACAAGTCGAAGGTATGGACTATGGTGAGACTTATGCTCCCGTTGCTAGACTCGAGTCCATTCGCATCTTACTTGCCTATGCTAATCACCATGATATCACCTTGTACCAAATGGACATTAAAAGTGCTTTTCTAAATGGTGAAATAGAGGAGGAAGTTTATGTTAAACAACCTCCCAGCTTTGTTAATCCTAAGAAACCCGATCATGTTTACAAACTTCACAAAGCTCTTTATGGTCTTAAACAAGCTCCTAGAGCGTGGTATAAATGCTTGACCAAGTTCCTTATTGAAAAAGGCTTTGAAATTGGAAAATTAGATTCTACTCTTTTTACTAAAAGGGTCAATGGATAACTATTTGTGTGCCAAATCTATGTTGATGATATTATATTTGGTTCTGCTAACCCTCATTTTAGTGGAAAGTTTGGAAAGCTAATGTCAGAGAAGTTTGAGACGTCTATGATGAGTGAACTCAAATTCTTTCTTGGTTTGCAAATCAAGCAAACTAAGGAAGGTACCTTTGCCTCTCAAACAAAGTACACCAAGGACTTATTCAAGAGGTTCAATATGCAAGAATGCAAAGGTATGACTACACCCGTGCCTACTAGTGGACATCTAGATTTGACAAAAGATGGTGAACCGGTCGATCAAAAGGTTTATCGCTCTATGATTGGTTCATTGTTATATCTATGCGCTTCACATCCCGATATCATGCTAAGTGTGTGCATGTGTGCACGATATCAAGCTGCTCCTAAAGAATGCCATCTTAAGGCCGTGAAAAGGATAGTGAGATACTTAATCCATACACCAAATTTTGGCATTTGGTATCCTAAGAGGGCCTCTTTCGATCTTGTTGGCTACTCCGACTCGGACTATGCCGGTGACAAGGTTGATAGAAAATCCACTTCGGGTACTTGTCAATTTCTTGGTAGATCTCTTGTGTCTTGGTCTTCCAAAAAACAAAACTCGGTGTCCTTATCCACCGTCGAAGCGGAATACATTGCCACTGGTTCATGTTGTGCTCAATTACTTTGGATGACCCAAACTCTTAAAGATTATGGGATTTATGTGAAACATGTTCCATTACTTTGTGACAATGAAAGTGCTATCAAGATTGCTCACAATCCTGTGCAACACTCTCGAACTAAGCTGTCGGAGAAACTGATCCACGAACACCTATGGGACTGGCGGACCGAGCCCCTTTCAGTTCGGCGGGGGGCGGAGATCGCACAAAGAGCGGATCGAGGCGAAGCACACGAGCAGTTTACCCAGCTTCGAAGCTCTCCAGAGAGATAACACTCCTACTGCTGCTTGTCTGATTGTATTATGTTCTTGCTCGAGAGAAATAAGTATGTTTTTGGCTTCCGAATGAATCGAACCTCCCCCACCCCCTCTACGTTGCCATGGGCCTCCTTTTATACGCTCAAGGGGTCACCGACAGGTGGCAACGCAGAGAAGGGTAAAAATGTAAAAAGAGTTGCGGTTGGTACAGCTACCTGCACAGTGTATTCTACCTAACACTGACGGCAGGGGACAAGGGCATTAAATGCCCGTCTGTGTCGCCCCAAATAGTGCAGAAAGGGACCGTCAGGGACGCCACCGTTCGCCACGATATCGATCTTGTCAGCGTCGCATGCCACCGCACACCGCTGACTGCACAGCTTCCCGCCACGCACGTCTGGAAAAGCCCCAAGACGACACGTTGGTGGATGCGCTGGAGCGTGGGTGCAGGGTGGTCACTTGCCGCGGCAAGCGCCTTGCCGCAGTTGCTGTCTTGTCGCGCCCGGAAGCTTGTCGCTCACCAGGCCTTGCAGGGACGCGTGGCGCATCGCGGCAAGTTCCTTGAGATACCTTGGTTGGCCTTCCCGGCAAGCTCCTCTTGCCGGGGTCTTGTCTCTTGGCTCGAATACTTTGTTCTTGAATGGCTCCAAAGGAGCCACGGAGGATCTTGGCGGTCGCCCAGCAAGCCTTGCCGCGGAGTGCTGCAACTGCCCGTGCACAAGTTCGGGATACTAGGGTACCCCTACTCTAGTACATCGACAGGAGCCCCCGGGCCTGGGCCACACACGGTGCCGAACACTATTGGGCCAGGCCCAAAACAGGGCACAGGCACGCGCGGCCTGGGTTACGCCGAATCTTACTCCGTATCCACCGCGCCCTCCCCAACGGCACGCGTCGAGTGCGGCGTCGTGGGAGAGATCGTGGGTGGTTTCTTTATTCGGAAGGGCGAAACGTCCGCCCCCTCCCTCCTTATAAGCAGGGGAAATAGGGGCAGTTCGTCCTCCTCGCCGGTTACTGCTCCAATCTTCAGAAATCTCCGCTGCTCCCCCCTTCTTCCCCAAAGTCGAAAGAGAGCAGCGCTCCACCCCCCATCACCACCAGCGCCACCGACGCCGCCGATCTCCCCCGCCACCTCCGCCATGGCTCCGAAAGCCGACAAGGGGAAGGGCGTGAAGTCAGCCGAGGCACAGTGGCTCGCGGCGCTGCGAAAGGAGCGGGCCATCTTCCCCCCTCAGCTCGACGCGAAGGAGCTGAGGGAGTACTACTACCTCTTCTGGTCGACGGAGACGCGCGCGCATCCGCGCACGAGGGTACTCTCTGTCGCTGCTTCAAGGCTGGCTCCGAACGGGTACCCATTCTTCGCGCCGTTCTTCTACTGCGGGCTCTGCCCGCCCTTCTCTGAATTCTTTTGCGACATCATTAACACCTACGGGTTTCGCCTCCTTGATTTCACCCCCAACGCTGTTCTGACCATGGCAGTTTTTGCACATCTGTGCGAAAACTTTGTCGGAGTCCACCCAAACGTAGACCTCTTCCGCCACTTCTTCATCCCCCGAGTTGAGAGAGGAGAGCCCCTTGCCGGCGGAATCGCCTGGATCTCGAGGGTCGGCAAGAAAGAAGCCTATCTGGAGGGAGAGCTCCGCAGCAAGTGGGAGGAGTGGAGAGCAGATTGGTGCTGGATCGTCGAGGAGAACCCGCAGCCATTCACTGCCCGGCGCCAAACCCCAATTGTACGCGGCAACGATTGGAGCAACGTGGCCCCGGAGGATGACAGGCTGAAGATTGCCATCACCCGAATCTTGCGCCTTAGGCTTGCCGGGCTCACTGTAGGCGCCGTTGGCGCAGACTTTCTCCGCCGCCGCATCGCCCCCCTGCAGGAGAGGGGGAGGCCCGCCTGGGAGTTCCAGAACTCGGCGGATATCATGAGGCTGCATCCAGGCCTCAACTTCAATTTCACCGTCTAGGAGCTCGACGCGATGCTCCTGGAGCTATTCAAGCGCGATCCCCAACACCCATTTATGTTGCCGCGGAATGTCGTTCCGTTGTGCTACAATTCTTCGCTTGACCGCATCCGTGCAATGATGCCGCTGTGCGACTCGCATGGGATCGTCCCAACTTGGCAAGAGCCCGCAGACGACGTCGTGCAGGAGTTCTTCGACAGCTTGGTCGAAGTGCCGGTCCGCTCCGACGAGCAGAAGAGCCTCACCCGCGATACCACCGACGCGGAGATGCAGCGCATCGCCTCTAGGCTGGAGGAGGCGGCGGCAGCAGCTGCCGCGGGTCAATTTGGATTCACCTTGGAGGAGGCGGAGGCAGCAGAGGCGGCAAGCCTTGCCAAGCGAGAAGAGCTTGTCGGCAAGGAAGAACTTGTCGGGCCTGAATCAGAGTCGAGCGAGCCCGCCGAGGGCGCAGGTGACCCGTTGCAGATCGGCTCCTCCTCCACCCCACCTTCAGCCAGCTCGCCGCAAGCGGAGCCCCTAGCTCCACCAAGAAGGCGTCTCCGCAGGGCTGGGGACGTGGCGGGTTGGCAGACGAGCCAACAGCCGTCGCAGCGCACGACGCGCTCGACCGCGGCAAGCACTGTTGCCGCGGGAGCACCTCACGCCGCTGCGGCAACTGGAGCGGGGCCTTCCCGATCCACCGCCACTACTCCTGCCAAGCGGACAAGGGGGCATTCTCCTCTGCCTCGTCGCACTGGAGGCGAGCCGGACTTCGATCTCTCCGCGCTCAGCTCCGCCGAGGAAGAAGAAGAGTAAGTTTATTTGTTGTACTTGTAATCCTTCATTTCTTGAGGTGTGTCTTGTATCTGATCTGCTTCATTCCGGATCCGTTCCTTTTTCAGGACTCTGGCCCAGAGGGCTGCGAAGAGAGCCAAGGTCCTGGTGATTGTCATCGAGGACGAACCCACTGCGGCAACAGGGGACGCGCCTGATACCACCTTGCCGGACCCGGCAACTACTCACCAAAGCAGCCCCCAGCGCAGCCCCCAGCGTAAGTGTATAATTTACTTCTTGCTGTCAAGCGTGCATGAGTGTTCTTATTTTGTTGATATCTATCTGTTGGTTTGTGTAGGAGCAGAGCAGCCTCACCAGGAGGGCCCAGAGGCCGCTCCCGAAGCGCCATCTGCTTCGACTACACCACCGAGGGAGGATTCCCCAGCAAGGGAGCGTTCTCCGGAAAGGGAGAATTCTCCGGCAAGGGGCGGTTCTCCGGCAAGGGACAGTGCTAGTGATCCTCCGGTGGTTGAGACCACGACTGCAGATCCTAGCACAGGTAACCCTTTTGCCTAAAAACTCCCCTTGGGTTCTTCTTCTTCTGATTTTCTTCTTGAGCATTTACTTGACTTTTCTCCCTTCTTCGGTCGTCAGATCCACCTGCCGTGGATCCAATGGAAACCAAGGCCACCGGCGAGGAGGACGCGCGCGGCAACAATGACGACGATGCCGCCACCGAAGAAGAGGCCGGCGCTGATGAACCCGCCGGCGAAGAGGCCGCCAAGGCTGCCGCCGCAGAAGCTGGCGAGGAATCCGGCGGTCGCACTGACGGCCCTGAGGCCGCAGGAGCGCCAGGCACTGCACCGACCACCGATCCCTCTGCCGCTGCCGCGGCGCCAGGCTCCGAAGAGCCCCAGCCCGGCGCCTACTTGAAGGCCGGCGATGGCGTCTTCATCAAGCTCCCCTAGGCGTCGAGCTCCAGGGCGCCGGTCGAAGGGGAGACTTTTGACAAAGAGGTGCTCGCCTCTGCTGGGCTGGCGCTGGTCGATGCGCCAAGTAGCAGCAGCGACGAGCCTGAGGAGGAGCGGCTGCTGCGGAAGCTGCTGTCTCTTTATCGTGCCCGCCAAACCAAGCTGGCATCCCGAGAAGCACTTGTCGCGAAGGCGGGGGTGGATATTGAGAAGCGCGTAGAGGAGCTCCGGGGTCTCAGGCAGGAGGCTCTCCGGTCTCTGGCGGAGAAGCGGGAGCAACTTCTCGAGGAGCGGAAAGCCTTCCTCCTCGAGAAGGCTGAAGCTGAAGAGAAGCAACGGCTTGTCGCCGAGGATCTATTCGCGCAAGAAGGAGAGTTGGCGCAGCGCAAGGTGAACCTTGACAGCCACGAGGAGGAGCTTGTCGCGCGGGAGCAAGCCATTGGCGGAGCTCTCAAGGAGGCAAAGATGCTGCCGCAGCTGCCGAGGCCGCCAAGAAGGAGCTGGAGACAAAGGTGGCGCAGCTGGAAGCAGATCTCAGGGCGAGCGGCGAGGAGCTTGCCGTGCTCAAGCGTGAGCATGAGAAAGATGCTGCCGCTCATGGTGAGCTGCAGGGTCTTCTCGCAGAGAGGAGCAAGGAGCTCAGCGCCGCCAAGGATTCCAACGCAGATCTCGAGTTGAAGCTGGCCACCTTGACTCAGACGCTGGACGGCGCCAGGGAGCGGGAGGCGGCCTTGTCGGAGAAGATCAAGGCCGACGAGGCGCTGCGGACGAATGCTGCTGCCGCCCACGACGCTTTCAGGGAGACAGTGGAGCATTGGACTGAGGGTCTTGTGGATCTTTCCGCCGCCATCGACGGGGAGCTGAAGCAGCTGGGGATGGAGGATTTTGGGTATCCCTCCGACGAGCATCTCCAACCCAGCGCCAAGCTCAGCCTGTTCTTCAAGGGCGTGGCGACGGCTCTCCAGCGACTCCAGGAAAAGATTCCAAAGCAGCTGGCCGATGAGTCGCGCAGGATCTGCACGGGGGCTCTCCAGAAGGTGCCGATGAAGGTGGCCTTCCGCAACCCAGGCCTCAACTTCACCAACGTCCTCAAATCCTTGCCGCCGGATGCTGACATGGAAGCGCTCAAGGCCCTTGTCGCACCCAATGTGGACAAGGTGAGCGGGATCAAGAGGGTTGAGGGCGATCGCGTAGACTAGGCCGCCCGTTTTCTCTTTCTCTTTGTCGCTGCTGGTCATGTTACGAGAACATCAATTAGAGCTGTGACAAGCTATCTTGTAATATAACTCTATTTTGGGTAGAGATTGCTATGTTATTTCCTTTACATGACCCCTTCCTTTGTATGTTTTTGCCCTACGTCTTTAGGGAACTTGCCGGTGCAGGCACCTTAGCCGCGAGCACTAAGTGCGGAACATCAGCAGCCTGCTGGCGGTGCCGCTTCCAACAAGAAACCTTGTCGCAACTAGTCGCAGCTCACTTAAATTGTTGAGCGGACTCGAAACAAAGTAAGGGCGCAACTAGCTACGAGTTGGTTCCTCCGCGCATAGGTTTTCCATACAAAGTACGGTCGTTCGAGGAGAATAACTTCAAAATTTAAAAACTGATCGCTCAAACTTTGGCAACTTAGCTTTTCTGTCATTTGCTTCCCGGCAAGGCAAAATTTCCTCGAGCGGCGCTTGGTCCACACCATTATCTTCTCCTTTCCCCCCGGCAAACTTGTGTGCGAGGGAACCTTCCTTTTTGAGAAAAAGAAAGAAGAGAAAATAGAGATATGGAGCCTTATGGCTCGTTATTGCTTACCGGGGGTAGGTGCTGCACAAAGTGTCAGATAATGCATGCAAATATAAAGTAAAAAGCATGAAATTGACAAGATGTGCGGAGCACATGAGCTTTACTTATGCACGGGGTCTGCGCTCGGCTTTGTACAAAGGATTACATGCAACATCGGCAAGACTTGTATAAAAGGTGGTTGCCGGAACGGGTTCTAGCAACCGCGCCCTACGGGTAAAACTTACGAAGATGCTCGATGTTCCAGGAGTTGCTCACCGGAATGCCATCTTCGGTCTCAAGGCGGACAGCACCAGGCCTAGTGACTCGTTTCACCCGGTAAGGGCCTTCCCACTTTGGCGTCAACTTGTTGGAATTCTTCGCGGACTGAACGCGCCGAAGAACAAGGTCGCCTTCCTCGAAACTTCTGGCATTAACTTTGCGGCTATGGTAGCGGCGCAAAGCTTGCTGGTATCGAGCAGCTCATACAACATCCTGAAGACGGTCTTCCTCAAGGAGCAGCGCGTCATCTTGTCGCAGCTGCTCTTGCTCGAGCTCATCATAAGCGAGAACTCGAGGTGACCCGTATACGAGTTCCATGGGGAGAACTGCCTCTGCTCCATAGACTAGAGCGAAAGGTGTCTAGCCAGTGGCTCGATTTGGCGTCGTCCTGATCGACCAAAGAACCACCGGCAGCTCCTCAATCTAGTTCTTTCCGCACTTGTGCAGCCTGTCGAAAGTCCTGGTCTTGAGCCCGCGCAGCACTTCAGCATTCGCCCTCTCCGCTTGACCGTTGCTTCTCGGATGAGCAACAGAAGCGAAGCAGACCTTGGCGCCAAGATCTTGGATGTACTGCATGAAGGTGCGGCTCGTGAATTGCGTTCCGTTGTCGGTGATGATCCTGTTAGGGATCCCAAAACGGCAAACAATCGACCTGAAGAACTTGACTGTTGACTGTGTTGTCACCTTCCTCACTGCTTCCACTTCCGGCCACTTTGTGAACTTGTCGATTGCAACGTACAAGTACTCAAAGCTCCCAACAGCTCGGGGAAAGGGGCCGAGGATGTCGAGCCCCAGACCGAAAATGGCCAGGATAAAGGGATCGTCTAGAGAGCTTGAGCTGGCTGGTGAATCTGCTTGGAATGGAACTGGCACGCTTCACACTTGGTTACTTGTGCAGTTGCATCCTGGAGGGCTGTCGGCCAGAAGAATCCTTGTCGGAACGCTTTGCCGGCAAGTGCTCTTGCGCCAATGTGGTGGCCACATATGCCTCCATGTATCTCCGCCAACAACTCTTGTCCTTCTTCCCGTTGAATACACTTCAATTTCACACCGTTGAGTCTTCTTCTGTACAGTGTGTCCCTAGGCGTGCGGCGTCAGGCCTAGAGACACGGGTAATCCTAAACAGGCCCTCCCACATGGGAGAGAGCTTGTGTTGCCCCTCCCTGGAGAGCACCCGCCTTAGGACGAGGTCGCCCACCTCTAACATCCTAGAGCGGATGTTGCAGCAATGGTACCGCCGCAGCGCCTGCTCGTACCTCGCCACCCAGAGCGAGGCTTGGAGGCAGTGTTCCTCCCCTAGCACGAGATCCATACCCCGCGTGGCATCCTGTCGCGCCTCGTCAAACGCCAAGACCCGCGTGGAGCGATGCTTGACCTCGTGAGTGAGAATTGCCTCAGCTCCATGGACGAGGAAGAACGGCGTCTCTCCCGTTGGCTTGGTCGCGGTGGTGTGGATGGACCACAGCACGGACTGCAGCTCGTCGAGCCAGCCCCTACGACAGGCCTCGAGCTTCTTCTTGAAGGTCCTGGTCTTGAGGCCCCTCAGGACTTCTGCATTGGCCCACTCGGCCTGGCCGTTGCTCCGTGGGTCTGCCACTGAGGCATAACATATCTGTGTTCCAAGGTTAGCACAGTATGTTTTGAAAAGGTTGTTGGTGAACTGCGAGCCGTTGTCGGTGATGATACGGTTGGGGACCCCAAACTGGCTCACGATTCCCTTGATGAACTTGACGGCCGATCCAGCTGGAATAGTGCGCACGGCTTCTACCTCCGCCCACTTGGTGAACTTGTCGATGGCGACGTAGAGGTACCGATAGCCCCCCGGCGCTCGAGGGAACGGCCCCAAGATGTCCAGCCCCCAGACCGCGAACGGTCATGTGAGCGGGATTGTCTGGCGGCCCTGCGTGGGCTGGTGGATCTGCTTGGCATGGAACTGGAATGCTTCACAAGAGCGCACCAACTCCTGCAGCATCATTAAGCGCGGTGGGCCAGTAGAAGCCGATGCGGAACGCCTTGCCCACCAGAGTGCATGATGAGGAATGATGCCCGCAGTCCCCACCATGTATATTCGCTAGCAGCTCAAGCCCCTGTTCCCTGGAGATGCACCGCAATGAAACATCATTGGGCCTCTTGCAATATAACTCACCATACTTGATGCAGTACGCGGTGGCTTGGCGGGCCACGCGCTCGGCGTCCTCCTCCTTCTCTGGCAGGGTCCCTTGAAGCAAGTACATCTTGAACTCTTCGGTCCAGCACCCCTCATGAGGCTCGAGCGCAAGCAGCAGGCGGGCTCCCGAGGGGTGGCCACAGGCTAGAGCGCCCGTCTCGGGTGCCTGTGGCAAGTCCTCCTGAGGCGGTGCTGGAGTCGCGGCTTGGGCGTCGCAGACAGCTTTAAGAACCACTCCTCAAACACCCCCGGCTCCTGAGAGAGCCTGCGGGAGGCTCTCTTGGCAATGTCGTTCGCTTCCTTGTTCATTCTGCGCAGCACGTGCTGCAGCTCCACGCCCATGAACCGCTTCTCTGTCTTGCGCACCTATTCTAGGTACGCCTCCATGTGCTCGTCCTTAGGCGTGTACTCCTTGTTGGAGAAGTTGATGAGAAGCTGAGAGTCGCCCTTGATGGTGAGGCGCTTCACTCCCAGCACGGCCGCGGCCCTAAGTCCGACGAGCAAGCCTTCGAATTCTGCGATGTTGTTGGAGACCTTCTCGCCTTGCTGAAAGCAGAGTATCACCGCATAACAGAGCTTGTCCTTGGTGGGTGAGATGAGGACGGCCCCCGCTCCTGCGCCTTGTCGCGCAAACACCCCATCAAACTACATGATCCATCCGTCCAGCTCCTCTTCTCCTCGAAGGAGGGAGCGGTCCTTGCTTATTCCGTGGTCGGGAGCGTCGGTCCACTCAGCCACGAAGTCCGTGAGGGCCGCACCCTTGATGACCATGGTGGTGCTGAACTCGAGATTGAACGCTTGAAGCTCGATGTTCCATTTAGCAACTCGCCCGGCGGCATTCGGGCTCTGGAGCACCCTCTCCA
Organism: Triticum aestivum; assembly: GCF_018294505.1. NCBI lineage: Eukaryota > Viridiplantae > Streptophyta > Magnoliopsida > Poales > Poaceae > Triticum > Triticum aestivum. The sequence goes on along the minus strand of NC_057804.1, from coordinate 445,956,921 downwards.
GCAGGTACGCTGAAAAAACCTTGATGGGGTGGCTTTGAAAGTAGTGGCGCAATTTTCTGGAGGCGAACAGGAGTGCGAGCGGGAGTTTTTGAGGCATGGGGTAGCGCCCTCGGGCATCCTTCGGTACCGTGCTGACAAAGTAGACAGGGTGCTCGACGAGGGGGGAGGCATTAGCGGAGTCTTGTTCTTTGTGAGGGCGCGGGTTCTCCATGGCTTCATGAGGCCCGCCCTTAGGAGCCTCGGTGGCTGCGGGGTCGATTGTGGCCTCAGGAGGAATGTCGACCACCGGGTCGGTCGAGGACCTAGATGTTCCATCCTGAGGGTGTTGTGCCTTTCTCGGTGGTTGTGCATCCTGCTGAGGCTTCTTGGATGGGTGTTCCTTCCTTAGTGCCACCAGGGCGGCGCTGGCTGAGTGAGGGGTGGCTGTCAGATAAAGCACCAAGGGCTTGAGAGGGCGCGGTGCCACCATTACTGGCGGGCTGGTCAGGTATCTCTTGAGGTCTTGAAAGGCTGTGTCCGCCTCCGGGGTCCACTCGAATGGCTCCTTCCTCTTCATCAGCTTGAAGAACGAGAGGGCGCGCTCCCCCAGCTTGGAAATGAAGCGCCCAAGCGAGGTTATGCAGCCCGCCAGCTTCTACATCTCCTTCAGGGTTTGTGGGGGGCTCATGTCCTCTTTCGCCTTGACCTTCTTCGGGTTGGCCTCGATCCCTCTGTGTGACACCAGGAAGCCCAGCAGCTTGCTAGAGGGAACCCCGAACACACACTTCTTGGGATTAAGCCGAAGATCCACCTTGCGTAGGCTAGCAAACGTCTCCTCCATATCTGCTATCAGGGTCCCAGCCTCCCGAGACTTCACCACTATATCGTCAACATAGGCCTCTGCATTCCTCCCGAGCTACGGGCCCAGGGCGATATGCATCGGTCGCTGGAACGTTGCCCCGACATTACGTAGCCCGAAGGGCATGCACGTGTAGCAGTACACCCAGTAGGGGGTCGAGAACACTGTTTTCTCCACATCTTGCACGGCCATCTTGATCTGATGGTAGCCTGAGAAGGCATCCAAGAAGCATAACAGGTCGCATTCGGCGGTGGAGTCCATGATCTGGTCAATGCGAGGGAGCGCAAATGGATCTTGCGGGCAGGCCTTGTTGAGGTTGGTGAAGTCGACGCACATGTGCTCCTTCCCTCCTTTCTTGGGGACGATGACGGGGTTGGCCAGCCACTCCGGGTATCATACCTCTCTGATGACCCCTGCGGCTTGTAGCTTACAGGTTTCCTGGATATTGAAGGCCTGCTTATCGGTGGAATGGCAGCGAGCCTTCTGCTTCACTGGCCGCACGTTTGGGCATACCCTCAGGTGTGCTCGATTATCCCCCTTGGGACCCCAGCCAGGTGTTTGGGTTCCCAAGCGAATACATCCTTGTTGGCTCGCAAAAAGTTGATCGATGCCTCCTCTTAGTCCCGGGGGAGGCCAGCCCCTATGGTGAAGGTGGCGCTGGCCGCCCCATCCTCACTGACCAGCACTTGCTTTGTCTCGGCTCGGTCTTGGGAGAACAACTACTTCTTCTTGGCCGGCGCTGCTTCTGGGGCCTCCTGACCCCCCTTCTCGTCGGGTAGCGCAGACGCGGCTGACCTGAAGGCGAGCTTGAGGGCCTGCAGCGCGCCTTTGGTGTCCCCCACCACCATGAGGACACCATTGCTGCCGGGCATCTTCACGAGGTTGTACGCAGGGTGGGTCGCAGCCATAAACTAGGCCAAGGCCGGGTACCCCAGAAAAGCATTTTATGGCAAATCTATCCTGGCAATGTCGAAGTCGATGAGCTCGATGCGGTAGTTGTCGCGGGTCCCGAGGGTGACAGGGAGACGGATCTGCCCCAGGGGGCTGGTGGAGCCGCTGCCGACCCCAGAGAAAGGCTTGGAGGGGCGAAGCCAGCTGGGCGGCACGTGCAGCAGGCCGAACGCCTCCAGGGAGAGCACGTTGAGGCCAGCTCTGCCGTCGATGAGGGTTCTGGTCATCGCCACATGGCAGAGGTGGGGGTGCAAAGCATTGGGAGTTGGCCTGCTCCCGTCATGGCAGCAGGATGATCCTCAGGGCCGAAGGTGAGGTTGGCCATGGGCGCCGCCCAGCCCGGGGGAGCCCCCGAGCCCGCCTAGGTGGCGCCTACTCGCCAGTAGAACTGCTTGATGTCGCGGTCGGAGGGTGGTGCCTGCGAGCCACCTAGGAGAGCTGTGACGACCGGGGGAGCCGGTGCCGGGTAGTGGGCGAGGAAGAGGTCGCGCAGCTCTTCCCAGGAGGCCACAGAGAATGCTCGCAGGTTGAGCAACCAGGCGCGCGGTGCGCCTACAAGGGCCATGGGGAGCCAGTTGGACTTCACCTTGTCGTTGATGTCTACTACACAACCTTCTTCTTGTAGACGTTGTTGGGCCTGCAAGTGCACAGGTTTGTAGGACAGTAGCAAATTTCCCTCAAGTGCATGACCTAAGGTTTATCAATCCGTAGGTGGCGTAGGATGAAGATGGTCTCTCTCAAGCAACCCTGCAACCAAATAACAAAGATTCTCTTGTGTCCCCAATAGACCCAATACAATGGTAAATTGTATAGGTGCACTAGTTCAGCGAAGAGATGGTGATACATGTGCAAAATGGATGGTAGATATAGGTTTTTGTAATCTGAAAATATAAAAACAGCAAGGTAACAAGCGATAAAAGTGAGCGTAAACGGTATTGCAATGATAGGAAACAAGGCCTAGGGTTCATACTTTCACTAGTGCAAGTTCTCTCAACAATAATAACATAGATAGATAATATAACAAGCCCTCAACATGCAACAAAAAGTCACTCCGAAGCCACTAATAGCGGAGAACAAATGTAGAGATTATGGTAGGGTACGAAACCACCTCAAAGTTATTCTTTCGGATTAATCTATAAAAGAGTTCGTACTAGAATAACACCTTAAGACACAAATCAACCAAAACCCTAATGTCACCTAGATACTCCATTGTCACCTCAAGTATCTGTGGGCATAATTATACGATATGCATCACACGATCTTAGATTCGTCCAACCAACACAAAGTACTTCAAAGAGTGCCCCAAAGTTTCTATCGGAGAGTCAAGAACGTGTGCCAACCCCTATGCATAGGTTCCCAATGTCACGAAACCCGCAAGTTGATCACCAAAACATACATCAAGTGGCACTTGATATCCCATTGTTACCACAGATAATCACGGCAAGACATACATCAAGTGTTCTCATAAAAGACTCAATCCGATAAGATAACTTCAAAAGGGAAACTAAATTCATCAAAAGAGAGTACAGGGGGAGAAACATCATAAGATCCAACTACAATAGCAAAGCTCGGTATACATCAAGATCGTGCCATAGAGGGCACACGAGAGAGAACACAAGAGAGAGAGAGAGAGAGATCAAACACATAGCTACTGGTACATACCCTCAGCCTCGAGGGTGAACTACTCCCTCCTCGTCATGGATAGCGCCGAGATGATGAAGATGGCCACCGGTGATGGGATCCCCCTCCGATAGGGCGCCGGAACGGGCTCCCGAGAGGTTTTTGGTGGCTACAGAGGCTTGCGGTGGCGGAACTCCCGATCTATCTTTTGTTCTGGAAGTTTTAGGGTACGTAGGTATATATGGGTGAAAGAAGTACGTCAGTGGACCGAAGGGGGGCCACAAGGCAGGGGGGCGCGCCCCTCACCCTCGTGGGCACCTCCCTTTTTCCCTGACGTTCACTCCAAGTCCATCGGGTGGCTTTCCTTCCAAGAATAACTTCTCCAGTTGATTTCTTCCGTTTTGACTCCGTCTGATATTCCTTTTCCTCGAAACACTGAAATAGGCATAAAACAACAAATCTGGGGTGGGCCTCCGGTTAATAGGTTAGTCCCAAAAATAATATAAAAGTGGATAATAAAGCCCAATATTGCCTAAAACAGTAGATAAAGTAGCATGGAGCAATCAAAAATTATAGATACGTTGGAGACGTATCAAGCATCACCAAGCTTAATTCCTGCTCGTCCTCGAGTAGCTAAATGATAAAAAAAGAATTTTTGATGTAGAGTGATACTTTGGCATAATTTCAAAGTAATTCTTCTTACTTGTGATATAAATATTCAGATCCGAAAGATTCAAGACAAAAGTTCATATTGACATAAAAATAATAATAATTCAAGGATACTAATAAAGCAATCATGTCTTCTCAAAATAACATGGCAAAAGAATGTTCATCTCTACAAAATCATATAGTTAGGCTATGCTTCATTTTCGTCACACAAAGATGTTCCCAACTTCTATACCCCCGATGACAAGCCAAGCAATTGTTTCATACTTAAATAATCTCAAACTTTTTCAACCTTCACGCAATACTTGAGCGTGAGCCATGGATATAGCACTATGGGTGGAATAGAATATGATGATGGGGATTGTGTGGAGAAGACAAAAAGGAGAAAGTCTCACATTGACGAGGATAATCAACGGGCTATGGAGATGCCCATCAATTGATGTCAATATGAAGAGTAGGGATTGCCATGCAACGGATGCACTAGAGCTATGTATGCTCAACAAAAGAAAACTAGTGGGTGTGCATCCAACTCGCTTGCTCATGAAGACCTAGGGCATTTGAGGAAGCCCATTGTAGGAATATACAAGCCAAGTTCTATAATGAAAAATTCCCACTAGTATAAAAAGACAACTTATGAGACTCACTACATGAAGAACAAGGTGCTACTTTGAAGCACAATATATGAGACTCACTATATGAAGAACAAGGTGCTACTTTGAAGCACAAGGGTGGAAAAAGAGATGGTAGCATTACCCTTTTTATTTATTTTCTTTTTTCTTCTTCTTCTTCTTTTTTTTGGGCCTTTCTTTTTTTTGGCCTTTCTTCTTCTTTTTTTTCTTTTTTTCTTTTTGGGCCAATGCTCTAATAATGATGATCATCACACTTCTATTGATTACAACTCGAAACTTAGAACAAGATATGACTCAATATGAATGCCTCTAGCGGTGTACCGGGATGGTGCAATGAATCAAGAGTGACATGTATGAAAAATAATGCATGATGGCTTTGCCACAAATACGATGTCAACTACATGATCATGCAATGGCAATATGACAAAAGTAATGTATGTCATGAATATGATGATGGAAGTTGCATGGCAATATATCTCGGAATGGCTATGGAAATGCCATGATAGGTATGTATGGTGGCTGTTTTGAGGAAGATATAAGGAGGTTTATGTGTGATAGAGCGTATCGTATCACGGGGTTTGGATGCACCGGCGAAGTTTGTACCAACTCTCAAGGTGAGAAAGGGCAATGCACGGTACCGAAGAGGCTAGCAATGGCGGAAAGGTAAAAGTGCGTATAATCCATGGACTCAACATTAGTCAAAATAACTCATATACTTATTGCAAAAATTTAGAAGTCATCAAAAATCAAGTACTACACGCATGCTCCCAGGGGGATAGATTAGTAGGAAAAGACCATCGCTCGTCCCCGACCGCCACTCATAAGGATGCACAAGCCGGGTACACTTCATGTTTCAAATTTGTTACACAACTTTAACCATACGTGCATGCTACGGTACTTGCTAACTTCAACACAAGCATTCTTTGAATTCATAATCACCCAACTAGCATGACTTTAATATCACTACCTCCATATCTCAAAACAATTATCAAGTATCAAACTTTTCTTAGTATTCAACACACTCATAAGAAAGTTTCACATATCTTGAATACCGAGTATATTAATATTAAGCAAATTACCATGCTATTAACGACTCTCAAAATAATCTAAGTGAAGTATCAGAGTTCATCTATTTCTTCAAAATAAAACTACCACCATGCTCTAAAAGGTATAAGTGATGCACTACAGCAAATGACAAACTACTCCAAAAGATATGAGTGAAGGTCAATGAGTAGCTAAATAATTATGGAATTATGCGAAGACTCTCTCTCATTTAATAATTTCAGATTGATACTTTATTCAAACAGCAAGCTAATACTAACAAAAGAAAATGACGCTCCAAGCAAAACACATATCATGTGGTGAATAAAAATATACCTCCAAGTAAAGTTACCGATGAACGAAGACGAAAGAGGGGATGCCATCCGGGGCATCCCCAAGCTTAGGCTCTTGGTTGTCCTTGAGTATTACCTTGGGGTGCCTTGGGCATCCCCAAGCTTAGGCTCTTGCCACTCTTATTCCATAGTCCATCGAATCTTTACCCAAAACTTGAAAACTTCACAACACAAAACTCAACAGGAAATCTTATAAGCTCCGTTAGTGAAAGAAAACAAAACCACCACATTGGTACTGTAATTAACTCATTCTAAATTCATACTGGTGTAATATATACTGTACTCCAACTTATCTATGGTTCATACCCTCCGATACTACTCATAGATTCATCAAAATAAGCAAACAACACATAGAAAACATAATCTATCAAAAACATAACAGTCTGTAGTAATCTGTATCAAACGTATATTATGGAACTCCAAAAATCCTACCAAATTAGGAAGTCCTAAGAAATTCATGTACCAATCCAGAGCAAAACGAATCATATCAGAAGCATGTTTATGTGAACTAACAAAACTAATTTACTGGGTGCAAAAGTTTCGGATTTTCAGCAGGATCAACACAACTATCACCGTAAGCCATCCTAAAGGTCTTACTTGGCACTTTATTGAAACAAAAGCTATAAAACATGATTACTACAATAGCATAATCATGTGAACACACAAAAACAGTAAGGATAAGTATTGGGTTGTCTCCCAACAAGCGCTTTTCTTTAATGCCTTTCTAGATAGGCATGCTGATGACAATGATGCTCACATAAAAGATATGAATTGAAACATAACGGGAGCATCATGAAGCATATGACTAGCACTTTTAAGTCTAACCCACTTCCTATGCATAGGGATTTTGTGAGCAAACAACTTATGGGAACGATAATCAACTAGCATAGGAAGGTAAAACAAGCATAACTTCAAAACTTTAAGCACATAGGGAGGAAACATGATATTATTGCAATTCCTACAAGCATATATTCCTCCCTCATAATAATTTTCAGTAGCATCATGAATGAATTCAACAATATAACCAGCAGCTAAAGCATTCTTTTCATGATCTACAAGCATAGAAAATTTACTACTCTCCACATAAGCAAATTTATTCTCATTCGGGATAGTGGGAGTATCATAAGAGACTTGAATACTATAAATTGTTTCCACATTAAAAGAGTAATGTTCAGAGAAAGGGTACTCATAATCATGACAAGTTTTATAAATATAATCATCACTACTCTTTATAGCATAAGTTTTATCACAATAATCATCATAAGTAGCAACTTTGTTCTCATCATAATCGATTGAAACCTCTTCCGAAATAGTGGATACATCACTAAATAAAGTCATGACCTCTCCAAATCCACTTTCATAAATATTATAAGATTCAACATCCTCCAATATTGTGGGGTCACTACTTCCTAAAGTTGACACTCTTCCAAAGCCACTTTCATAAATATAATCATCATAGGTAGAAGGCATGCTATCATCATAACTACTTTGCATAACAAAACTTGAGAGGCTAAAAATATTATTATTATTAAACATAGCATCCCCAAGCTTGGGACAAACATTAATTGCAGCAAATATATTCTCAAATATGTCATCTTCATCAAACATAGCTTCCCCAAGCTTGGGCCTTTTCATATCATGAGCATAATCACTCTCATCATCAATAGTATGGATAGCACCAATAGTATAGCAAACATTATTATCATATTCTTCCAAGCAAGTGCCAAAAAGATTTTTAAGATCATAAGAAGTATCATTATCTTCCCAACCATAATCATCACAACAAGCAATAGGCATAACGAGATCATCGTCAAGTGTATCATCTTCATTTTCATGAGGCACAACAATAATAGGAGCAACTTTATTTGGGAGAGATACCTTTTTACCTCTCTTCCTTTTTATTTTCTTCTTCTTCACTTCATGTGTGGGTTCAATCCTCTTTTTGGAGCTCCTTATTAATGAGATTGGTTGAATAGAAGGCTCCTCCTCGTTACCTGATTCATCATAAGAAATAATAGGAGAATATTGGGAAGTCTCTTCCCTTTCATTAGTATTGTTTTCATACTCTATTTGTTTTCTTTTCTTTATGTAATTGGCAATATAAGGATTTTCAATGCAATTCACCGCACAATACATATAAATTTCTTCTAGATTAAAATGAAGAACTTTATCAAGGAATTTTTTTGGAATATCCTTAATTCTACGTTTAATTTCTTCATAACCCAAGAGCAAACTAAGTTCATTATGATGTGCAAGGGAAATCAAGTCATCACAATTTTTGGACACGATACGCTCATGAAACAATTTGCATTGGGTGCTAAAATGATCACGTTCATTGCAAAGTTCACAAGTAGGGCTAAGAAAAGATAAATTTTCAGCAAATTCATCTAGCTCTTCTTGCAACAATTTGGTTTCTAGAGTACTTATGCCTCCTTGCAATATCTATCTTCCCTATTTGGTGTGTACTTACAAACCCAATGCACTCCACAAAAATTGACATGTTTTATAGGAGGCATTTTCATCATAACTAGTGCAATCATCATTAGCATCATGGATATTCAAAGATTTCGTACTAACAACATTGCAATCATGCTCATCATTCAAATATTTAGTGCCAAATATTTTATGCATTCTTCTTCTAAACACTTTGGCACAATTTTCTTTTCCATCATGCTCACGAAAGATATTAAAAAGATGAAGCGTATGAGACAAACTCAATTCCATTTTTTTGTAGTTTTCTTTTATAAAACTAAACTAGTGCTAAAACAAGAAACAAAAAGATTCGATTGCAAGATCTAAAAGATATACCTTCACTTACCTAGCCTCCCCAGCAACGGCGCCAGAAAAAGAGCTTGATGTCTCCTACACAACCTTCTTCTTGTAGATGTTGTTGGGCCTGCAAGTGCACAGGTTTGTAGGACAGTAGCAAATTTCCCTCAAGTGGATGACCTATGGTTTATCAATCCATAGGAGGCGTAGGATGAAGATGGTCTCTCTCAAGCAACCCTGCAACCAAATAACAAAGAGTCCCTTGTGTCCCCAACACACCCAATACAATGGTAAATTGTATAGGTGCACTAGTTCGGCGAAGAGATGGTGATACAAGTGCAAAATGGATGGTAGATATAGGTTTTTTGTAATCTGGAAAATATAAAAACAGCAAAGGTAACAAGCGATAAAAGTGAGCGTAAACGGTATTGCAATGATAGGAAACAAGGCCTAGGGTTCATACTTTCACTAGTGCAAGTTCTCTCAACAATAATAACATAGATAGATAATATAACAAGCCCTCAACATGCAACAAAGAGTCACTCCAAATCCACTAATAGCGGAGAACAAAACGTAGAGATTATGGTAGGGTACGAAACCACCTTAAAGTTATTCTTTCGGATTAATCTATAAAACAGTTCGTACTAGAATAACACCTTAAGACACAAATCAACCAAAACCCTAATGTCGCCTAGATACTCCATTGTCACCTGAGTATCCTGGGCATGATTATACGATATGCATCACACAATCTCAGATTCATCCAACCAACACAAAGTACTTCAAAGAGTGCCCCAAAGTTTCTATCGGAGAGTCAAGAACGTGTGCCAACCCCTATGCATAGGTTCCCAATGTCACGAAACCCGCAAGTTCATCACCAAAACATGCATCAAGTGGCACATGATATCCCATTGTCACCACAGATAATCACGGCAAGATATACATCAAGTGTTCTCATAAAAGACTCAATCCGATAAGATAACTTCAAAGGGGAAACTCAATTCATCACAAGAGAGTCTAGGGGGAGGAAAATCATAAGATCCAACTACAATAGCAAAGCTCGGGATACATCAAGATCGTGCCATAGAGGGAACACGAGAGAGAGAGAGGGAGAGAGAGAGATCAAACACATAGCTACTGGTACATACCCTCAGCCCCGAGGTGAACTACTCCCTCCTCGTCATGGATAGCACCGGGATGATGAAGATGGCCACCGGTGATGGGATCCCCCTCCAGCAGGGCGCCGGAACGGGCTCCCGAGAGGTTTTTGGTGGCTACAGAGGCTTGCGGCGGCGGAACTCCCGATCTATCTTCTGTTCTGGAAGTTTTAGGGTACGTAGGTATATATGGGTGAAAGAAGTACGTCGGTGGGCCGAAGGGGGGCCACGAGGCTGAGGGGCGCGCCCCAGGGGGTGGGCATGCCCCCACCCTCGTGGGCACCTCCCTTCTTCCTTGACGTGCACTCCAAGTCCATCGCGTGGCTTTCCTTCCAAAAATAACTTCTCTAGTTGATTTCGTTCCGTTTTGACTCCTTCTGATATTCCTTTTCCTCGAAACACTAAAATAGGCATAAAATAGCAAATCTGGGTTGGGACTCCGGTTAATAGGTTAGTCCCAAAAATAATATAAAAGTGGATAATAAAGCCCAATATTGCCTAAAACAATAGATAAAGTAGCATGGAGCAATCAAAAATTATAGATACGTTGGAGACGTATCAGTCGTCTCTGTCGGCCGCCCAGACTGCCTCCTCGTATGCTTGAAGGAAGGCGGTCGGATCCGCCACGTCGTCATAACGTGGTGGCATCTCCAGTCGGAACTTGGGCGGCCACTGCACCTGCCGCAGAGAGAGGGTGAAGCAGCGCAGCCCCGGCGCTTTTTCGGGAGCGCGCATCGGCTGGGTCGACGGAGGGGCACCCGCCATCGGGGCCGGCGGCGCGATCTGGCGGTCGGGTTAGAAGAGTTCCGGCGCACCCCTACGTGGCGCGCCAAATGTCGGATTGAGGGATCCACAAACCCTTGATAGGTTTGAACTTTGTGGTGCGTGCGAAGATCTCAACCTACCCAGCCTACCTACTCATGATCCCCCTAAGCCTAGCAGGACAAGCTCAAAGAGATAAAGAGACGCAGTAGTTTATCCTAGTTCGGGCCACCTTTTTTGACCAGTGGGTTCGGGCCACCTTGCGGTGTAATACCCTACTCCAGTGTTTTGGTGGATTGCCACGGAGGCTGAGGATGAACTAGTACATTGGATGAACTGGCATCAGGAGGTGTGGTGTTCTTGAGCTCGAGGGAGCTGGTGTGGTGTGAGCTAGTTCGACTTGTCTTGCCTCTATGGTGGTGGCTAGTCCTATTTATAGTGGCCTTGGTCCTCTTCCCAAATGTTGGCGGGAAGGGATCCCACAATGGCCGGATTTGAAAGGGGACAAGTAGTACAACTTATCCTGACGAAAGTAGTCTTCGCCTGTGAAAAGCCTCTGGTCGTGACGCTGCGGTGGGCTCATCGATGACCTTCGTCCTGCCGTCCTGGCGGTCTTGGTCTTGTTGCGCCAGAATGGAAACCTTTGGCTAATTCCTTGAGACTGCGTGCATATGGCTTGCCTCCTTTGCACCGATGAGGAAACCTGTGCTCTGCGCCCGCCTGGCGCCCGCCTGGCCTTGGTCGTCATGGCTCACATCAGCTGAGCCTCGTGAGGTGAACCTTCCATAGAACTCTCTGCCCCTTGGGAGCCAGCCTGGTGAGGCTGATCCCCTTGGGGGTCTTGACATCGCCCGCCTCGCGAGGGTATTGAGTTGTGATGCTGAAGCTGGGTCGTACCAGGCCGTCGATGAAGCCACGTGGTGGGCCTGGGTACCCCCATATCCAGGACGCCGATAATAACCTTGGTCTCATCACTGAAGGAAATACCTACCGTTGTTGTGATGCATCATCCCTTCCTCTCTGGGGAAATATCGACATAGTTCAAGCAAACATCAAAAGGAATTCTGGCACCGTTGCCGGGGAGGATCAAGTCAACGTAGTCTCTCAACAACTCGCGAATTTCTGGCTCCGTTGGCAAGCAGACATCATCAACATCTACCAGGTTCCTAATCACAAATCTCATATCCTTGTAGTTCACATTATTTTCCATTTTCCACTCGTTTTACTCTCCCCCACTTCACAAAAATTTGCCGTTTTATTTGCCCTCTTTTTCGTTCGTCATTTTCTCATTAGATCTCTTATTTGCTTGAACTTTTCACCATGAGTGATTTTGGTATGGCAGAAACAGATGATGGCCTAACTCCTAAAATGGAGCGTATGGGTAATCTGGATGCCAAAACTTTTGTCTTGGGGCAAGGGAATTGATATTTCTTCAATGTATCTATAATTTTCGATTGTTCCATGCTATTATATCATCATTCTTGGATGTTTTACAATCATTTTATAGTCATTTTATATCATTTTTTGGTGTTAACCTATTGACATAGTGCCAATGCCACTTGTTGTTTTCTGCATGTTTTTTATATTGCAGGAAATATATATCGAACAGATGCCAGACACAACGCAACTCATGGAGGATTTTTTTGGGCCAGAAGAAAGCCAGTGGTCCAAGGAAGCAACTGAGGGGCTGCTCGAGGGGAGCAGCACCCACCAGGGCACGCCAAGAGACCCAAGCGTGCCCAGGTGGGTGCTGCCCACCTTGGGTGCCCCCGAACCGCCTCTTCGCTCTATAAATACCACAATATTCCAGAAACCCTAGGGGAGTCGACGAAATATTGATCCAGCCACCACAAAGTCCAGAACCACCAGATCCAATCTAGACACTGTCATGGAGGGGTTCACCACTTCCATTGGTGCCTCTCCTATGATGTGTGAGTAGTTCTTTGTAGACCTACGGGTCCGTAGTTAGTAGCTATATGGCTTCCTCTCTCTCTCTCTTGATCATCAATACAATGGTCTCTTGGAGATCCATATGTTGTAAGTCTTTTGGCGGTGTGTTTGTTGGGATCTGATACGTCCATTTTGCATCATGCTTTTATATCAATATTTATTACATTATGGGCTGTTATTACACATTATGTCTCAATACTTATGGCTATTCTCTCTTATTTTACAAGGTTTACCATGAAGAGGGGGAATGCCGGCAGCTGGAATTCTGGCTGGAAAAGGAGCAAATATTGGAAACCTATTCTGCACAGCTCAAAAGATCCTGAAACTCCACGGAAGTTATTTTTGGAATTAATAAGAATTATTGAGCGAAGAAAACACCAGAGGGGGCCCACACCTTGGCCAGGAGGGTGGGGACGCGCCCACCCCTACTGGGCGCCCCCCGTGTCTCCTGGGCCCCTTGGTGGCCCTCCGATGCCCATCTTCTGCTATATGAAGGCTTTTACCCTGGAAAAAATCTATCGTCATCACCAACGATCCTCTCATCGTGAGGGGGTCAATCTCCATCAACATCTTCACCAGCACCATCTCCTCTCAAAACCCTAGTTCATCTCTTGTATCCAATCTTGTATCGAAACCACAAATTGGTACCTGTGGGTTGCTAGTAGTGTTGATTACTCCTTGTAGTTGATGCTAATTGGTTTACTTGGTGGAAGATCATATGTTCAGATCCTTAATGCATATTAATACTCCTCTGATGATGAACATGAATATGCTTTGTGAGTAGTTACATTCGTTCCTGAGGACATGGGTGAAGTCTTGCTATTAGTAGTCATGTGAATTTGGTATTCGTTCGATATTTTGATGAGATGTATGTTGTCTCTCCTCTAGTGGTGTTATGTGAACGTCGACTACATGACACTTCACCATTATTTGGGCCTAGAGGAAGGCATTGGGAAGTAATAAGTAGATGATGGGTTTCTAGAGTGATAGAAGCTTAAACCCTAGTTTATGCATTGCTTCGTAAGGGGCTGATTTGGATCCATATGTCTAATGTTGTGGTTAGGTTTACCTTAATACTTCTTTTGTAGTTGCGAATGCTGGCAATAGGGGTTAATCATAAGTGGGATGCTTGTCCAAGTAAGGGCAGTACCCAAGCACCGGTCCACCCACATATCAAATTATCAAAGTACCGAAAACGAATCATATGAGCGTGGTGAAAACTAGCTTGACGATAATTCCCATGTGTCCTCGAGAGCGCTTTTATCATTATAAGAAATTGTCCAGGCTTGTCCTTTGCTACAAAAATGATTGGGCCACCCTGCTGCACTTTATTTACTTTCATTCCTTGTTACCCATTACAAATTATCTTATCACAAAACTATCTATTACTGAAAGCAGAAGTGCTCCCTGGGTGGTTTTGGTAATTAATGTCAACATATCTCTTGTTGGACTAACACTTTTACCTAGTATGTTTCAGACAAGTTCAACAATGCAGTGGCATGGACTAAAGGATGTGGAACCCCTTCAAGATACTAAGGACAAAGGATTGGCTCAAGCTCCAAGAACAAGACTCTACATTTTCTATTTTAGTGATCCAAGATCACATTGAGTCTATAGGAAAAGCCAATACTATCAAGAGGGGATGAGGTGTTGCTTAATGGATTGCTTGCTCAGGTGCTTAGTGATATGCTCCAAAGCCTTCAACTACCTTCTCACATCCACACATGTCCTAAACCAAAAGTCTAACTCGGCCCCACCGATTCTTTCTATTCGGCGCCACCGAGTTCAGATATCATAGCCACTGCCACAAACCCTAGGCAAATCGGTCTCACCGATAGGGATCTTGGTCTAACCGAGATGGGATTGCAATCTCTCTGTGTATGTCCATTACCAAAATCGGTCCTACTGAGTTTGAGTAATCGGTACTGCCGAGATTACAATGCAAACTCTCTGGTTAACTTATTACCAAAATCGGTCCTACCGAGTTTGTGTAATCGGTCAAACCGAGTTTGCCTGACCAACTCTCTGGTTAGCTTATTACCAAAATCGGTCTCACCGAGTTTGTGTAATCGGTCTCACCGAGATTACATTATGACCTAACCCTAACCATATCGGTCCTACCGAGTCGCATGTCGGTCCCACCGAAAATCCTAACAGTCACTAGATTTGCTGAATTGGTCTGACCGAGTTTACCAATTCGGTCCCACCGAGTTTGGCAAGTTGTGTGTAATGGTTAGATTTTGTGTGGAGGCTATATATACCCCTCCACCCACTCTTCATTCGTGGAGAGAGCCATCAGAACGAACCTACACTTCCAGCATCCATTTTCTGAGAGAGAACCACCTACTCATATGTTGAGGCCAAGATATTCCATTCCTACCATATGAATCTTGATCTCTAGCCTTCCCCAAGTTGCTTTCCACTCAAATCTTCTTTCCACCAAATCCAAATTCTGTGAGTGAGAGTTGAATGTTGGGGAGACTATCATTTGAAGCACAAGACCAAGGAGTTCATCATTAACACACCATTTGTTACTTCTTGGAGAGTGGTGTCTCCTAGATTGGCTAGGTGTCACTTGGGAGCCTCCAACAAGATTGTGGAGTTGAACCAAGGAGTTTGTAAGGGCAAGGAGATCGCCTACTTCGTCAAGATCTACCGCTAGTGAGGCAAGTCCTTCGTGGGCGACGGCCATGGTGGGATAGACAAGGTTGCTTCTTCGTGGACCCTTCATGGGTGGAGTCCTCCGTGGACTCACGCAACCGTTACCCTTCGTGGGTTGAAGTCTCCATCAACGTGGATGTACGATAGCACCACCTATCGGAACCACGGCTCAAAAATCACCGTATCTCCAAATTGCGTTTGAATCCTCCAATCCCTTCCCTTTACATTCTTGCAAGTTGCATGCTTTACTTTTCGCTGCTCATATGCTCTTTGCATGCTTGATTGATATGTGTTGCAATTGTTAAACTTGTGCCTAAACTCCACTTGAACTTAAAGACGTTAAAAACTGCAACTTTTGGTACTTCGTGTCTAATCACCCCCCCCTCTAGACACCTCTTCTCGATCCATCTCAATTGGTATCAGAGCTTTGGTCTTCATTGCTTTTGTTTAAACACCATTGGAGGAAGATGGATGAGTCTACTATTGGGAGTCTTAGACATAGAGTACCTATACTTGATGGAGAATACTTTCATGAGTGGAAAAATGAGATGCTTGTGATTTTCAGTCAATATCATTTGAACAAGTACATTGCTAGCCCTGGTGCACCTCATATTGATCATATGCATCCTACCCTTGATGAGTCAATTGACATGATCCGCAATCTTAGAAATGCCGAACTTATCACTAGAGGCTTGCCTAGAAACTTGATAGGATGTTTGCCTACTCTTAAGTGTGCCTACACCATATGGAAATTTCTTGAGGAACGTTTTCCAAATTATTCCTTGAAAAATCTTGATGAAATTCTCCATAAGTCTATTGCCTTGAGTAAGATGAATTCGAGTGATCCTATGTTTGGTGATTGTTTGTTTGAGTTCACTAACCTTATGCGTGCTAAAGGAGATGTATGGAATTATAAGTGATATTATTTCCGAAGCTATAAAAATTCATAAACAAGATCTTTGTCAAAATCACTCTAACGAACTACCCTCTCTAGGATTTGATCCACCACATGACGATATTGAACATGGATACTATGATGAGGATGATGATAGTGACTTCGATCTTGATGATGCAATGAGACACTTTGGTCTTATGGCAAATCTTTGGGGATATATGGCAGGAGGAAAGGAATGGGTTCTTGATAGTGGATGTACCGATCACATGACCGGAAATAAAGACATGTTTTGGGAGCTTGCTGAAAACGATGGTCCTCGAAATTATGTCACTTTCGGTGACAACTCAAAGGGTAAGGTGGTTGGCCTCAGTAAGGTGGCCATATCACATGATAGCTCCATACAAAATGGCATGCTCGTTGAATCTCTTGGCTACAACTTACTTTCAGTATCTAGACTTGCTGATTTCGGTTTCAATGTCCTATTTACTGAAGTAGATTGCCAAGTGTTTCGTAGAGATAACCATAAAATGGTCTTTACCGGTGTGCGTAGAGGTGATCTATACATTGTTGATTTCACTAAAAAGGCTCAACCTAGAACCTGCTTTATTGCTAAATCCTCTAAAGGTTGGTTACGGCATAGACGATTAGGTCATGTCGGTATGTGAGACCTTGACAAGCTTATTAAGGGAAATCATATCCTTGGAGTTAACGATGTCATATTTGATAAGGATAGACTTTACAACACTTGTCAGGCAGGTAAACAGGTTGGAGGAAGGCATCCCGTGAAGAACATCAAGACCACAAGAAGGCCAGTCGAGCTACTTCACATGGATCTCTTTGGTCCCAACGCCTACAAAAGTCTCGGTGGAAATTCCTTTGGTCTAGTTATAGTTGATGATTTTTCAAGATTTACGTGGGTGTTCTTTCTCGATGATAAATCGCAGGTTCAAAAGATCTTCAAAAATTTTCGCTAGGAAGGCCCAAAATCAATTTGAAGTGAAGATCAAGAAGGTTCGCAGCGACAACGGAACGGAGTTCAAGAATGCAAATGTGGACACCTTTCTTGACGAAGAAGGGATTTCACACGAGTTCTCGGCTACGTACACACCTCAACAAAATGGAGTTGTTGAGAGGAAGAACCGGACGCTCATCGAAATGGCGAGAACGATGCTTGATGAGTACAAGACACCAAAGCACTTTTGGGCGGAAGCGGTTGAGACAGCTTGTCATGCAACAAATCGCTTGTATCTTCACAAGCTACTCGGTAAGACGGCATACGAGGCCCTCGCAGGTAACAAACCCCAAGTTGGATACTTTCGAATATTCGGCTCAAAGTGCTACATTCTTGATAAGCATCGTCGTTCTAAATTTGCTCCTAAGTCTCATGAGGGTTTCCTACTTGGTTATGGCTCAAACTCTCACACATACCGTGTCTACAACAACTTCACCCGAAAGGTTGAAGAAACGGTAGGTGTGAAGTTTGATGAATCTAATAGCTCGCAAATAGAGCAATTGTCAATTGATGTAGGAGACAAAGATCCCTCGGAAGCAATCCAAGACTTGTCTATTGGCAAGATTCGTCCAATGGAAGTAAAGGAGAGTACCTCGTCTGTCCAAGTGGAAGCTTCTACCTCACGACAAGGTGAACCAAGGGTTGATACGGAAGCATCCACAAGTGGGACACACCAAGATGAAGAAAACGAGGAAGTGCGCCAAGATGAACGTCAACAACCTCCTTCCCCACCAAGACAAGAGAACGACAACGCCAACAATGAAGAAGGCCAAGAAGAAGAACAAGATGAAGAAGATGTTCAACGAAGACCCAAGCAAAAGCTTTCACGAGTTCGAGCAAGAATTGCTAAAGATCATCCCATCGAGCAAATCGACAATGATATCCAAACCGGGAGAATCACTCGCTCTAAAACTCGTTTAGCTAACTTTTGTGAACACTATTCATTCATCTCTAGCATTGAACCTATGAAGGTTGAAGAAGCTTTGGAAGATCTAGATTGGATAAATGCCATGCATGAAGAGCTACACAACTTTGAGAGAAATCAAGTTTGGACATTGGTTGAAGAGCCCGACAACAACCACAACATCATTGGTACCAAATGGGTGTTTCGCAACAAGCAAGATGAAGATGGACAAGTAGTTCACAACAAAGCACGTCTCGTCGCCCAAGGCTACACACAAGTCGAAGGTATGGACTATGGTGAGACTTATGCTCCCGTTGCTAGACTCGAGTCTATTCGCATCTTACTTGCCTATGCTAATCACCATGATATCACCTTGTACCAAATGGACATTAAAAGTGCTTTTCTAAATGGTGAAATAGAGGAGGAAGTTTATGTTAAACAACCTCCCGGCTTTGTTAATCCTAAGAAACCCGATCATGTTTACAAACTTCACAAAGCTCTTTATGGTCTTAAACAAGCTCCTAGAGCGTGGTATAAATGCTTGACCAAGT
This sequence comes from Triticum aestivum, assembly GCF_018294505.1. Lineage (NCBI taxonomy): Eukaryota > Viridiplantae > Streptophyta > Magnoliopsida > Poales > Poaceae > Triticum > Triticum aestivum. The sequence goes on along the minus strand of NC_057804.1, from coordinate 445,938,162 downwards.
TCCTTATTGAAAAAGGCTTTGAAATTGGAAAATTAGATTCTACTCTTTTTACTAAAAGGGTCAATGGATAACTATTTGTGTGCCAAATCTATGTTGATGATATTATATTTGGTTCTACTAACCCTCATTTTAGTGAAAAGTTTGGAAAGCTAATGTCAGAGAAGTTTGAGATGTCTATAATGAGTGAACTCAAATTCTTTCTTGGTTTGCAAATCAAGCAAACTAAGGAAGGTACCTTTGCCTCTCAAACAAAGTACACCAAGGACTTATTCAAGAGGTTCAATATGCAAGAATGCAAAGGTATGACTACACCCGTGCCTACTAGTGGACATCTAGATTTGACAAAAGATGGTGAACCGGTTGATCAAAAGGTTTATCGCTCTATGATTGGTTCATTGTTATATCTATGCGCTTCACGTCCCGATATCATGCTAAGTGTGTGCATGTGTGCACGATATCAAGCTGCTCCTAAAGAATGCCATCTTAAGGCCGTGAAAAGGATAGTGAGATACTTAATCCATACACCAAATTTTGGCATTTGGTATCCTAAGAGGGCCTCTTTCGATCTTGTTGGCTACTCCGACTCAGACTATGCCGGTGACAAGGTTGATAGAAAATCCACTTTGGGTACTTGTCAATTTCTTGGTAGATCTCTTGTGTCTTGGTCTTCCAAGAAACAAAACTCGGTGTCCTTATCCACCGTCGAAGCGGAATACATTGCCGCTGGTTCATGTTGTGCTCAATTACTTTGGATGACCCAAACTCTTAAAGATTATGGGATTTATGTGAAACATGTTCCATTACTTTGTGACAATGAAAGTGCTATCAAGATTTCTCACAATCCTGTGCAACACTCTCGAACTAAGCTGTCGGGGAAACTGATCCACGAACACCTATGGGACCGGCGGACCGAGCCCCTTTCAGTTCGGCGGGGGGCGGAGATCGCACGAAGAGCGGATCGAGGCGAAGCACACGAGCAGTTTACCCAGCTTCGGAGCTCTCCGGAGAGATAACACTCCTACTGCTGCTTGTCTGATTGTATTACGTTCTTGCTCGAGAGAGCTAAGTATGTTATTGTCTTCCGAATGAATCGAACCTCCCCCACCCCCTCTACGTTGTGCATGGGCCTCCTTTTATACGCTCAAGGGGTCACCGACAGGTGGCAACGCAGAGAAGGGTAAAAATGGAAAAAGAGTTGCGGTTGGTACAGCTACCTGCACAGTGTATTCTACCTAACCCTGATGGCAGGGGACAAGGGCATTCAATGCCTATCTGTGTCGCCTCAAATAGTGCAGAAAGGGACCGTTAGGGACGCCACCGTTCGCCACGATGGCGATCTTGTCAGCGTCGCATGCCACCGCACACCGCTGGCTGCACAGCCTCCCGCCATGCGCGTCTGGAAAAGCCCCAGGATGACACGTTGGTGGATGCGCTAGAGCGTGGGTACAGGGTGGTCACTTGCCGCGGCAAGCGCCTTGCCGCGGTTGCTGTCTTGTCGCGCCCGGAAGCTTGTCGCTCACCAGGCCTTGCCGGGACGCATGGCGCGTCGCGGCAAGTTCCTTGAGATGCCTTGGTTGGCCTTCCCGGCAAGCTCCTTCTTGTCGGGGTCTTGTCTCTTGGCTCGAATACTTTGTTCTTGAATGGCTCCAAAGGAGCCACGGAGGATCTTGGCGGTCGCCCGGCAAGCCTTGCCGCGGGGTGCTGCAACTGCCCGTGCACAAGTTCGGGATACTAGGGTACCCCTACTCTAGTACACCGACAGGAGCCCCCGGGCCTGGGCCACACACGGTGCCGAACGTTGTTGGGCCAAGCCCAAAACAGGGCACGGGCACGCGTGGCCTGGGTTACGCCGAATCTTACTCCGTATCCACCGCGCCCTCCCCAACGGCACGCGTCGAGTGCGGCGTCGTGGGAGAGATCGTGGGTGGTTTCTTTATTCGGAAGGGCGAAACGTCCGCCCCCTCCCTCCTTATAAGCAGGGGAAACAGGGGCAGTTCGTCCTCCTCGCCGGTTACTGCTCCAATCTTCAGAAATCTCCGCTGCTCCCCCCTTCTTCCCCAAAGTCGAAAGAGAGCAGCGCTCCACCCCCCATCACCACCAGCGCCACCGACGCCGCCGATCTCCCCCGCCACCTCCGCCATGGCTCCGAAAGCCGACAAGGGGAAGGGCGTGAAGTCAGCCGAGGCGCAGTGGCTCGCGACGCTGCGAAAGGAGCGGGCCATCTTCCCCCCTCAGCTCGACGCGAAGGGGCTGAGGGAGTACTACTACCTCTTCTGGACGACGGGGACGCGCGCGCATCCGCGCACGAGGGTACTCTCTGCCGCCGCTTCAAGGCTGGCTCCGAACGGGTACCCATTATTCGCGCTGTTCTTCTACTGCGGGCTCTGCTCGCCCTTCTCTGAATTCTTTTGCGACATCATGAACACCTACGGGTTCCGCCTCCTTGATTTCACCCCCAACGTTGTTCTGACCATGGCAGTTTTCGCACATCTGTGCAAAAACTTTGTCGGAGTCCACCCAAACGTAGCCCTCTTCCGCCACTTCTTCATCCCCCGAGTTGAGAGAGGAGAGCCCCTTGCCGGCGGAATCGCCTGGATCTCGAGGGTCGGCAAGAAAGAAGCCTATCTGGAGGGAGAGCTCCGCAGCAAGTGGGAGGAGTGGAGAGCAGATTGGTGCTGGATCGTTGAGGAGAACCCGCAGCCATTCACTGCCCGGCGCCAAACCCCAATTGTACGCGGCAACGATTGGAGCAACGTGGCCCCGGAGGATGACAGGCTGAAGATTGCCGTCACCCGAATCTTGCGCCTTAGGCTTGCCGGGCTCACTATAGGCGCCGTTGGCGCAGACTTTCTCCGCCGCCGCATCGCCCCCCTGCAGGAGAGGGGGAGGCCCGCCTAGGAGTTCCAGAACTCGGCGGATATCATGAGGCTACGCCCAGGACTCAACTTCAATTTCACCGTCTTGGAGCTCGACGCGATGCTCCTGGAGCTGTTCAAGCACGATCACCAACACCCATTTATGTTGCCGCGGAATGTCGTTCCGTTGTGCAACAATTCTTCGCTTGACCGCATCCGTGCAATGATGCCGCTGTGCGACTCGCATGGGATCGTCCCAACTTGGCAAGAGCCCGCAGACGACGTCCTGCAGGAGTTCTTCGACAGCTTGGTCGAAGTGCCGGTCCGCTCCGACGAGCAGAAGAGCCTCACCCGCGATACCACCGACGCGGAGATGCAGCGCATCGCCTCTAGGCTGGAGGAGGCGGCGGCAGCAGCTGCCACGGGTCAATTTGGATTCACCTTGGAGGAGGTGGAGGCAGCAAAGGCGGCAAGCCTTGCCGAGCGAGAAGAGCTTGTCGGCGAGGAAGAACTTGTCGGGCCTGAATCAGAGTCGAGTGAGCCCGCCGAGGGCGCAGGCGACCCATTGCAGATCGGCTCCTCCTCCTCCCCACCTTCAGCCAGCTCGCCGCAAGCGGAGCCCCCAGCTCCACCAAGAAGGCATCTCCGCAGGGCCGGGGACGTGGCGGGTTGGCAGACGAGCCAACAGCCATCGCAGCGCACGACGCGCTCGACCGCGGCAAGCACTGTTGCCGCGGGAGCACCTCACGCCGCTGCAGCAACTGGAGCGGGGCCTTCCCGATCCACCGCCACTGCTCCTGCCAAGCGGACAAGGGAGCCTTCTCCTCCGCCTCGTCGCACTGGAGGCGAGCCGGACTTCGATCTCTCCGTGCTCAGCTCCGACGAGGAAGAAGAAGAGTAAGTTTATTTTTTGTACTTGTAATCCTTCATTTCTTGAGGTGTGTCTTGTATCTGATCTGCTTCATTCCGGATCCGTTCCTTTTTCAGGACTCTGTCCCAGAGGGCGGCGAAGAGAGCCAAGGTCCCGGTGATTGTCATAGAGGATGAACCCACTGCGGCAACAGGGGACGCGCCTGAGACCACCTTGCCGGACCCAGCAACTACTCACCAAAGCAGCCCCCAGCGCAGCCCCCAGCGTAAGTGTATAATTTACTTCTTGCTGTCAAGCGCGCATGAGTGTTCTTCTTTTGTTGATATCTGTCTGTTGGTTTGTGTAGGAGCAGAGCAGCCTCACCAGGAGGGCCCGGAGGGCGCTCCCGAAGCGCCATCTGCTTCGACTACACCGCCGAGGGAGGATTCCCCGGCAAGGGAGCGTTCTCCGGCAAGGGAGAATTCTCCGGCAAGGGGCGGTTCTCCGGCAAGGGACAGTGCCAGTGATCCTCCGGTGGTTGAGACCACGACTGCAGATCCTAGCACAGGTAACCCTTTTGCCTAAAAACTCCCCTTGGGTTCTTCTTCTTCTGATTTTCTTCTTGAGCATTTACTTAACTTTTCTCCCTTCTTCGGTCGTCAGATCCACCTGCCGCGGATCCAATGGAAACCAAGGCCACCGGCGAGGAGTACGCGTGCGGCAACAATGACGACGACGCCGCCACCGAAGAAGAAGCCGACGCTGATGAACCCGCCGGCGAAGAGGCCGCCAAGGCTGCCGCCACAGAAGCTGACAAGGAATCCGGCGGTCGCACTGACGGCCCCGAGACCGCAGGAGCGCCAGGCGCTGCACCGACCGCCGATCCCTCTGCCGCTGCCGCGGCGCCAGGCTCCGAAGAGCCCCAGCCCGGCGCCTACTTGAAGGCCGGCGATGGCGTCTTCATCAAGCTCCCCTAGGCGTCGAGCTCCAGGGTGCCTGTCGAAGGGGAGACTTTTGACGAAGAGGTGCTCGCCTCTGCTGGGCTGGCGCTGGTCGACGCGCCAAGTAGCAGCAGCGACGAGCCTGAGGAGGAGCGGCTGCTGCGGAAGCTGCTGTCTCTTTACCGTGCCCGCCAAACCAAGCTGGCGTCCCGAGAAGCACTTGTCGCGAAGGCGGGGGTGGATATTGAGAAGCGCGCAGAGGAGCTCCGGGGTCTCAGGCAGGAGGCTCTCCGGTCTCTGGCGGAGAAGCGGGAGCAACTTCTCGAGGAGCGGAAAGCCTTCCTCCTCGAGAAGGCTGAAGCCAAAGAGAAGCAACGGCTTGTCGCCGAGGATCTATTCGCGCAAGAAGGAGAGTTGGCGCAGCGCAAGGTGAACCTTGACAGCCACGAGGAGGAGCTTGTCGCGCGGGAGCAAGCCATTGGCGGGGCTCTCAAGGAGGCAAAGGATGCTGCCGCAGCTGCCGAGGCCGCCAAGAAGGAGCTGGAGACAAAGGTGGCGTAGCTGGAAGCAGATCTCAGGGCGAGCGGCGAGGAGCTTGCCGTGCTCAAGTGTGAGCGTGAGAAAGATGCTGCCGCTCATGGTGAGCTACAGGGTCTTCTCGCAGAGAGGAGCAAGGAGCTCAGCGCCGCCAAGGATTCCAACGCAGATCTCGAGTTGAAGCTGGCCACCTTGACTCAGACGCTGGACGGCGCCAGGGAGCGGGAGGCGGCCTTGTCGGAGAAGATCAAGGCCGACGAGGCGCTGCGGATGAATGTTGTTGCCGCCCACGACGCTTTCAGGGAGACAGTGGAGCATTGGACTGAGGTTCTTGTGGATCTTGCCGCCGCCATCGACGGGGAGCTGAAGCAGCTGGGGATGGAGGATTTTGGGTATCCCTCCGACGAGCATCTCCAACCCAGCGCCAAGCTCAGCCTGTTCTTCAAGGGCGTGGCGACGGCTCTCCAGCGACTCCGGGAAAAGATTCCAAAGCAGCTGGCCGACGAGTCGCGCAGGATCTGCGCGGGGGCTCTCCAGAAGGTGCTGATGAAGGTGGCCTTCCGCAACTCAGGCCTCAACTTCACCAACGTCCTCAAATCCTTGCCGCCATATGCTGACGTGGAAGCGCTCAAGGCCCTTGTCGCACCCATTGTGGACAAGGTGAGCGGGATCAAGAGGGTTGAGGGCGATCGCGTAGACTAGGCCGCCCGTTTTCTCTTTCTCTTTGTCGCTGCTGGTCATGTTACGAGAACATCAATTAGAGCTGCGACAAGCTATCTTGTAATATAACTCTATTTTGGGTAGAGATTGCTATGTTATTTCCTTTACTTGACCCCTTCCTTTGTATGTTTTTGCCCTACGCCTTTAGGGAACTTGCCGGTGCAGGCACCTTAGCCGCGAGCACTGAGTGCGGAACATCAGCAGCCTGCTGGTGGTGCCGCTTCCGACAAGAAACCTTGTCGCAACTAGTCGCAGCTCACTTAAATTGTTGAGCGGACTTGAAACAAAGTAAGGGCGCAACTAGCTACGAGTTGGTTCCTCCGCGCACAGGTTTTCCATACAAAGTACGGTCGTTCGAGGAGAATAACTTCAAAATTTAAAAACTGATCGCTCAAACTTTGGCAACTTAGCTTTTCTGTCATTTGCTTCCCGGCAAGGCAAAATTTCCTCGAGCGACGCTTGGTCCACACCATTATCTTCTCCTTTCCCCCCGGCAAACTTGTGTGCGAGGGAACCTTCCTTTTTGAGAAAAAGAAAGAAGAGAAAATAGAGATATGGAGCCTTATGGCTCGTTATTGCTTACCGGGGGTAGGTGCTGCACAAAGTGTCAGATAATGCATGCAAATATAAAGTAAAAAGCATGAAATTGACAAGATGTGCGGAGCACATGAGCTTTACTTATGCACGGGGTCTGCGCCCGGCTTTGTACAAAGGATTACATGCAACATCGGCAAGACTTGTATAAAAGGTGGTTGCCGGAACGGGTTCCAGCAACCGCGCCCTATGGGTAAAACTTACGAAGATGCTCGATGTTCCAGGAGTTGCTCACCGGAATGCCATCTTCGGTCTCAAGGCGGACAGCACCAGGCCTAGTGACTCGTTTCACCCGGTAAGGGCCTTCCCACTTCGGCGTCAACTTGTTGGAATTCTTGGCGGACTAAACGCGCCGAAGAACAAGGTCGCCTTCCTCGAAACTTCTGGCATTAACTTTGCGGCTATGGTAGCGGCGCAAAGCTTGCTGGTATCGAGCAGCTCGTACAGCAGCCTGAAGACGATCTTCCTCAAGGAGCAGCGCGTGATCTTGTCGCGGCTGCTCTTGCTTGAGCTCATCATAAGCGAGCACTCGAGGTGACCCGTATACGAGTTCCGTCGGGAGAACTGCCTCTGCTCCATAGACTAGAGCGAAAGGTGTCTGGCCAGTGGCTCGATTTGGTGTCGTCCTGATCGACCAAAGAACCACCGGCAGCTCCTCAATCCAGTTCTTTCCGCACTTGTGCAGCCTGTCAAAAGTCCTGGTCTTGAGCCCATGCAGCACTTCAGCATTTGCCCTCTCCGCTTGACCGTTGCTTCTCGGATGAGCAACAGAAGCGAAGCAGACCTTGGCGCCAAGATCTTGGACGTACTGCATGAAGGTGCGGCTCGTGAATTGCGTGCCGTTGTCGGTGATGATCCTGTTAGGGATCCCAAAACGGCAAACAATCGACCTGAAGAACTTGACTGTTGACTGTGCTGTCACCTTCCTCACTGCTTCCACTTCCGGCCACTTTGTGAACTTGTCGATTGCAACGTACAAGTACTCAAAGCTCCCGACAGCTCAGGGAAAGGGGCCGAGGATGTCGAGCCCCCAGACCGAAAATGGCCAGGATAAAGGGATCGTCTGGAGAGCTTGAGCTGGCTGGTGAATCTGCTTGGAATGGAACTGGCACGCTTCACACTTGGTTACTTGTGCAGTTGCATCCTGGAGGGCTGTCGGCCAGAAGAATCCTTGCCGAAACTCTTTGCCGGCAAGTGCTCTTGCGCCAATGTGGTGGCCACATATGCCTCCATGTATCTCCGCCAACAGCTCTTGTCCTTCTTCCCGTTGAATACACTTCAATTTCACACCGTTGAGTCTTCTTCTGTACAGTGTGTTGTCAACAAACTGATACATACTTGACTGCCGGGCTACTCTTTTCGCTTCGTCTTACTCTTCGGGAAGTTCTCCTGTCTGAAGGAAACGGACAATCTGCTGTGCCCATGTTGGAGCTTGCGGCTCGACAACAAGGACTAAAGGCACATCTGCTGCTGCAGGAACATCCGCTTCTATGGCGAGAACCTGCGGCTCAGCCGGAGCTTGATGTTCCCCGGCAAGCTTACCGGAGCAAGACTTGTCGGGAGCGTCTGCTTCAACGGAACAAACCCTAGGGCTTGTCGGAGCAGACTGCTCCTCAGCATCCTTGGTGTTGATCTTGGGGACCTTCTTGGCGGCGGCTTCGGGGAGCTCTGCCGGAAAGTAGTCACCAGAAATCAACTTCCTCTTTTTGTTTTGTCCAGTTGATGGTGTTACGGATGGTTGAGGCAGCTTGAGCACAAAGATCCCTGGTTCCACAAGTAACTTTAGTGCGGCGCACTTCGACAGGCCATCGGCAATGTCGTTCTGAGCTCTTGGAACATGTTCCATTTGCAGGCCATCAAAGTTCTCTTCTAACTTCCTCACTTCATCAACGTAAGCTTCCATCAACGGACTCTGATAATTCTTGTTCACTTGGAGGACGACAAGCTGTGAGTCACCCCTAACAATGAGCTTCTTGATCCCAAGGTCTGCTGCGATCCTGAGACCAGCAAGCAAACCTTCATACTCCGCAGTATTGTTTGTTGCTTGCTCCTTGGGAAAGTGCATCTGGACTACGTACTTGAGGTGCTCTCCGGTGGGTGCGACAAGCAGCACGCCGGCACCGGCGCCTTGCAGCGAAAAAGCACCATCAAAGTACATCAGCCACTCTTTGCTTGCTTCCTTGACGGGGATGCTCGTTTCTGGAATTTCTTCATCTGGTGTTGGCGTCCACTCTGCTATGAACTCTGCCAATGCTCTGCTTTGGATAGTTGAGGTGCTTTCAAACTTGAGGCCAAAGCTTGACAGTTCCAGTGCCCACTCGACAATCCTGCCTGTTGCTTCCGGATTCTGCAGTATCCTCTTCAGCAGAAAGCGAGTGACGACTGTGATCTCGTGTGCTTGGAAGTAATGGCGCAGCTTTCTCGAGGCCATGAGGAGGCCGAAAAGCAATTTCTGCACACCAGAGTACCTTGACCTAGCCCCCTGCATAAGGGAACTGACAAAGTAAACTGGGCGCTGCACCATTTTCTTCTGCATCTCTTCCCGCGTCTGCGCAGATCCATCTTTGTCGGGACCAGAGCTTGCCGGCGAAGTCCCTTGCTTGTCGCTGGATGTACTTGACGTGGTTGATGGCTCATCATCCGCCTCCCTCTCCGCTACTAACGCAGCACTAACCACTTGATTGGTTGCCGCTATATACAACAACAACTTCTCTTGTGGCTTAGGTGCGACAAGTATTGGAGTGGAGGACAGGTATTTCTTCAAGTCCTGCAGCGCAGCCTCCGCTTCTGGAGTCCATTTCATTGGACCTGCCTTTTTCAATATTTTGAAAAATGGCAGGGCGCGCTCAGCAGACCTAGAAATAAACCTGCTGAGAGCAGCCACGCAACCGGCAAGTCTTCGTACATCCTTGATGCGCTTTGGTGCTTCAATCTGCTCAATGGCCTGATCTTGTCGGGATTGGCTTCAATGCCCCGCTGAGACACGAAGAACCCAAGAAGCTTGCCGGGGGGGACTCCAAACACGCACTTCTCGGGGTTAAGCTTGAGGTTGATCTTGCGCAGATTTGTAAAGGTTTCATCTAAATCTTGGATTAGAGTTGCCCTGTCCTTGCTCTTGACCACTATGTCATCCATGTACGCTTCCACATTTCTGTGCATTTGTGGCTCAAAAGCATCATGGACTACTGTTGCAAATGTTGAACCAGCATTCTTCAAACCAAAAGGCATCCGTACGAAACAGTATGTGCCACATGGGGTGATGAATGCGGTCTTCTCCTCATCCTCTTCTGCCATGAAGATCTGATGGTATCCTGAGTATGCGTCAAGAAATGAAAGCAAGTCACATCCGGCCATGGAGTCAACAATCTGGTCGATGCGTGGCAAGGGAAATGGTTCTTTGGGACAAGCTTTATTAACATCGGTAAAATCGATACAAAGCCTCCATTTCCCGTTTGCCTTGCGCACGACTACAGGATTGGCCAACCACGTAGGATGGAGCACTCCTCTGACAAGGCCTGCTGCTTCCAACTTCTTGATTTCTTCCGCGATAAATTCTTGGCGCTCCACTGCCTGCTTCCTGACTTTCTGCTTGACGGGCCGCGCATGAGGACAGACGGCAAGATGGTGCTCAATTACTTTCCTGGGAACACCGGGGATGTCAGACGGTTGCCATGCAAACACATCGACGTTCGCCCGCAGGAAAGCAACAAGCGCGCTTTCCTATTTAGGGTCGAGAGTGGCACTGATGGTGAAAGTACCACCAGTGCCATCCTCCTTGGCGGACACCTTCTTGGTCTCTCGTGGAGCCACCATTGTTTTCTTACACTTGCCGGAGGAGCTCGATGGTGCGTCCTCGACAGTAGCGCAGCACTCCGAAGAGGTGCGCTTGCCGGAGTGGGCATTAGAACTCTTGCCGAACTTGGTCTTCTTCTTTCCCCTGGGAGCTTTAACGGCAAGTGATCTGCGATCTGTTGCAGCTGCTGCTTCTCGGTAGATCTTGTCGGCGCAGATAAGAGCATCCTTCTTGTCACCAGAGACAGAGATGACACTTATCGGGCCTGGCATCTTCAGTATATTGTATGCATAGTGAGAGGCTGCCATGAACTTGGCGAGCGCTGGACGGCCAAGTATTCCATTGTAAGGCAATCGAAAATTAGCCACGTCAAAAGTGACCCTCTCAGTCCTGAAGTTCAACTCGCTGCCAAATGTTACCGGCAACGTGATCTTTCCCTTCGGCTTGCTCCTTCCCGGATTGATTCCTTGGAATGTGCCGGTCTCTTCGAGCTCGCTATCAGGGATCTGGAGTTTCTGGAGTACCGCGGAGGAGATCAGATTCAAGCCGGCCCCACCGTCAACTAGCATCTTAGTGACCTTGAGGTTGCGGATGGTTGGTGAAACCAACATCGGCAAGCACCCGACCGCAGTTATGCGATCAGGGTGGTCCTCAATATCAAAGATGATAGGCGTGCTGGACCATTTTAGAGGCTTGCGTGACTCGATGGGTGGTTCTGCCGCATTGACTTCCCGCAGCCACTGCTTGAGCTGGCGGTGTGAAGTATGCAGAGAAGCACCGCCGTCAACGCACAGGACTTCTGTGGCTTTCTGGAACTCCTGCTCGTCAGCCTCGTCATCATCCAGATCGTCTTCGTCTTCTTCATCTTCATCCTTGTCGCGGCCGTGGGGAGGTCTGTCTCCTTGCCGCTGCTTGGCCTTGCCACGGCGTCCTCCTCGGCCGGGGCGTTTCTTGCCGGTTCCTCCAGTACCTTCCTGGCCCTTCTCCTTGTCGCGCCTCTCATATTCAGCCTTCTGCTTCTCGACAAGCTGCTCGACCTTTTTGCAGCTCTGGAGGTCATGGCCCTTGGTGCGGTGGATCTTGCAGTACTGCCTGTTGGTGCCGTCCTGCTTGTCGGCAACTGCCACAGCCTGATGGGTGGTGCCTGCGGCAACCTGCTTGTCGGAGCTACTAGCTTTGGCTTCTTTGCCGGACTACTCAACGACTAGCACCTCTTTGCCTTTCTTCTTCCTGTTGTTCCGCCGCCGGTTTTTCTTTGCCGGGGCAGCATCCTCACTATCAGATCCTCCTGCTCCTGTAGTCTCTCCGTGGACTTTCCTCCCTTCTTCAGCACGTGCACACTTGTTGGCCAGGGCATATAGCTCACTGACGTCTCTGATCTTGCACATCGCCATCTCCTCCCGCATCCTGCGGTTTCGCACGTTCTGGTGGAACGCGCTGATTACCGCGGCAGGGTGGACATCTGGGATGTTGTGTTGTACGCGGCTGAATCTCTGAATGTACTTGCGCAGGGGCTCTCCTTCCTTCTGGGCGAGCAGATGAAGGTCGCTTTCTTGGCCATGAGGCTTGTGGCCGCCTATAAAGGCGCCGACAAACTGATGACACAAGTCAGCACAGGAGGATATGGAGTTGTCCGGCAAGTGCATGAGCCAGGATCTGACATTGGGCTTGAGCACCAGCGGGAAGTAGTTGGCAAGGATCTTGTCGTCCCGTCCCCTGGCAGCCTGCACCGCGATGGTGTAGATGCTGAGGAACTCCGACGGATGCGTCTTGTCGTCGTACTTCTCTGGCACATCTGGTCTGAAATTCTTCGTGCTGGGCCATTGGACTTGCCGCAGCTCACGAGTGAACGCAGGGCAACCTACCGCGTACGGCAAGTCGCCTGGTTCCCCTGGCGCATGCATGTCGACAGAGGGCCCAGCGCGCTTGTCGGATTGACGTCGCGCTTCTCTTCGGCGCTCGATGCGAGTACGAGCGTCTTCTTGCTGTTGTTCGTGGAGAACTTGGCGCTGATCGCGGCGAGCTCGTGGATCCGACGATGCAGTGGAGTCGCTGTCGAGGTGGATCCGGCGAGCTGGCGATCTTGGCCTTCGAGGTGGAGAGTGCATGGTGGTTGCACCTCCACCAGTTTCGTCACCATCGGCCCGTGCCTGGCGGTCTTGTCGCGGCAGCGACGTACTCGGCTGCCGTGGAGTGTCGCCGTTGGCGAAGCCGATGAGACTCTAAATAGTGGCCCTCCATTGGTCGATCTTGTCTTCCGCTGGAGGGTAATCCAGGAGCAGCTGAGCTCGTGCCAAAGCTTCTGCTGGAGTTGTGGGTGGCAGTGGCGAACGGTGCGAGGAGCGGGATATGCTCGGACTTCTAACTACGTTAGAAGGAGCAGTATCCTGTCCAGGCGACCATGCCTCGCTCGTGCCAGCGCGTTGGCGTGCGTGCTGGTCTTGAGCACCCCGAGATCCACCAGCTCGATCTTGGTCCAACAAGCGTATGGTACTGCGAATACCATGACGCTGTCGGTCCTGCGCCTCCTAAGATGGGCGCGGTGCATGTACGGACACTGAGGTCTGCGCAGCCTTGTCCTTGGACCTGGCAGCACCGTGAGCTCCCTCGTTGATGTCCGTTCTTCCGCCAGCGCCTTCCCCACCACCCGCTTGCTCCGGTGGTGGTGGGATCGACGAGGATGGAGCAGTTGCCGCCGAAGTTTTCTTCTTCGGTGGCATGTCGATGAAGAAGATGAAGATCTAGCCCGTGTGAACGCCGGATCGGATTCACACAATCTCGACGGCCCCTACCTGGCGCGCCAAAGATGTTGGGGAAACTGATCCACGAACACCTATGGGACCGGCGGACCGAGCCCCTTTTGGTTCGGCGCGGGGCGGAGATCGCACGAAGAGCGGATCGAGGCGAAGCACACGAGAAGTTTACCTAGCTTCGGAGCTCTCCAGAGAGATAACACTCCTACTACTGCTTGTCTGATTGTATTATGTTCTTGCTCGAGAGAGCTAAGTATGTTTTTGGCTTCCGAATGAATCGAACCTCCCCCACCCCCTCTACGTTGCGCATGGGCCTCCTTTTATATGCTCAAGGGGTCACCGACAGGTGGCAACGCAGAGAAGGGTAAAAATGTAAAAATAGTTGCGGTTGGTACAGCTACCTGCACAATGTATTCTACCTAACCCTGACGGCAGGGGACAAGGGCATTAAATGCCCGTCTATGTCGCCCCAAACAGTGCAGAAAGGGACCGTCAGGGACGCCACCGTTCGCCACGATGGCGATCTTGTCAGCGTCGCATGCCACCGCGCACCGCTGACTGCACAGCCTCCCGCCATGCGCGTCTGGAAAAGCCCCGGGACGACATGTTGGTGGATGCGCTGGAGCGTGGGTACAGGGTGGTCACTTGCCGCGGCAAGCGCCTTGCCGCGGTTGCTGTCTTGTCGCGCCCGGAAGCTTGTCGCTCACCAGGCCTTGCCGGGACGCGTGGCGCGTCGCGGCAAGTTCCTTGAGATGCCTTGGTTGGCCTTCCCGGTAAGCTCCTCTTGCCGGGGTCTTGTCTCTTGGCTCGAATACTTTGTTCTTGAATGGCTCCAAAGGAGCCACGGAGGATCTTGGCGGTCGCCCGACAAGCCTTGCCGCGGAGTGCTGCAACTGCCCATGCACAAGTTCGGGATACTAGGGTACCCCTACTCTAGTACACTGACATAAGCATATTGAAGTTCGTCATCATTTCATTCGAGATCATGTTGATAAGGGTGGCATTAATCTTAAGCATGTTCGCACCGAAAAGCAATTAACGGATATATTCACTAAACCACTTGATGAGAAAGTGTTTTGCAGGTTAAGAGGTGAATTGAACATCATTGATGCTTCAAACTTGGAGTAGGAACTCCATTGGATACATGCAAGACACAAGCTTATGACTAATCCTAGATATTTCTCTTATGATAAAAATCTTATGTCTTGGATATATTTGCACCTTGCATGTTATCTAACCCATGTAGGTACTTGGATGAATCTAATTCCATGAGATTGCAACTCACTCACATATTGAGCAATCTCTACATCACCAAGTCTCTACACATTGGTGGTTGAAGACAAGGAAGCACGAAACCATTCAAACATATCCTTTGACAAATTCTATGTTGAGTTTCATGATTGTCATTTTGGATACACAAGTGCTCTTCCTTGCAAAAACTAACCCATGTAGGTAGATGGACTCAAATTCCAAGTGGTGCTCCCAACTCTTGATGAGCTACATCCACCTTGAGCAAGCCACACAAGTTCAACTACATGATCACGATCAACACCACCACCCAAGGTATGTTATTCAATCTTAGAGAAGCTTTACTCCAAGTCATGGGTCAAAGCAACTTGACAAGATGTGAATACAACAAGATGCTTAAACGAAAAATGGTAACCCCATTTTGAGCTTAAACGATGAGTATGACCTATGATCAAGTGAGCTCACTTGACTCCTAAGTCAATATACTCTAACATAGGTGACTTTGTCGCCGACCATCTCTAGATGAAGTTCTCGTGTGTTCTTTTCTGTGCTCTTGCATTTATCTCATGCATATTTGCTTCCCCTTTCAAAAAAAACTTCATCTAGATTTCTTCTCTTTTCTATTTGTTGTGCATTCCCTGCATCCAATTCATTGCAAATCTTTCAGTTAATTCCTTGCAAATCCTTGTGAGATCTTACTTGTCTAGTGAGCTGAGGTGACAAGTGTTTTCTCTGCGATGAACTCAGTCTCATTGTTTGGTTGTTCTAGGTTCAACCGAATCCTTTCAGTGCAACCGAAGCATACAACTCGGTGCCACCGATTTCACAACAGGAAAAACATTTTGCCATTTATTCCTACGTTACTTTTGATCCAGCTCCACTCAATGAATCTTGTCCTCTACAAGCATAACATTTTTATCAGTGCTTTGTGTTCTGACTCAAGGACCAAACCCATTCACGACAAATTCCAGAAGAACCTTCTTGGAAATTGATGTCAAAGGGGGGGAGAGAGATCACATCAAAGCTTATCACTTCAACAGGGGGAGAGAGATATCTCTAGGGGGAGAGAATACTCAAGGAGAGAGTAATCTTCAAGGATCCCAGATGCTTGGTGTTCAAGAGGAGAGATGCCACATGTCTTCTTGAGGGGAAAGACATGTTCATATGTGCTTATTTCATATGAGCTCTGATTTTGCATTTTGCTTTGATTTTCTGTTCCCTATCTTCTCCTAGTATCCCATGCTAGATTCAGGGGGAGCAAGACATCTGAGGGAAAGAAATTCTTTAAATTCATTGCACATCTTTACCTTTGGGGACATGTCTATACTTAATGTGGTACTTAGTACTCACTCTACATGTCATCCCAGTCTTAGTACTCTTGTGGTTTCTTTTGTTTGCCCTGGCTAGTAGGTGCATCTGTGTTATCTAACCTTATTTTCACAGGTTCATTCCATCCTAAGCCAACTCAAGACCACAAGGTAAGTATATGCATCACAATCATGTATATGAGGAATTCTTGCTGATGTACATACTATTTGCAAGAAGGACTCATGAGCATGAAGGTACATTTCCAATATTCACATATTTTGCTCTGATGCATATAGCCAAGATACATGTAACACATTGCTTACTCCGTCATGTCTATGCATTCACATGTTCTTATATTCCATATTCACATGATTGCATACATGTAGGGGGAGCCTATGCATGTTACATGTCTTTCCAAAGCTTTACTTGCTATTATCTATATCTTTATTTAAAGCTTTGATGTATGTTGTCATCAATTACCAAAAAGGGGGAGATTGAAAGCACAAGTGCTCCCTGGGTGATTTTGGTAATTAATGTCAACATATCTCTTGTTGGACTAGCACTTTTACCTAGTATGTTTCAGACAAGTTCAACAATGGAGTGGCATGGACTAAAGGATGTGGAACCCCTTCAAGATACTAAGGACAAAGGATTGGCTCAAGCTCCAAGAACAAGACTCTACATTTTCTATTTTAGTGATCCAAGATCACATTGAGTGTATAGGAAAAGCCAATACTATCAAGAGGGGATGAGGTGTTGCTTAATGGCTTGCTTGCTCAGGTGCTTAGTGATATGCTCCAAAGACTTCAACTACCTTCTCACATCCACACATGTCCTAAACCAAAAGTCTAACTCGGCCCCACCGATTCTTTCTATCCGGCGCCACCGCGTTCACATATCATAGCCACTGCCACAAACCCTAGGCAAATCGGTCTCACCGATAGGGATCTCGGTCTCACCGAGATGGGATTGCAATCTCTCTGTGTAACGCCCCGGATACAACTTTCCATATTCGTAACTCCAACTCTTGCCTTTTCCGGAGATGCGACATGATATTTCCTTCGTGGTTGGGTTTTGTCTTTTGTTTTGCATTGTGTTCATGTCATGCATCTCATCTCATCGCATCATTCACATTGCATCGGCACTCCGTTGCCGTCATGTTTTCAAAACTTGCGTACGCTCGTCGTTGCCGTTTGTCCCTTTGCCTTCATCACTTTTCCTCGGACCGCTTTGCCTTCGACCGTTCCAGACCAATCGGGTTTTTCGCTTCACACTTGACCTCGTTCGCCTAACCCCTCTTTGCACAGTGCATCGACCCCTCGCGTGCGTGCCCAAAACTTACCCGAACCCGAACCGGTCTGTCGTTACCGATGGATCCGGATCATCCCCAAACGTCTATAAAACATCTCCGTTTTTTTATTTGGACTCCCTACCTTTTATTTTCTCGACCGTCCGATTACGATCGGAGGGACGAGGTAGACCATAACCTATCCCACCGCTATAAATATTAGGACCAAACCCTAAAATCTAGGAGATGTCCCATCCATTCCATCGCTGCGCCGCCACTCCACCGGTTCTCTCCTTCCACCTCGGGATCTTCCTAGATCCATCTCGCAGACACCCACAGGCCAGCCGTCTCCCCTCGATCCCCATCCCACCAGTCTCCTTCGGATCCAAAACCCACCAACATGCACCTCCCTTCTTCCTTGTTTTCCCCAGACGGCCAATCCCCGAGCTCCTCTGCTCGAGCACCAGCGCCTGGATCCCCGCCTCCTCGCACCCGACCGTCCAGGAAGCAGCAACGCCGCTCGACATCGTCACCAAGCCGTGGTTGCGCATCTCCTCCCATTCCTCGGAGCCCCGAGCCTCCCCGTACTCCTCCACCTCGCCTCGTTGTCCCGTGACTAGCCTCGCTGCCGGCGACCATGGCAAGGACCGGCCTCGTCCCGCTCCTCTCCTTCCCTGTCTCTCCCTTCCTCCCCGTGCTTCCCTCTGTTCCTCACATCTCTCTCTCTCTCTCTGTGCGTTGCAGCAGCATCCCCGTGCCATGGAGCTCCAAGTCCGCCGGCCCACCTCTGCTTCGATCCGGCAGGGAACGGGACACCAGCGACCTCCCGCGACCGGATCCAGCCTCCCCGACGCCACCTCATTCTGCCGCCGCCGGCGACTAGCAGCTCATGTCGTCGTGCCCTGCCTCCTCTTCTTCGTGTTCTGCTTCTTCTCGCCGTCTTCTCTCTGCTTCTCTCGCTCAACTCTCTGTAGTTCTCTATGTTGTTTTTCTTCAGGTAACAAGAACCTACTTGGCCTCGCCTCTTCTTCGAGCAGCGCCACCGCTGGAGTTCCTCATCGCCGGGAACCAGCACCCCGACCCTCGGACTGCCTGAATCCGCCGCGCCCGCTGGTCCCTGCCCTTGTATCGCACCCATGCTTCCATCTCCGTCGCCGCCAGCTGGATCGAGCAGCAGCAGCGAGCGTGTCACTCGACCGGACCCTGCCCGTGTTGACCGTGCCTCGGCCCGGCTCTCCATATCCAGCCCAAGCGCGCCCCTTCGCGGCCTGCCTAGCCTCCTCCCCTCATCAACCGGGCCTTGGCCCATGGTGAGACCCCCAGCGCCTCTGCCCCTCTTGGTCCAGCCAGATTCGGCCCGTTGTCTGTTTTTTTCCTGTCCAGCGATTTTAGTATTTATCCAGAGAGTGCAGCTTTGCAGAAAAACCCCTGTTCTTCATGCATTTAATAACTAATAAACCGTGCATCGGATTAAAATGATTTATATATGTAAAATGCTTAGAATTTTGTGTAGATTAATAATATGCCACTTTCATCCATGTTTAAAATGTTTAACATGTTGTTTGATTAAATTTGCTCAAATGCCATGTTAAAATGGTTTATTTCATAACTAAATAACTATAGCTCCATTTTAAATAAACTTTATATGTAAATGGGGTGGAAAAATGCATAGATTAACATGTTGCACTTAATTTTCCTGTTTGACAACTATAAAATATGGTTTAGGGCAGAACAGTACCAAATCTAAAATATGGACATGAGGATTTTTCGGAATTGTTGTTTGTTCTTCCGGCCTCATTTAAACTTGCCTAGTTAGGTAGTTTTCTTGTGCTTCACCTCTTGCCATGTCTAACAACATTTAATATTGATGAGTAGCATAAACGAGAGTTAACTAAATACTTGAATGTGGTGTTTTGTCAATATGCAACTCGTTGCATATTGAGCTCCACTTAACTTGTAGTATCGTTTGTTGCACTTTACCATGCCATGCCTATTTAAACCGGACATGCATCATACTTGACTGTGCATCATGCCATGCTTATGTGATGGTTCTTTACCATGTTGTTTGTTTCTTTCCGGTGTTGCTTCTTAGTTCCGGTAATGTTGCGATTGTGAGGATTCGTTCGACTTCATCCGTTTGTCTTCTTCATGGACTCGTTCTTCTTCCTAGCTGGATTTCAGGCAAGATGACCGTCACCTTGGATCTCATTACTATGATTGTTATGCTAGTTGCTTCGTTCTATTGCTTTGCCGCGCTACCTATCTCTTGTTGATCAAGCCTCCCAAATTGCCATGTCAGCCTCTAACCTTGTCACCCTTCCTAGCAAACCATTACTTGGCTATGTTACCGCTTTTGCTCAGCCCCTCTTATAGCGTTGTTAGTTGCAGGTGAAGTTGAAGATTGCTCCATGGTGGACAGGATTATGTTGGGATATCACAATATCTCTTATTTAATTAATGCATCTATATACTTGGTAAAGGGTGGAAGGCTTGGCCTTATGCCTGGTGTTTTGTTCCACTCTTGCCGCCTTAGTTTCTGTCATACCGGTGTTATGTTCCCGGATTTTGCGTTCCTTACGCGGTTGGGTGATTTATGGGACCCCCTTGATAGTTCGCTTTGAATAAAACTCCTCCAGCAAGGCCCAACCTTGGTTTTACCATTTGCCTCGCCACCACCTATACCTTTCCCTTGGGTCGGCCAACCCGAGGGTCATCTTTATTTTAGCCCCCCCCCCCCCGGGCCAGTGCTTGTCTAAGTGCTGGTTCGAACTGGGCAGACTGCGGGGCCACCTGGGGGCAACTCAAGGGTTGGTTTTACTCGTAGGCTAACCTATCCGGTGTTGCCCTGAGAACGAGATATGTGCAGCTCCTATCAGGATTGTCGGCGCATCGGGCGGCTTTGCTGGTCTTGTTTTACCATTGTCGAAATGTCTTGTAAACCGGGATTCCGAGACTGATCGGGTCTTCCTGGGAGAAGGAATATCCTTCGTTGATCGCGAGAGCTTATCATGGGCTAAGTTGGGACACCCCTGAAGGGTATAAACTTTCGAGAGACGTGCCCGCGGTTATGTGGCAGATGGGAATTTGTTAATGTCCGGTTGTAGATAACTTGACACCAGATCCGAATTAAAACGCATCGACCGCGTGTGTAGCCGTGATGGTATCTTTTCGGCGGAGTCCGGGAAGTGAACACGGTTTTTGGGTTATGTTTGACGTAAGTAGGAGTTCAGGATCACCTCTTGATCATTGCTAGCTTCACGACCGTTCCGCTTGCTTCTCTTCTCGCTCTTATTTGCGTATGTTAGCCACCATATATGCTTAGTCGTTGCTGCAACCTCACCACTTTACCCCCTTCCTTACCCATTAAGCTTTGCTAGTCTTGATACCCATGGTAATAGGATTGCTGAGTCCTCGTGGCTCACAGATTACTACAACAACAGTTGCAGGTATAGGTTTGCGATGATCTTGATGCGAGAGCGATGTTTACTTGTTTTGGAGTTCTTCTTCTGCTTCTTCTTCGATTAGGGGATAGGTTCCAGGTCGACAGCCTGGGCTAGCAGGGTGGATGTCATTTGAGCTTCTGTTTGTGTTTCATCCGTAGTCAGATGTTGATCTTATGGATGATGTATTGTTGTATTCGTGTGGCATTGTATGCCTTATGTATGTATCCCTACCTATTATGTAATGTTGGTGTAATGATATCCACCTTGCAAAAGCGTTTCAATATGCGGGTCTATCCTTGGTGGGACCGTCGAGTTCCTTTTGGATAGGGTCGCATATTGGGCGTGACACTCTGTGTATGTCCATTACCAAAAGTGGTCCTACCGAGTTTGAGTAATCGGTACCGCCGAGATTACAATGCAAACTCTCTGGTTAACTTATTACCAAAATCAGTCCTACCGATTTTGTGTAATCAGTCAAACCGAGTTTGCCTGACCAACTCTCTGGTTAGCTTATTACCAAAATCGGTCTCACCGAGTTTGTGTAATCGGTCTCACCAAGATTACGTTATGCCCTAACCCTAACCATATCGGTCCTACCGAGTTGCATGTCGGTCCCACCGAAAATCCTAATGGTCACTAGATTTGTTGAATCGGTCTGACCGAGTTTACAATTCAGTCCCACCGAGTTTGGCAAGTTGTGTGTAACAGTTAGATTTTGTGTGGAGGCTATATATACCCCTCCACCCACTCTTCATTCATGGAGAGAGCCATCAGAACGAACCTACACTTCCAGCATCCATTTTCTGAGAGAGAACCACCTACTCATGTGTTGAGGCCAAGATATTCCATTCCTACCATATGAATCTTGATCTCTAGCCTTCCCCAAGTTGCTTTCCACTCAAATCTTCTTTCCACCAAATCCAAATCCTGTGAGAGAGAGTTGAGTGTTGGGGAGACTATCATTTGAAGCACAAGAGCAAGGAGTTCATCATCAACACACCATTTGTTACTTCTTGGAGAGTGGCGTCTCCTAGATTGGCTAGGTGTCACTTGGGAGCCTCCAACAAGATTATGGAGTTGAACCAAGGAGTTTATAAGGGCAAGGAGATCGCCTACTTCGTGAAGATCTACCGCTAGTGAGGCAAGTCCTTCGTGGGCGACGGCCATGGTGGGATAGACAAGGTTGCTTCTTCATGGACCCTTCGTGGGTGGAGCCCTCCGTGGACTCGCGCAACCGTTACCCTTCGTGGGTTGAAGTCTCCATCAACGTGGATGTACGATAGCACCACCTATCGGAACCACAGCTCAAAAATCACCGTGTCTCCTAATTGCGTTTGAATCCCCTAATCCCTTCCCTTTACATTCTTGCAAGTTACATGCTTTACTTTCCGCTGCTCATATGCTCTTTGCATGCTTGCTTGACATGTGTTGCGATTGTTAAACTTGTGCCTAAACTCCACTTGAACTTAAAGAAGTTAAAAACTGTAACTTTTGGTACTTAGTGTCTAATCACCCCCCCCCCTCTAGACACCTCTTCTCGATCCCTCTCAGTTACCTACAATTTCAGTGCTTGCAGAGAATACCTTACTGAAAACCGCTTGTCATTTCCTTCTGCTCCTCATTGGGTTCGATAGTCTTACTTATCGAAAGGACTACGATAGATCCCCTATAGTTGTGGGTCATCAAGACTCTTTTCTGGCGCCGTTGCCGGGGAGTGAAGCGCCTTTGGTGAGTGGAACTTGGTAAGGAAACATTTATATAGTGTGCTGAAATTTTCTGTCACTTGTTACTATGGAAACTAATCCTTTGAGGGGCTTGTTCGGGGCATCTTTGCCCCGACCAGTAGAGCAAAGAGTTGCTCCTCAACCTACTGAACCTACTGAAAATATTTACTTTGAGATTCCTTCAGGTATGATAGAGAAACTGCTAGCTAATCCCTTTGCAGGAGATGGAACATTGCATCCCGATTTACACCTTATCTTTGTGGATGAAGTTTGTGGATTATTTAAGCTTGCAGGTATTCCTGATGATGTTATCAAAAGGAAGGTCTTCCCTTTATCTTTGAAGTGAGATGCATTGACATGGTATAGGTTATGTGATGATACGGGATCTTGGAATTATAAACGATTGAAGTTGGAATTTCACCAGAAGTTCTATCCTATGCATCTTGTTCATCGTGATCGTAAGTACATATATAATTTCTGGCCTCGCGAAGGAGAAAGCATCGCTCAAGCTTGGGGGAGGCTTAAGTCAATGTTATATTCATGCCCCAATCATGAGCTCTCAAGAGAAATGATTATTCAAAAAATTTATGCTCGGCTTTCTCTCAATGATTGCACCATGCTCAATACTTCCTGTGCTGGTTCTTATATGCTGAAGACTACTGAATTCAAGTGGGATTTATTGGAAAGAATTAAACAAAACTCTGAAGATTGGGTTTCTGACGATGGTAAGGAGTCAGGTATAACACCTAAGTTTGATTGTGTTAAATCTTTTATGGATACCGATGCTTTTCGTGGATTTAGCGCTAAGTATGCACTTGACTCTGAGATAGTAGCTGCTTTTTGTGAATCTTTTGCTACTCACGTTGATCTACCTAAGGAGAAGTGGTTTAAATATAATCCTCCCATTTAAGTAAAAGTAGTTGCACCTATTACAGTTCAAGAAAAGACTGTCACTTATAATGATCCTATTGTTCCTACCAGTTATGTTGAGAAACCACCTTTTCCTGTTAGGATAAAGGATCATGCTAAAACCTCAATTGTTGTTCGTAAGAGTAATACTAGAACTTATACACCTCCTGAGAAAATCAAAGTGGAACCTAGTATTGCTATGGTTAAAGATCTCTTAGATGATAATTTAGATGGGCATGTTATTTATTTCTGTGGTGAAACTGCTAATATTGCTAGACCGATGCTAAGATACATAGACCTGTTGTAGGCATGCCTGTTATTTCTGTTAAAATAGGAGATCATTGTTATCATGGCTTATGCGATATGGGTGCTAGTGCTAATGCAATACCTTTTGACTTATATAAATAAATTATGCATGATATTGCACCTGCTGAAATAGAAGGTATTGATGTTACTATTAAGTTAGCCAATAGGGACACCATTAAGCCAGTTGGGATTGTTAGAGATGTTGAAGTCTTGTGTGGGAAGGTTAAATATCCTGCTGATTTTCTTGTTCTTGGTTCCCCACAAGATGACTTTTGTCCCATTATACTTGGTAGACCCTTCTTGAATACTGTTAATGCTAGGATTGATTGTGAAAAGGATATTGTTACAATTGGCTTAGGGGATATGTCTCATGAGTTTAATTTTGCTAAGTTTCATAGACAACCTTGTGATAAAGAACCACCTAGTAAGGATGATATTATTGGTCTTGCTTCTATTGTCGTGCCTCCTACTGATCTGTTAGAACAATATTTGCTAGACCATGAAAATGATATGTTTATGGATGAAAGAAGGGAAATAGATAAAGTATTCCTTCAACAGGGTCCTATTCTGAAACACAACCTACCTGTTGAAATCCTAGGGGATCCCCCTCCACCCAAGGGTCATCCGTGTTTGAGCTTAAACCATTACCTGATAATGCTAAGTATGCTTATCTTGATGAAAAGAAAATATATCCTGTTATTATTAGTGCTAACCTTTCAGAGCAAGAAGAATAAAGATTATTGAAAACTCTGAAGAAGCACCGTGCTGCTATTGGATATACTCTGGATGATCTTAAGGGCATTAGTCCCACTCTATGCCAACACAAAATTAAATTGGACGAAGATGCCAAACCAGTTAGAGATCCTCAACGACGGTTAAACCCTAAGATGAAAGAAGTGGTAAGAAAGGAGATACTAAAGCTCCTTGAGGCAGGTATAATTTATCCCGTTGTTGATAATGATTGGGTAAGTCCTGTCCATTGCGTACCTAAGAAGGGAGGTATTATTGTCGTTCCTAATGATAAAGATGAATTGATCCCGCAAAGAATTATTACATGTTATAGGATGGTAATTGATTTCCATAAATTAAATAAAGCTACTAAGGAAGATCATTACCCTTTACCTTTTATTGATCAAATGCTAGAAAGACTATCCAGACATACACATTTCTGCTTTCTAGATGGTTATTCTGGTTTCTCTCAAATACCTGTGTCAGCGGAGGATCAATCAAAAACTACTTTTACTTGCCCTTTCGGTACCTTTGCTTATAGACGTATGCCTTTTGGTTTATGTAATGCACCTGCTACCTTTCAAAGATGCATGATGGCTATATTCTCTGACTTTTGTGAAAAGATTTGTGAGGTATTCATGGATGACTTCTCCGTTTATGGATCCTCTTTTGATGATTGCTTGAGCAACCTTGATCGAGTTTTGCAGAGATGCGAAGACACTAGTCTCGTCTTGAATTGGGAGAAGTGCCACTTTATGGTTAATGAAGGCATTGTCTTGGTGAGGGAGTCCTGGATTAGGGGGTGTCCGGATGGCCGGACTATGACCTTTGGCCGGACTCCCGGACTATGAAGATACAAGATTGAAGACTTCGTCCCGTGCCCGGATAGGGACTTTCCTTGGCATGGAAGGCAAGCTTGGCGATACAATATGAAGATCTCCTCCCATTGTAACCGACTCTGTGTAACCCTAGCCCTCTCCGGTGTCTATATAAACCAGAGAGTTTTAGTCCGTAGGACGAACAACAATCATACCATAGGCTAGCTTCTAGGGTTTAGCCTCTCTGATCTCGTGGTAGATCAACTCTTGTAACACCCATACCATCAATATCAATCAAGCAGGAGTAGGGTTTTACCTCCATCGAGAGGGCCCGAACCTGGGTAAAAACATCGTGTCCCGTGTTTACCATCCGCCTAGATGCACAGTTCGGGACCCCCTACCCGAGATCCACCGGTTTTGACACCGACATTGGTGCTTTCATTGAGAGTTCCTCTGTGTCATCGCCTTTAGGCCCGATGGCTTCTTCGATCGTCAACCACGACGCGGTCCAGGGCGAGACTTTTCTCCCCGGACAGATCTTTGTATTCGGCAGCTTTGCACTGCGGGCCAACTCGTTTGGCCATCTGGAGCAGATCGAAAGCTATGCCACTAGCCATCAGGTCAGATTTGGAAGCTTAAACTACACGGCCGACATTCACGGGGACTTGATCTTCGACGGATTCGAGCCACGCTCGAGTGCGCCGCACTGTCCCGATGGGCATGATCTAGCTCTGCCGCCGGACAGCGCCCGGAGTGCCGCTCAGGATTCCGCTCCGACCGTGCTAACCAGGGACGGACAGTTGGACGCCGCCCCAGGAGCCGCGATCTCTACGGTGATAGAGCCGGATACCAGCCAAGTCCTTTGCAAGGCCCGTGACTCCAAGGTGCCAGACTCCGCCCCGGACTCCGAATCTTCCGCACCTCTTTCGATCAAACCCGATTGGGCTCCGATCATGGAGTTCACCGCCGCGGACGTCTTTCAGCACTCGCCCTTTGGCGATATCCTGAACTCTTTAAAGTCTCTCTCTTTGTCAGGAGAGCCTTGGCCGGACTATGGTCAGCAGGGTTGGGATACGGAGGACGAAGAAATTCGAAACCCACCCACCACCCACTTTGTAGCCACTGTCGACGATTTAACCGACATGCTCGACTTTGACTCCGAAGACATCAACGGTATGGACGCCGATGAAGGAGACGACCAAGAACCAGCACCTATAGGGAACTGGAAAGCCACCTCGTCATATGACATATACATGGTGGATACCCCCAAAGCAGGGGATGGCGAGGAACAAATGGAGGATGACCCCTCCAAGAAGCAACCCAAGCGCCGACGTCAGCGGCGCCGCTCTAAATCCCGCCAAAGCAAGAACGGCGAATCCGGCACTGGAGATAACAACACGCCGGACAGTGCCGAAGATAACCCCCTCCAGCAGGATTCATTGCAGGAGGACGAAGGAGCCAGCCCTCAGGAGAGAGAGGCCGACAGAGAGGTTGAGGACGACAACTATATGCCTCCCTCCGAAGATGATGCAAGCCTCGACGACGACGAATTCATCGTGCCAGAGGATCCCGTTGAACAAGTGCGTTTCAAACGCAGGCTTATGGCCACGGCACGCAGCCTCAAGAAAAAACAACAGCAGCTTAGAGCTGACCAAGATTTGCTAGCCGACAGATGGACCGAAGTCCTAGCAGCCGAAGAGTATAAACTCGAGCGCCCCTCCAAGAGCTACCCAAAGCGCAGGCTGCTACCCCAACTTGAGGAGGAAGCAACTAAACCTACATTACCAGCGTACGATGCGCCCGATCGCCCACCCCGTGGCCGCGACAGAGAGACCTTCGGGCCCTCGACCCAAGCCGCACCCCGGCACCGCTCAAAACATAATAGAGTACGGGGAGACGCAATAGACCTGCGAGATATACTGGAGGACAAGGCAAGGCAAACAAGATCGATCTACGGATCGCCTGGGCGCCCCACATCACGTGATGATAACCGTCACACCGCATATGATAAATACGGCCAGGCCAAATACAACAGGCCAAGCTCATCCGAGCTGCGCCGTGATATAGCCCAGTACAGGGGAGCCGCACACCCACTATGCTTCACAGACGAAGTAATGGATCATCAAATTCCCGAGGGTTTCAAGCCCGTAAACATTGAATCATATGACGGCACAACTGATCCCGCGGTATGGATCGAGGATTACCTCCTTCATATCCACATGGCCCGCGGTGATGATCTACACGCCATCAAATACCTCCCGCTCAAGCTTAAAGGACCAGCTCGACATTGGCTTAACAGCCTGCCAGCAGAGTCAATTAGTTACTGGGAGGACCTGGAATCCGCATTCCTCGACAACTTCCAGGGCACTTACGTGCGACCACCAGACGCCGATGACCTAAGCCACATAATCCAGCAGCCAGAGGAATCGGCCAGGCAATTCTGGACACGGTTCCTAACCAAGAAAAATCAAATAGTCGATTGTCCAAACGCCGAGGCCCTTGCCGCCTTCAGGCACAACATCCGAGACGAATGGCTTGCCCGGCACCCAGGACAGGAAAAGCTGAAATCTATGGCGGCCCTCACGACACTCATGACCCGCTTCTGCGAGGGCGAAGACAGCTGGCTAGCTCGTAGCAATAACATAACCAAAAGCCCTGGTAATTCGGATACCAAGGACAACAATGGCAGGTCATGTCGCAACAAACACAAGCGCCGCATTAACGACGACACTACTGAGGATACGGCAGTCAATGCCGGATTCAGAGGCTCTAAACCCGGTCAGCGGAAGAAGCCATTCAAAAGAAACCCTCCGGGCCCATCCAACTTAGACCGGATCCTCGATCGCTTGTGCCAGATACACGGCACCCCCGAACAACCAGCCAACCACACCAACAGGGACTGTTGGGTGTCCAAGCAGGCAGGCAAGTTAAGTGCCGAAACCAAAGACAAGGGGCTGCGTAGCAATGAGGAGGAGGAGCCCCGGCCGCCGAACAACAGAGGACAGAAGGGCTTCCCCCCGCAAGTGCGGACGGTGAACATGATATACGCGACCCACATCCCCAAAAGGGAGCGGAAGCGTGCCCTCAAGGACGTCTATGCGTTGGAGCCAGTCGCCCCAAAGTTCAACCCATGGTCCTCCTGCTCGATCACCTTTGATCGACGGGACCACCCCACTAGCATCCGTCACGGCGGATTCGCCGCATTGGTCCTAGACCCAATCATTGACGGATTTCACCTCACTAGAGTCCTCATGGACGGCGGCA
Organism: Triticum aestivum; assembly: GCF_018294505.1. Lineage (NCBI taxonomy): Eukaryota > Viridiplantae > Streptophyta > Magnoliopsida > Poales > Poaceae > Triticum > Triticum aestivum. Next base: position 445,910,082 of record NC_057804.1, on the reverse strand, counting down.
GCAGCCTGAACCTGCTTTATCAGGATACAGTGCGTAAAATGGGTATAGATCCCTCACGGATTAAACCCACAAAGACAACCTTTAAAGTCGTCATACCAGGTGTAGAAGCCAGCTGTACAGGCTCGGTTACACTCGAAGTGGTCTTCGGATCCCCGGATAATTTCCGAAGCGAAGAGTTAATCTTCGACATAGTCCCATTCCGCAGTGGCTATCACGCCCTGCTCGGACGAACCGCATTTGCAAAATTCAATGCGGTGCCGCACTACGCATATCTCAAGCTCAAGATGCCAGGTCCTCGCGGAGTTATTACGGTAAATGGAAACACTGAACGCTCTCTCCGAATGGAGGAGCACACAGCGGCCCTGGCAGCGGAAGTACAAAGCAGCCTCTCAAGGCACCTCCCCAATCCGGGTGTTAAACGTCTGGACAACGTCAAGCGTGCCCGAAGCAACATCCAACAAAGCCGGCTGGCACGTTCCGAGCAAGAATAGCAGTGTGGCAGCAACCCCTGCCCTCACCAGACGGTGACATTGGTACCATGCGTACATAATTACGCTTTGAAAATACCATGGGCATAAGGGGAGGGGCACAACTACGGCACGCCCAGAATGCGTCTCAACCGCACATAGGGGCTCCCTATTCCGCCGTTTTCTTTTCTTTTTGTATACTTTCAGGACCCAACTATTCGGAAGGCCTGTCCGGCAATAAACTCGCCGAACACACGATGCAACAGCTAGGGCGCGAACAAGCTGTGTCATATGCCCATGTGGTCTCTGTAACGAGCTAAATGCCCGTTTTGCTTAAATTCGTGCAGCTTGCCCCTGGAGGGGGACATGTCAAATAATACCATCCCTTGCGTATCGCACTATTTGTATCGTTCTGCTTTCATAGCAACTCTTTTTTAATAAACAATAAATAGCTCTTATCTATTATTGTATTCATCTGTTTTTATACAATTATGTTCAGTCATGACATTATGCAACCGTACACTTTGGTACGGCCAATACACCAGGGGCTTAAGCACCCCATAACATGGTGTGAGAAGACCGAACACTCTCACGAGTGCGGCACCCCAAACTTATAGCACTATATGCATCGGCTCCGAATCATGTCTTTGGTCAATAGTTGGGTTTGCCCGGCTCCCATGTTTTGGTACCTTACGTTCCGCAATGTTGGCTAAGGTAGCGCTGGGAGAACTACTGCGATTGTGCCCCAGTTGAGCTGGGTTAACACCTCAGTAGAGAAAGCTAAAACTGACCGTCATGATAGTGCGAGAGACCGGTCGCTGTTTGTGAGGGTTTTTTCGAGTCCTTAAAGACTTATGCCGCTTAGAGCGAGGAACCGGACTTACCCGGCCTAGGCGTGGATAGCACCCCGAACTCGGTCTTCCGAATACTAGGGGCTTCGCCGAAATTTAAAATTATAGAATTCTATGGCTAAGTGAGAGTGATAAAGCATCATAAGTCCGACGGCCTGGTTCGTTTTGCTGAGCGCCTCCCTAGATGGACCCACGAATGGGAACAAGAGCGCTCAGGTTTATCCCGAACACCCCAGCACTCGTGGCATGGGGGTCAAAGCCGACGACTTGCATCTCTCAGATTTGATAAACGGCCGCACAGAAGGTAATATTTTAAATTAATAAGCATTGCTTAACGCATATGAACAAAGTTTTCAGCGTACAGGATAACAGATGCGATACTACTCAAAAATTACATCTTTAGTGCACTCGTCCGCTATACGGCGAGCACCCTTCAGGACGCCCTGATAATACATCTCGGGCGTGCGATACTCCTTGCCCGGCGGTGGCGCGTCCGTCAAAAGCTTCTCAGCGTCCAGCTTGCCCCAGTGCACTTTAGCACGGGCAAGAGCCCGACGGGCACCTTCGATACACACGGAGCGCTTGACAACTTCAATCCACGGACACGCGTCCACCAGCCGCCGCACCAGACCGAAGTAGCTCCCAGGCATGGCTTCTCCAGGCCACAGCCGAGCTATGAGGCCCTTCATGGCCTGTTCGGCCACCTTGTGGAGCTCAACCAGCTGCTTCAGCTGGTCGCTCAGGGGCACCGGATGTTCGGCCTCAGCATACTGAGACCAAAACACCTTTTCCGTCGAGCTCCCCTCTTCGGCTCGGTAGTATGCGGCGGCATCAGACACACTACGGGGCAGATCGGCGAACGCTCCTGGAGAGCTCCGAATCCGGGTAAGTAACAGATAATTTACTTTTATATTCTTGCTTTCCATAAAGAATGCCTTACCCTCCGCTATCTTCTTCATCGCCTCGATCTCCTGGAAGGCCTTCTGGGCTTCGGCCTTAGCGGTTTTGGCACCCTCAAGAGCCAAGGCGAGTTCGGACTCTCGAGTCTTCGAGTCGTGCTCCAAACTCTCGTGTTTTTCCACGAGAGCCTGCAGCTCTTGCCGCACCTCCGCCACCCGCGCCTCCTGCTTCTGTTGCTCAGCACGCTCCAGGGACGCACTGTTTTCGGCCTTGGAGACTGCCTCCTTCAGGGCCGCCACCTCGGTCGTGGCCCCTACAACATTTAAGTTGGTCCTGTCATTATTTGCAACCAAGTATTTTTATATACATTTACATACGATATTACATACCCTCCTTGTCCTCGAGCTGCTTCTTGGCACGGCCGAGCTCGCTCTCGGACCGCTCGAGGATTCCCTTCAATGCATTGACCTCCGCAGTTAGTGCGGCAGAGGTCAGCAGCGCAGCCTGCATTCCCATATCGACATATTTTTATTAGACTCCTACGTATATCTTTTTAGATCCTCAGCTCGGCTTTTCTTTTCTGAACGCCGAACCGAGCATCAGGGGCTACTGTCTATGCGGTAACATTTTTATATGTTTTAAATACATACCTCGAAGCCTGTCAACAGACTTCTGCAGGCTTCTGTCAGCCCGCTCTTGGTGGACTGAACCTTTTGAATCACCGCACTCATAACATTGCGGTGTTCCTCGTCGATGGAGGCGCCGTTAAGCGCCTCCAGCAAATTGTCCGGCGCCTCCGGGTGGACGGAGGTTGCCGGCGGCGTAGGCTCGCCCTTGTTATGAAGGCGCCGCCTGTCGGACTCTAGAACCGTTGGTGGTTCTGGAGCAGTGTTCGGCCCTGGGCCGGATTTAGATCCCTCCGGGGCTTTGCCCCCTTTGGGCATGGAGTCCGGGAGGTCGCCTTGGGGCGCCTCCAGGACCACCTCCTCCTGGTTCGGTCCCTTTTGGGACTCCGCCTCGGCGTTGTCCGCTGGGAGCGGGGAGGAAGCCATCGGAAGTGAAGCGCTATTCACATCCGACGAGTTCAGAGAGCCGCTCGATGAATCGCCAAGCAGAACTCTGGGTGGACTGCATAATTAAAATTTGGCATTAGAAGCTATCAAATAATAGAGGGGCGCCATGAGTCATTCGGGTAGCCGGACACTTACGATTTTGCCAGGGGCTTGACCCTGGATGGCCATTCCTCCCTGCCGTCTTCGGCATCGGAGGCATAGTCCGGCAGAAGGGTCTTCCCCTACTTGGCCCCCTCGGCCTCCCCAGTTGGGGCGGCCTTCCTTTTCTTTCCTCCCCTCGTTGGAGGGGGAGAGGCTTATTCTTCCTCCTCCTCCTCGTCTTCCGAGACGGAGGGTGCGTCGGGGTCGTCGGGCGATGAATCCGACACCACCAGGCGCCGGGAGCTCTTTCGAGTCCCCGTGGCCTTCTTCTTGGCCTTCTTCTCCGGCACCACGTGAGGTGCCGGAACCAGCAGCTTCGTTAAACGAGTGTCCGCTGGGTCTTCGGGCAACGGAGCCGGACAGCTGATCAGTCCGACCCTCTCCTGCCAGTCCTGGCAAGGGGATGGGGGTTTAGATCCCGCATAAAATCAAATCTATGGAAAACAGGTACCCCGTAATGGGAAAATTAGCTCACCGCGTTGGCTTGGCGCTTGGTGCAGAATCCACGATCCTCGGTGACGGGAGGCAGGACCTCGGAGCTCTTGAATAGCACCTTCCATGCATCTTCGTGCTTTGTGTCGAAGAGCCGGGACAGAGTCTGGTGCTGGGCCGGGTCGAACTCCCACAAGTTGAAGGCCCGTCGTTGACACGGGAGAATTCGGCGGAAGAGCATGACCTGGACTACGGTGACAAGTTTAACCTTCCTGCTAATTAGGTCTTTGATGCAGGTTTGAAGTGTGGTCACTTCTGCCGAATTACCCCATAACAGGCCCGTCTCTTTCCAAGATGTGAGCCGTGTGGGAATGCCAGATTGGAATTCGGGGGCCGCTGCCCATTCAGGGTCACACGGCTCGGTGATGTAGAACCACCCCGATTGCCACCCTTTGATGGTCTCTATGAAGGTGCCCTCGAGCCATGTGACATTGGGCATCTTGCCCACCATGGCGCCTCCGCACTCCGCTTGGCGTCCACCCACGACCTTCGGCTTGACGCTGAAAACCTTCAGCCATAGGCCAAAGTGGGGCTCGATGCGGAGGAAGGCCTCGCACACGACGATAAACGCCGAGATGTTGAGGATGAAGTTCCGGGCCAGATCGTGGAAGTCCGGGCCATAATAAAACATGAGCCCTCGGATAAACGGGTGAAGAGGAAAGCCCAGTCCGCGGAGGAAATGGGGAAGAAATATGACCCTCTCATGGGGCCCAGGGGTGGGGATGAGCTGCCCCTCGTCTGGAAGTCCGTGCGCAATGTCGTTGTGCAGTTATCCGACTTTCCGCAATCTTTTGATGTGCCCCTCTGTGATGGAGGAGGCCATCCACTTGCCTCCCGCTCCGGACATGGTTGGAGTAGGTCAAGGCGAGGTGTGCGGGCTTGGGCGTTGGAGCTCGAGTGCGCAAGGACGAATAAGCAAAGGAGGAAGAAGGCGTGAATGGAAAGGGTAGATGCTTATCCCCTTATATGGGCGGCCAAAACTACGAGCCCCCACCGGCCTAATAAAACTTGCTTATCTCCCAAGCGCCGCGGTTAATGGCGTGATTGGGTTACCCACGCCCGTATTGATGAGAATCCCGGAATAAGGGGACACGATCTCTACTTTGACAAGACGTGCCAAGGAAACCGCCTCGCTAAGCGCGCTGAGGTGGAACGGCAAAATGAATAAAGGCTAAGCCGTGGCATGATGTCACGTCGTGGAATACGTCAGCAGATTAGATTTGTGTAAATATTATTCTCTCTACGGTGCCCTGTGGAAATTATTTTGCAGAGCCGGACACTATCCTGGTGTTCAACATCTTCTAGGAAGTATTCGGAGGAGGAACCCGCCTTGCAATGCCGAAGACAATTTGCGCGCCGCACTCGTCGTCATTGAAGCCTGGTTCAGGGGCTACTGAGGGAGTCCTGGATTAGGGGGTGTCCGGATGGCCGGACTATGACCTTTGGTCGGACTCCCAGACTATGAAGATACAAGATTGAATACTTTGTCCCGTGTCCGGATAGGGACTTTCCTTGGTGTGGAAGGCAAGCTTGGCGATACGATATGAAGATCTCCTCCCATTGTAACCGACTCTGTGTAACCCTAGCCCTCTCCGGTGTCTATATAAACCGGAGAGTTTTAGTCCGTAGGACGAACAACAATCATACCATAGGCTAGCTTCTAGGGTTTAGCCTCTCTGATCTCGTGGTAGATCAACTCTTGTAACACCCATACCATCAATATCAATCAAGCAGGAGTAGGGTTTTACCTCCACCGAGAGGGCCCGAACCTGGGTAAAAACATCGTGTCCCCTGTCTCCTGTTACCATCCGCCTAGACGCACAGTTCGGGACCCCCTACCCGAGATCTGCCGCTTTTGACACCGACACTTGGGGCATAAGATTTCTGAGAGAGGTATTGATGTTGATAAAGCTAAAGTTGATGCTATTGAAAAGATGCCATGTCCCAAGGACATAAAAGGTATAAGAAGTTTTGTTGGTCATGTCGGTTTTTATAGGAGGTTCATTAAGGACTTTTCTAAAATCTCTAGGCCTCTAACTAATTTATTGCAAAAAGATATTCCTTTTGTCTTTGATGATGATTGTGTAGAAGCATTTGAAATACTTAAGAAAGCTTTGATCACTGCACCTATTGTTCAGCCACCTGATTGGAATTTACCCTTTGAAATTATGTGTGATGCTAGTGATTATGATGTAGGTGTTGCTCTAGGGCAAAGAGTTTATAAGAAATTGAAGGTTATCCAGTATGCTAGTAAAACTCTTGATACTGCCCAGAGAAATTATGCTACTACTGAAAAAGAGTTCTTAGCAATTGTATTTCCTTGTGATAAGTTCAGACCTTACATTGTTGATTCCAAAGTTACTATTCACACTGATCATGCTGCTATTAGATATCTTATGGAAAAGAAAGATGCTAAGCCTAGACTCATTAGATGGATTCTCTTGCTCCAAGAATTTGATTTGCATATTATTGATAGAAGGGAGCTGAGAACCCCGTTGTAGACAACTTGTCTAGGTTAGAGAATGTTCTTGATGACCCACTACCTATTGATGATAGCTTTCCTGATGAACAATTAGTGGTCATTAATGCTTCTCGTAGTGCTCCATGGTATGCTGATTATGCTAATTACATTGTTGCTAAATTTATACCACCTAGTTTCACATACCAACAAAAGAAAAGTTCTTTTATGATTTAAGACATTACTTCTGGGATGACCCACACCTTTATAAAGAAGGATTAGATGGTGTTATTAGACGTTGTGTACCTGAGCATGAACAGGAACAGATCCTACGCAAGCGTCACTCTGAATCATATGGAGGACACCACGCTGGAGATAGAACTGCATATAAGGTATTGCAATCCGGTTTTTATTGTCCTACTCTCTTCAAGGATGCTCATAAGTTTGTCTTGTCTTGTGATGAATGTCAAAGAATAGGTAATATTAGTGGACGTCAAGAAATGCCTATGAATTATTCTCTTATTATTGAACCATTTGATGTTTGGGGCTTTGATTATATGGGACCTTTTCCTGCCTCTAATGGCTACACACAAATTTTAGTTGTTGTTGATTAAGTTACTAAGTGGGTAGAAGCTATTCCAACTAGTAGTGTTGATCATAACACCTCTATTAAGATGCTTAAAGAAATTATTTTTCCGAGGTTTGGAGTCCCTAGATATCTTATGACTGATGGTGGTTCACATTTTATTCATGGTGGTTTCCGTAAGATGCTTGCTAAGTATGATGTTAATCATATAATCGCATCTCCTTATCACCCGCAGTCTAGTGGTCAAGTAGAGTTGAGCAATAGAGAGCTCAAATTAATTTTGCAAAAGATTGTGAATAGATCTAGAAAGAATTGGTCCAAGAAACTTGATGATGCATTATGGGCCTATAGAACTGCGTATAAAAATCCTATGGGTATGTCTCCGTATAAGATGGTTTATGGAAAAGCATGTCACTTACCTCTTGAACTTGAACATAAAGCATATTGGGCTATAAAGAGCTCAATTATGACTTCAAACTTGCCAGTGAGAAGAGGTTGTTTGACATTAGCTCACTTGATGAATGGAGAACCCAGGCCTATGAGAATGCCAAGCTGTTCAAAGAAAAAGTTAAACAATGGCATGACAAAAGGATACAAAAGCGTGAGTTTAACGTAGGTGATTATGTGTTGCTATCCAACTCTCATTTAAGATTTTTTTGCAGGAAAACTTCTCTCTAAATGGGAAGGTCCTTACATTATCGAGGAGGTCTATCATTCTGGTGCCATAAAAATCAACAACTTCGAAGGCACAAGTCTGAGGGTGGTGAACCGTCAAAGAATCAAACATTATATCTCAGGTAATCCTGTCATTGTTGAAACTAATATTATTGAAATCGTAACCCCGGAGGAATACATAAGGGACACTTTCCAGAACGTTTCAGACTCCAAAAAGGAATAGGTATGTGGTACGGTAAGTAAACCGACTCCAAAACAGTTCTAATGGCAATTTTTCTCCGTTTTGGAATATTTAAGAATTTTAGAAAGCAAGAAGTAATCCGAGAAGGACACGAGGCCTCCACGAGGGTGGAGGGCGCCCCCACCCTTACTGGGCGCGCCCCCCTGTCTCGTGGGCACCTCGTGTGCCTCCCGGACTCCGTTTTCTTGCAAATTACATATTTTGGTCGGTAAAAATTCATTATATAATCTCCCGAAGGTTTTGACCATCGTATCACGCAAATATCCTCTGTTTTCATTTCGAGCTGTTTCTGTTACAGATTTAGAGCAATATGTCGTCTCAGGATTCGGAAGGGGAAAGCTATGTGGCTAATTACCTTGCAGACCCTAAGGTCTACGGGGACTTGGAGCATGGTGGCTGGACCACTCAAGAAGAGGAAGACTATGAGCCTAAGGGAAAGGAGGAGACGAGTTCAGACAAAGACAAAGCCCCATTACCTCAACCTGGGGACATGCATGTGGAGTTTAAAAAGTCAAGCCTCCCTGATAGAGCTAAGAAGCCAAAGATCGAGTTTATCCGTCTCTTGCAGGAAAATAAACAGGAACTATGCAAAAGAATATTAAGTCTTGAGCAGGAGATCGATGATCTAAAGGAGCAAAATATTACCCTCAAGCATAAATTGAAGAAGAAGCCTACATCATCAACAACTCCTACTTCACCACCTCTGAGGACATAATCACATGGGTATGGGCACTCCCCTTGGCAACTGCCGAGCTTGGGGGAGGTGCCCCGGTATCGTATCACCATCACACTCCTATCTTTACCGTTTTACTTACTTAGATCCTTTTAGTAATATCTTGATCTAGTAGATTGAAGTTTTAGTATGAAGTAGTTTTGAGTTTTGCTTTGTGATCTCCTTATCTAATCGAGTCCGTGAGCTATCTATAATAAAGATTAGTGTTGAGTCAAGGGCTTTGATATCTTGCTATGATCTTGAGAAAGTAGAAAGAATAAAAAGAATAAAAGAGTTCATATTGATCTTATGGATAGTAATGACTTCACATATAAAAAGTATGAGGTATAAAAGTTGTTGAGAGTTGACAAACGTAGTTTTGGTCATGGTTGCAATTAATAGGAAGTAATAAGGAAAGAGAGGTTTTCACATACAAATATACTATCTTGGACATCTTTTATGATTGTGAAGCACTCATTAAGTATGACATGCTAAAGAGTTGATGTTGGACAAGGAAGACAATGTAATGGTTTATGTTTTCTCACATCTCAGTTAAAGTATATTGTCATTGATCTTCCCAACATGTTGAGCTTGCCTTTCCCCCTCATGCTAGCCAAAAATTCCTTGCACCAAGTAGAGATACTACTTGTGCTTCCAAATATCCTTAAACCCAGTTTTTGCCATGAGAGTCCATCATACCTACCTATGGATTGAGTAAGATCCTTCAAGTAAGTTGTCATGTTGCAAGCAATAAAAATTGCTCTCTAAATATGTATGGCTTATTAGTGCGGAGAAAATAAGCTTTATACAATCATGTGATACGGAAGTAATAAAAGCGACGGACTGCATAATAAAGGTTCATATCACAAGTGGCAATATAAAGTGATGTTCTTTTGCATTAAGATTTTGTGAATCCAACCCTAAAAGCACATGACAACCTCTGCTTCCCTCTGCGAAGGGCCTATCTTTTACTTTATGTATTTTACTTTTTGCAAGAGTCAAGGTGATCTTCACCTTTCCCTATATATATATATATATATATATATATATATATATATATATATATATATATATACCTGCTAAACTAAGCCTATGCGCATTATATCTTAACCTACGCTCCGGCCACCGATCGACCCAACCGGCTGTACACACTAATTAGATGAACCACGCACTCGCTAGTAATCTACTGTAACCGCTTATGACCAGACTCCACGCACTTTGCCTGGCATGGATTCATTTGCAAAAAGTCCAGCAGTAATGAGTTACGATCACCAATCGCTAGTTAAACTGGTTCTGCATGAAGTTAGTAATGATGTGGTCGTCACTGTTATATAGCAATAGTAATGCATTACTACATGTGAGTCTAGATTTACTATGTTGCTACTATAAACCAGTAGTAATGCATTACTACATGTGAGCCTAGATTTACTAGGTCACTATTACAGTATATGGTAGTAGTAATGCTTTACTACATGTGAGCCGGGATTTACTAGGTTCACCATGCGCAGGATCAAAGCATCTCTAATTTTTTTCCTTCATATTTTTTACTCCATTACCTTTCACTCCATCTTTTTACTGCTGCTAGTAATTCGTTACTACATGTTAGCAAGGTTTTACTATGTTCAGGGATCAAACCATCGATAAAGCATTGCCTGGTAAAGAATATTTGTCTATTACCATCTATATTACCCCTATTACTACCAATGCATAGTGACCACCGAGTCGGAGTGGAGCGGACCATGCATGGTAAAAAAAATTAAATGGCGTTACTTTTTCTTGCAAACACCGTTACCCACAAAAAATTTACGATGGAGAGGCCCACGAGCCGCCCGTCTAATTAGGACCGGCCGGAGTGCACACTAAGCATTATGCGCGCTCGCGCACAATAGCGCCACCTATATATATATAGTGGCACTATTCTAATCCTGGGATTAAAATAACTATTTGGATCATGGTCAGCCCTATAAGGGCCCGACGGGATGTTCTCGAACTCCCGAACCAGGCAGCGACAAACAACAGAAAAAAAACACCCCACCTCCCCCGATCCAGATCCCCACCTTCCTCCCGCACCTCTCCCGATCCAGATGCCCCACCACTCGCCCCAGATCGATGCCTACCACCCGCCCTAGATTGATTCACCGCCCGCCCCCCTCCCCAACCGGCGCCGCTGGCCCCGCGATGTCCGCACCTCATCCCAACTGACGCCGCCACCATCGCGCCGCCGCACCCGGCCCCAACCCGCCCCACCGCAATCGGCGCCACCACCCCCGCGCTGCCCCAACCGGCACCGCCGGGGCCTAGCAACCTCGGGCACTGCCGGTCACCTCCCCTCCTCCCCAATGGCCGGTGCGTGACCCTTCTCCGCCACGACCGGCGAGCCTCCTCCAAGCAGCACCCTCTGATCCAGCTGCCGCAGGGCCCCGGGATCCCCATGTGCTACCACCGGGCCATGGATCCACGGGCGCCGCCGCAGGGTCCTGGATCCCAAGCGCCGTCACCGATCCCTCGATACCATCTGCCACCGCTCATCTAGCGCCATGCAGAGGCTCCTCGTCCCGAGCTCTACGCGGCCGACAACCTACCTCCCACGTCGTGGGAAGACTCCTCTTCCCGTGCAGTGCTGCACACAATCATGAATAAAAAATGTCCTCTTCCTTTCCTCATTCTGTGTATAGTGCTGGTACTATTCTATTTTTGACGAATCATTGTATTTTGATTGATTTCTATTATAGCATGTGTTCTGAAGTTCATGTTCCCTATATTGCAAAACTCAGAATATTGTAACTTAGAAAAGTTTAAAAAAGTCTTTCTGGTTCCTGGAAGTTCATACATTCTGTTCATGGAAAAAATCGTGTAGTGCTTCAAAATGAGGTTCCTGGAAGTTCATACATACTGATCAAGAAGAATGGCGTGGTGTTTGAAAAAAAAGATCACCTAGAAAATTTCAATTCTGGAAGTTCAGATTTAATAAATTGAGAAGTTCGAATTATCAAGAAATAAAAAAACGTCACCTAGAAAATTTTAATTCTGGAAGTTCAAATTTAATAAATTGAGAATTTCGTAAAACATTGTGGGTGGACAAAAAATTCTCATAGATTATCTCGTTAATAAAAAACAGATAAATCATATCACAAACTGGGACGTTCAATATTTATAACAAAAAAACTATATTTCACGTTGAAAATACAGTAGAAGCTAAAATTAAAATAATAGAGCAATTTGAAAAAACTTAAAAACAAATTTTCTCCATTTCATGCAAAAAACAAGAAATTTATATAATGAATAAAACCTAGGATTTAGAAGCTCAAAAAACAAAAACAAAAAACAATGCCATTTTCGACATTTTTCCCCAATACTAAAGATCGAGGACTGTTTATCAAAAGTTGAGAAAACCTAGGAAGTTCAACTACAAATACGCATACCATTTTCAAAAATTCTTGTGAGAGAGGTTGAGCAAAAATACATGACAGAAGTTCAATGTGAAAACAGTGGGAAGTTCAACTACTACACAAAATGTGTTTCAGATAGGAATATAAGAACAGAAAACAAAAATCTTAAAAGGTTTGTTGCAAGAAATTCTCGTGCTTCTCCTGGTGAAGTTCAAGATCTCTGGTGCGAGACGTCCGGCCTTCAATTACATGTAAAAAAACATACAAAAATGATGTTGTTTTTGCCATTTTTAAAACTGCTCTCAAACGACAACGAATTTGTAACGTCTGTCTACATGAAAAAGATGCTCCTATTCATAAGCTTTCCAACAGTATATTATATGCTATGTTCCGATGAATGGTTTAAACGTTTTATTATACCGTTGAAAACACGTTTTTGTGTATTCAAAAAATTCTTTTGAACCATCATGAGTATGAAAAACTGATCAACAAAGGAAAGTTGTGAGTTTTCAATAGCTTTCCATCGGTATATCATTTTATCAATTCCAGTAAGTGGTTTGGGAGTTACGGACAAAAAACAACACGTCAAAAACAGAGTGAAGTTCAACAGACATGCCCCAGAAGTTCAACTACTTCACGCAGTGCATTTTCGTTCGCGATGAATGCAGAAATCATGATCTTGCCATTTTCTAATTTACCTCAAAACGGCAAGAATATCATTTGTGTAAGTTCAAATCCTCGGTCGAAGAAAGTTAATTTTTTTATTGTGAGAGATGTTTGTACAAAAGAAATATCATTTGTGTGACATTGACGAATGTATGAGAAAATTACAAAACAAAAATACGTCACGGAAGTTCAACGTGAAAATAGCTGGAAGTTCAACGACTACACTAAATGAATTTCAGATGAAAAACTTTTAAAACCGTTGCGAGTATGAAAAAATGATCAACACGGGAAAGTTGCATGTCTACAGCAGCTTTCCATCGGTATATCATTTGCTCAATTTCGGTAAGTGTTCCGATGCGTGGATGGAGAGCTACGGGCAAAAAAAGGACGTGAAAAACAGAGTGAAGTTCAAGGTTTTATACCAAGAAGTTCAGGTACTTCACGCGATGCATTTTTCACGAATCTGTTTCGCGATAAAGGCAGAACGAATGATCTCGCCATTTTCCAAATTACTTGAAAACGGCACGGAATCACAGAAAACCATCAACATGAAAAAGTTTCGCATTTTCCTTAGATTTTCAACGGTATATTATTTTCCCCATTCCGATAAAGTTTGTGGAAATTACAGCAAAAATATGTTTTTAGCCATTTTGAAAACTGACATAAAACAATAAGGAATTGGGAGAAATAATATATACCAAAAAGTTTTGCATTTCCTCAAGCTTTCCAATGCCATATCGTTTGTTGCATTCGAACATAGGGTTAAAAAAATTGATCGAAAATACAAACTCGGTGAAACTTGTACCGTTTTCTAAATCACTTTTGAACCGTTCAAAATTAGAAAAAACTTTCTACATGAAAAAGGAGCGCATTTTCATAAGCTTTCCAACGCCATATCATGTGCCTCAATTGGTTTAGCCGTTTAGAAATGACATCGAAAATACGAACTCGGCTGTTCGGTTTGTGAAATTTTACGTTTTCTCAAATTACTCTTTAACCGTAGAGAATTAGAGAAAACTTTCAACATGTGGAATTGGCGGTTTTGCAGCAGCTTTCCAACGCCATATTACTTGCCTCATTCCGATAAACAGTTTAGAAATGCAATTGAAATTACCATTCACGTTTTCTGTGTGAAGAAAAAACGGTTTTCAAAACTGCTCTTAAACCGCTTACATTTTGCGAAAAATTTAACTTGGGTCATGATACTCGTGTCCATAGATTTCCAACGGTATATAGCAAGTCCTATTTGGGCAATGTTGCAGGAAGTTCAACCTAGCACAGGGGGAAGTTCAGGTCGAACAACTCATGCAGTAAAATCACAAAAAACGTGAGTTCTTCACGACCCGAGTGCAAAATCCGCCTATGAGCGAGATTCCTATCTAAAACGAGTATTTAGTTGCTAAAAATCATTTGAAGATTACACTTACATCACATGGAACACGACTAACCAGAAAAACTCACGGTAGAAGGAACGGTTGCGAAGATAGCCCAAAGGTCGGGTTCGTACAGAGAGAAGTTCAGGCGCGTTACTCAGGCAGTTCAGGTTATGATCAGAATATTATTCTAATCCCGTGATCAGAATAGTGTTTATATATATATATATATATATATATATATATATATATATATAGCCAATTGGATGTAAGTTAGCATGAGCTATTATCATTGACATCACCCAAAGGTGAATACGTTGGGAGGCAACATTATAAGCCCCTATCTTTCTCAGTGTCTCATTAAAAATCCATAACCACAAGTATTGCGTGAGTGTTAGCAATTGTAGAAGACTATATGATAGTTTAGTATGTGGACTTGCTGAAAGGCTCTATTCTTGACTCTTTCTGATTTTATGATAAATTGCAATTTCTTCAATGACTGAGATTATAGTTTGCTAGTTCTCAATGAAGTTTTTGAACCATACTCGACATTGTGAATTGATTGTTGCTTGAGCATAAGAAACCATATGACAAAAATCTATATATGTTGCTGTTATAAGAATGATCATGATGCCCTCATGTTTGTATTTTATTTTTATCGATACCTCTATCTCTAAATGTGTGGACATATTTTTCGATTTCGGCTTCCGCTTGAGGACAAGCGAGGTCTAAGCTTGGGGGAGTTGATACGTCCATTTTGCATCATGCTTTTATATCAATATTTATTGCATTATGGGCTATTATTACACATTATGTCTCAATACTTATGGCTATTCTCTCTTATTTTACAAGGTTTACCATGAAGAGGGGGAATGCCGACAGTTGGAATTCTGGCTGGAAAAGGAGCAAATATTGGAAACCTATTCTGCACAGCTCCAAAAATCCTGAAACTCAACGGAAGTTATTTTTGGAATTAATAAGAATTATTGAGAGAAGAAAACACCAGAGGGGGCCCACACCCTGGCCAGGAGGGTGGGGGGTGCGCCCACCCCTACTAGGCGCACCCCCTGTCTCCTGGGCCCCCGGGTGGCCCTCCGGTGCCTATCTTCTGCTATATGAAGGCTTTTACCCTGAAAAAAATCATAAACAAGCTTACGGGACGAAACTCCACCGCCACTGGGCGGAACCTTGGCGGAAACAATCTAGGGCTCCGGCGGAGCTGTTCTGCTGGGGAAACCTCCCTCCGGGAGGGGGAAATCATCACCAACGATCCTCTCATCGGGAGGGGGTCAATCTCCGTCAACATCTTCACTAGCAACATCTCCTCTCAAAACCCTAGTTCATCTCTTGTATCCAATCTTGTATCAAAACCACAAATTGGTACCTGTCGGTTGCTAGTAGTGTTGATTACTCCTTGCAGTTGATGCTAATTGGTTTACTTGGTGGAAGATCATATGTTCAGATCCTTAATGCATATTAATACTCCTCTGATGATGAACATGAATATGCTTTGTGAGTAGTTACGTTTGTTCCTGAGGACATGGGTGAAGTCTTGCTATTAGTGGTCATGTGAATTTGGTATTCGTTCGATATTTTGATGAGATGTATGTTGTCTCTCCTCTAGTGGTGTTATGTGAACGTCAACTACATGACACTTCACCATTATTTGGGCCTAGAGGAAGGCCTTGGGAAGTAATAAGTAGATGATGGGTTGCTAGAGTGACAAAAGCTTAAACCCTAGTTTATGCGTTGCTTCGTAAGGGGCTGATTTGGATCCATATGTCTAATGTTGTGGTTAGGTTTACCTTAATACTTCTTTTGTAGTTGAGTATGCTTGCAATAGGGGTTAATCATAAGTGGTATGCTTGTCCAAGTAAGGGCAGTACCCAAGCACCGGTCCACCCACATATCAAACTATCAAAGTACCGAACGTGAATCAAATGAGCGTGATGAAAACTAGCTTGATGATAATTCCCATGTGTCCTCGGGAGTGCTTTTCTCATTATAAGAAATTGTCCAGGCTTGTACTTTGCTACAAAAAGGATCGGGCCACCTTACTGCACTTTATTTACTTTCATTGCTTGTTACCCGTTACAAATTATCTTATCACAAAACTATCTGTTACCTACAATTTTAGTGCTTGCGGAGAATACCTTACTGAAAACCGCTTGTCATTTCCTTCTGCTCCTCGTTGGGTTCGACACTCTTACTTATCGAAAGGACTATGATAGATCCCCTATACTTGTGGGTCATCAGGATCCGATGAACTTTGAGTTTATGACCATATCTATGTTTTTATCCATGACAGTTATTTGAGTCTTCTTTGATCTCTTATATGCATGATTGCTTATAGCCTCGTATTTCTTCTCTGATATTTGGGTTTTGTTTGTCCAACTTGATCTATTTATCTTGCAATGGGAAGAGGTGCTTTGTAGTGGGTTTGATCTTACAGTGCTTGATCCTAGTGACAGAAGGGGAACCGACACGTATGTATCGTTGCTACTAAGGATAACATGATGGGATCTGTATCTCCGCAATAGATAAATGGATCCTGTCTACATCATGTCATCGTTCTTATTGCATTACTCTGTTTTTCCATGAACTTAATACACTAGATGCATGCTGGATAGCGGTCGATGTGTGGAGTAATAGTAGTAGATGCAGGCAGGAGTCGGTCTACTAATCTTGGACGTGATGCCTATATAATGATCATTGCCTAGATATCGTCATGATTATTTGAAGTTCTATCAATTGCCCAACAGTAATTGTTTTCCCATCGTTTGCTATTTTTCTCGAGAGAAGCCACTAGTGAAACCTACGGCCCTCGGTTCTCTTTTCATCATATTTGCCTTTGCGATCTAATTTCTCTTGCATTTATTTTCAGATCTGTTAAACCAAAAATACAAAAATACCTTGCTGCAATTTTTTTGTTCCGTGATCTATTTATCCTATCTACCTGTTTACCTCACGTTATTTGCCTACTTGAGGCGTCGTACCCGAAAGGGATTGACAGCCCCTTTAACACGTCGGGTTGCAAGTATTTGTTATTTTTTGTGTAGGTGTTGTTTACGTGGTGTGAGGAGGTTCTCCTACTGGTTCGATAACCTTGGTCTCATCACTGAGGGAAACACCTATCGTCGCTATACTGCATCAGCCCTTCCTCTTTGGGGAAATACCGACGTAGTTCTAGCAGACATCAAAAGGAATTTTTGGCGCCGTTGCCGGGGAGGATCTTCAACATCAACCAGGTTCCTAATCACAAATCTCATCACCTCACAATTTACATTGTTTGCCATTTGCCTCTCGTTTTCCTCTTCCCCACTTCACAAAAATTTGTCACTTTATTCGCCCTCTTTGTCGTTTGCCGTTTTCTCGTCAGATCTGTATTTCATGTGCAATCTTGCTTATCACTTTTTTCGCTATGTATTTCTCTTCTTCTGTTGCATGCACCCCCGTGAACGAAGTTCTCAACTTCAAACAAAGGGGAGGAGAAAATTAAAAAGATGCTTAGTATAGGATTTGCAATGCTCATAATAGATCTATCCGCAAGCAATCTACTGTAGTTCTTTTCTGTTGTTTTTATGTGGGCATCACCACTTGGTATAGATTCGTCCTTGATACGATTACCGGTGGGAATTTCTTGATGTGTCCTTCTCTTAATGCTTTTAATGCTCTTGGAAATTTAGTGGGTTCTGTTGGAAATATGCCCTAGAGGCAATAATAAAAGGATTATTATTATATTTCCTTGTTCATGATAATTGTCTTTATTCATGCTATAATTGTATTATCCGGAAATCGTAATACACGTGTGAATACATAGACCATAATATGTCCCTAGTAAGCCTCTAGTTGACTAGCTCGTTGATCAATAGATAGTCATGGTTTCCTGACTATGGACATTAGATGTCGTTGATAACGGGATCACATCATTAGGAGAATGATGTGATGGACAAGACCCAATCCTAAGCATAGCACAAGATCGTGTAGTTCGTTTTGCTAGAGCTTTTATAATGTCAAGTATCTTTTCCTTAGACCATGAGATCGTGTAACTCTCGGATACCGTAAGAGTGCTTTGGGTGTACCAAACGTCACAACGTAACTGGGTGACTATAAAGGTGCATTACAGGTATCTCCGAAAGCGTCTGTTGGGTTGACACGGATCGAGACTGGGATTTGTCACTCTGTATTACGGAGAGGTATCACTGGGCCCACTCAGTAGTGCATCATCATAATGAGCTCAAAGTGACCAAGTGTCTGGTCACAGGATCATGCATTATGGTACGAGTAAAGTGACTTGCCGGTAACGAGACTGAACGAGGTATTGGGATACCGACGATCGAGTCTCGGGCAAGTAACATACCGTCTGACAAAGGGAATAGTATACGGGGTTGCTTGAATCCTCGACATCGTGGTTCATCCGATGAGATCATCGAGGAGTATGTGGGAGCCAACATGGGTATCCAGATCCTGCTGTTGGTTATTGAACGGAGAGCCGTCTCGGTCATGTCTACATGTCTCCCGAACCCGTAGGGTCTACACACTTAAGGTTCGGTGACGCTAGAGTTGTATGAATATGAGTATGTAGCAAACCGAATGTTGTTCGAAGTCCCGGATGAGATTCCGGACGTCACGAGGAGTTCCGGAATGGTCCGGAGGTAAAGAAAACTATATAGGAAGTGTTGTTTCGGCCATCGGGAAAGTTTCGGGGTCACCCGGTATTGTACCGGGACCACCGAAAGGGTCCCGGGGGTCCACCGGGTGGGGCCACCTATCCCGGAGGGCCCCGTGGGCTGGAGTGGGAGGGGAACCAGCCCCTAGTGGGCTGGTGCACCCCCCTTGCCCCCCCTGTGCCTAGGGCTGGAAACCCTAGGTGGGGGCGCACCACTTGCCTTGGCCGCCGCCCCCTTGGGAGATTGCATCTCCCAGGGCCGGCGCCCCCCCTGGGGGCCTATATAAAGGAGGGCAGCGGGAGGGAAGCCACACCCGTGTGTCTTGGCACCTCCCTCCCCTGCTACACCTCGTCCTCCTCCCGCAGCAGCTTGGCGAAGCCCTGCCGGAGTTCTGCTGCATCCACCACCACGCCGTCGTGCTGCTGGATCATCATCAACCTCTCCTTCCCCCTTACTGGATCAAGACGGAGGAGACGTCACGCTGATCATACGTGTGTTGAACGCGGAGGTGCCATCCGTTCGGCGCTAGGATCTCCGGTGATAGGATCACGACGAGAACGACTACTTCAACCCCGTTCTTTTGAACGCTTCCGCTCGCGATCTACAAAGTGGTATGTAGATGCATCTCTCCTTTCACTCATTGCTTAGATGAACTCATAGATGGATCTTGGTGAAACCGTAGGAAATTTTTTTATTTTCTGCAACGTTCCCCAACAGTGGTATCAGAGCTAGGTCTATGCGTAGTTCTCTATTGCATGCGTAGAACACAAATCTGTTGTGGGCGTGGATCTTGTCAACTTGCTTACCACTACTAGTCTTTTCTTGCTTCAGCAGTATTGTGCGATGAAGCGGCCCAGACCGACCTTACACGTACACTTACGTGAGACAGGTTCCACCGACTGACATGCACTAGTTGCATAAGGTGGCTAGTGGGTGTCTGTCTCTCCTACTTTAGTTGGAGCGGATTCGATGAAAAGGGTCCTTATGAAGGGTAGATAGAAGTTGAAAAAATCACGTTGCGGTTATTCGTAGGTAAGAAAACGTTCTTGCTAGAAGCCAATTGCAGCCATGTAAAAGATGCAACAACAATTAGAGGACGTCTAACTTGTTTTTGCAGCAATTGTCATGTGATGTGATATGGCCAGAAGTTGTGATGAATGATGAATGATATATTGTGATGTATGAGATCATGTTCTTGTAATAGGAATCACGACTTGCATGTCGATGAGTATGACAACCGGCAGGAGCCATAGGAGTTGTCTTTATTCTTTGTATGACCTGCGTGTCATTGAAGAACGCCATGTAAATTACTTTACTTTATTGCTAAACGCGTTAGCCATAGAAGTAGAAGTAGTCGTTGGCGTGACAACTTCATGAAGACACAATGATGGAGATCATGATGATGGAGATCATGGTGTCATGCCGGTGATGAAGATGATCATGGAGCCCCGAAGATGGAGATCGAAGGAGCTATATGATATTGGCCATATCATGTCACTACTATATAATTGCATGTGATGTTTATTATGTTTTATGCATCTTGTTTACTTAGAACGGCGGTAGTAAATAAGATGATCCCTTATAATAATTTCAAGAAAGTGTTCCCTCTAACTGTGCACCGTTGCTAAAGTTCGTCGTTTTGAAGCACCACATGATGATCGGGTGTGATAGATCCTTACGTTCACATACAACGGGTGTAAGACAGATTTACACATGCAGAACACTTAGGGTTAACTTGACAAGCCTAGCATGTACAGACATTGCCTCGGAACACAAGAGACCGAAAGGTCGAACATGAGTCATATGGAAGATACGATCAACATGGAGATGTTCACCGATGATGACTAGTCCGTCTCATGTGATGATCGAACACGGCCTAGTCGACTCGGATCGTGTAGCACTTAGATGACTAGAGGGATGTCAAATCTGAGTGGGAGTTCATTCAATAATTTGATTAGATGAACTTAATTATCATGAACTTAGTCTAAAACTTTTGCAAAATATGTCTTGTAGATCAAATGGCCAACGCTCATGTCAACATGAACTTCAACGCGTTCCTAGAGAAAACCAAGCTGAAAGATGATGGCAGCAACTATTCGGAATGGGTCCGGAACCTGAGGATCATCCTCATAGCAGCCAAGAAAGCATATGTCCTAGATGAACCGCTAGGTGAAGCACCCATCCCAGAGAACCAAGACGTTATGAACGTTTGGCAGTCACGTGCTGATGATTACTCCCTCGTTCAGTGCGGCATGCCTCACAGCTTAGAACCGGGGCTCCAAAAGCATTTTGAGAAACACGGAGCATATGAGATGTTCGAGGAACTGAAAATGGTTTTTCAAGCTCATGCCCGGGTCGAGAAATATGAAGTCTCTGACAAGTTCTATAGTTGTAAGATGGAGGGAAACAGTTCTGTCAGTGAGCACATACTCAAAATGTCTGGGTTGCACAACCGCCTGTCCCAGCTGGAGATCAACCTCTCGGACGAGGCGGTCATTGACAGAATCCTTCAGTCGCTCCCACCGAGCTACAAGAGCTTTGTGTTGAACTACAATATGCAGGGGATGGTGAAGACCATTCCTGAAGTATTTTCAATGCTGAAGTCAGCAGAGGTTGAAATCAAGAAAGAACATCAAGTGTTGATGGTCAATAAGACCACTAAGTTCAAGAAGGGCAAGAGTAAGAAGAACTTCAAGAAGGACGGCAAGGATGTTGCCGCGCCCGGTAAGCCATTTGCCAGGAAGAAGTCAAAGAATGGACCCAAGCCTGAGACTGAGTGCTTTTATTGCAAGGGGAAGGGTCACTGGAAGCGGGACTGCCCCAAATACTTAGCGGACAAGAAGGCCGGCAACACTAAAGGTATATTTGATATACATGTAATTGATGTGTACCTTACCAGTACTCGTAGTAACTCCTAGGTATTTGATACCGGTGCCGTTGCTCACATTTGTAACTCACAACAGGAGCTGCGGAATAAGCGGAGACTGGCAAAGGACGAGGTGACGATGCGCGTCAGGAATGGTTCCAAGGTCGATGTGATCGCCGTTGGCATGCTACCTCTACATTTACCCACGGGATTAGTTATGAACCTCAATAATTGTTATTTAGTGCCAAGTTTGAGCATGAACATTGTATCTGGATCTCGTTTAATATGAGATGGCTACTCACTTAAATCCGAGAATAATGGTTGTTCTATTTATATGAGAGATATGTTTTATGGTCATGCCCCGATGGTCAATGGTTTATTCTTAATGAATCTCGAACGTAATGTTACACATATTCATAGCGTGAATACCAAAAGATGTAAAGTTGATAACGATAGTCCCACATACTTGTGGCACTGCCGCCTTGGTCACATTGGTGTCAAGTGCATGAAGAAGCTCCATGCTGATGGACTTTTAGAGTCTCTCGATTATGAATCATTTGACACATGCGAACCATGCCTCATGGGCAAAATGACCAAGACTCCATTCTCCGGAACAATGGAGCGAGCAACCAACTTATTGGAAATCACACATACCGATGTGTGCGGTCCAATGAGCGTTGAGGCTCGCGGAGGATATCGTTATGTTCTCACTCTCACTAATGACTTGAGTAGATATGGGTATGTCTACTTGATGAAACACAAGTCTGAGACCTTTGAAAAGTTCAAGGAATTTTAGAATGAGGTAGAGAATCAACGTGACCGAAAGATAAAGTTCCTACGATCAAATCATGGAGGAGAATACTTAAGTCACGAATTTGGTACACACTTAAGGAAATGTGGAATCGTTTCACAACTCACGCCGCCTGGAACACCTCAGCGTAATGGTGTGTCCGAACATCGTAATCGCACTCTATTGGATATGGTGCGGTCTATGATGTCTCTTACCGATTTACCGCTATCATTTTGGGGATACGCTCTAGAGACAGCTACATTCACTTTAAATAGGGCATCGTCTAAATCCGTTGAGACGACACCGTATGAATTATGGTTTGGGAAGAAACCTAAGCTGTCGTTTCTAAAAGTTTGGGGATGTGATGCTTATGTCAAGAAATTACAACCTGAAAAGCTCGAACCCAAGTCGAAAAAATGCGTCTTCATAGGATACCCTAAGGAAACCATTGGGTATACCTTCTACTTAAGATCCGAGGGCAAGACCTTTGTTGCCAACAACGGATCCTTTCTGGAAAAAGAGTTTCTCTCGAAAGAAGTAAGTGGGAGGAAAGTAGAACTCGATGAAGTACTACCTCTTGAACCGGAAAGTAGTGCAGCTCAGGAAAATGTTCCTGTGGTGCCTACACCAACTGGAGAGGAAATTAATGATTATGATCAAGGTACTTCAGATCAAGTTGCTACTAAACCTCCACAAGGACATGTTCCACACCAGAGTGGTATGGCAACCCTGTCCTGGAAATCATGTTGTTAGACAACGGTGAACCTTCGAACTATGAAGAAGCGATGGCGGGCCCAGATTCCAACAAATGGCTTGAAGCCATGCAATCCGAGATAGAATCCATGTATGAAAACAGAGTATGGACTTTGACAGACTTGCCCGATGATCGGCGAGCGATAGAAAACAAATGGATCTTTAAGAAGAAGACGGATGCGGATGGTAATATTACCATTTATAAAGCTCGACTTGTCGCTAAGGGTTATCGACAAGTTCAAGGGGTTGACTACGATGAGCCTTTCTCTCCCGTAGCGAAGTTGAAGTCTGTCCGAATCATGTTAGCAATTGCCGCATACTATGATTATGAGATATGGCAGATGGACGTCAAAACGGCATTCCTTAACGGGCATCTTAAGGAAGAACTGTATATGATGCAGCCGAAGGGTTTTGTCGATCCTAAGAATGCTAACAAAGTATGCAAGCTCCAGCGATCCATTTATGGGCTGGTGCAAGCATCTCGGAGTTGGAACATTCGTTTTGATGAGATGATCAAAGTGTTTGGGTTTATGCAGACTTATGGAGAAGCCTGCGTTTACAAGAAAGTGAGTGGGAGCTCTGTAGCATTTCTCATATTATATGTAGATGACATACTTTTGATGGGAAATGATATAGAACTTTTGGACAGCATTAAGGCCTACTTGAACAAGTGTTTTTCAATGAAGGACCTTGGAGAAGCTGCTTACATATTAGGCATCAAGATCTATAGGGATAGATCGAGACGCCTCATAGGTCTTTCACAAAGCACATACCTTGATAAGATTTTGAAGAAGTTCAAAATGGATCAGTCCAAGAAAGGGTTCTTGCCTGTATTGCAAGGTGTGAGATTGAGCTCGGCTCAATGCCCGACCACAGCAAAAGATAAAGAAGAGATGAGTGTCATCCCCTATGCTTCAGCCATAGGATATATTATGTATGTCATGCTGTGTACCAGACCTGATGTAAACATTGCCGTAAGTTTGGTAGGAAGGTACCAAAGTAATCCCGGCAAGGAACACTGGACAGCGGTCAAGAATATCCTAAAGTACCTCAAAAGGACAAAGGACATGTTTCTCATTTATGGAGGTGACGAAGAGCTCGCCGTAAAGGGTTACGTCGACGCTAGCTTCGACACAGATCTGGATGACTCTAAGTCACAAACCGGATACGTGTATATGTTGAATGGTGGAGCAGTAAGCTAGTGCAGCTGCAAGTAGAGCGTCGTGGCTGGATCTACATGTGAAGCGGAGTACATGGCAGCCTCGGAGGCAGCGCATGAAGCTATTTGGGTGAAGCAGTTCATCACCGACCTAGGAGTCATACCCAATGCGTCGGGGCCGATCAAACTCTTCTGTGACAACACTGGAGCTATTGCCCTTGCCAAGGAGCCCAGGTTTCACAAGAAGACTAGGCACATCAAGCGTCGTTTCAACTCCATCCGTGAAAATGTTCAAGATGGAGACATAGATATTTGCAAAGTACATACGGATCTGAATGTCACAGATCCATTGACTAAACCTCTCTCGCGAGCAAAACATGATCAACACCAGAACTCTATGGGTGTTCGATTCATCACAATGTAACTAGATTATTGACTCTAGTGCAAGTGGGGGACTGTTGGAAATATGCCCTAGAGGCAATAATAAAAGGATTATTATTATATTTCCTTGTTCATGATAATTGTCTTTATTCATGCTATAATTGTATTATCCGGAAATTGTAATACACGTGTGAATACATAGACCATAATATGTCCCTAGTAAGCCTCTAGTTGACTAGCTCGTTGATCAACAGATAGTCCTGGTTTCCTGACTATGGACATTAGATGTCGTTGATAACGGGATCACATCATTAGGAGAATGATGTGATGGACAAGACCCAACCCTAAGCATAGCACAAGATTGTGTAGTTCGTTTTGCTAGAGCTTTTCAATGTCAAGTATCTTTTCCTTAGACCATGAGATCTTGTAACTCCCGGATACCGTAAGAGTGCTTTGGGTGTACCAAACGTCACAACGTAACTGGGTGACTATAAAGGTGCATTACAGGTATCTCCGAAAGTGTCTGTTGGGTTGACACGGATCGAGACTGGGATTTGTCACTCCGTGTTACGGAGAGGTATCACTGGGCCCACTCGGTAGTGCATCATCATAATGAGCTCAAAGTGACCAAGTGTCTGGTCACGGGATCATGCATTACGGTACGAGTAAAGTGACTTGCCGGTAACGAGACTAAACGAGGTATTGGGATACCGACGATCGAGTCTCGGGCAAGTAACATACCGTCTGACAAAGGGAATAGTATACGGGGTTGCTTGAATCCTCGACATCGTGGTTCATCCAATGAGATCATCGAGGAGTATGTGGGAGCCAACATGGGTATCCAGATAACGCTGTTGGTTATTGACCGGAGAGCCGTCTCGGTCATGTCTACATGTCTCCCGAACCCGTAGGGTCTACACACTTAAGGTTCGGTGACGCTAGGGTTATATGAATATGAGTATGCAGCAAACCGAATATTGTTCGGAGTCCCGGATGAGATCTTGGACGTCACGAGGAGTTTCAGAATGGTCCGGAGGTAAAGAAAACTATATAGGAAGTGCTGTTTTGGCCATCGGGAAAGTTTTGGGGTCACCCGGTATTGTAGCGGGACCACCGGAAGGGTCCCGGGGGTCCACCGGGTGGGGCCACCTATCCCGGAGGGCCCTGTGGGCTGAAGTGAGAGGGGAACCAGCCCCTAGTGGGCTGGTGCACCCCCCTTGGGGCCCCCCTACGCCTAGGGTTGGAAACCCTAGGTGGGGGCGCACCACTTGCCTTGGGGGGCACTCCACCCCCCTGGCCGCCGCCCCCTTGGGAGATTGCATCTCCCAGGGCCGGCGTCCCCCCTGGGGGCCTATATAAAGGAGGGCAGTGGGAGGGCAGCTGCACCCGTGTGTCTTGGCGCCTCCCTCCCCTGCTACACCTCGTCCTCCTCCCGCAACAGCTTGGCGAAGCCCTGCCGGAGTTCTGCTGCATCCACCACCACGCCTTCGTGCTGCTGGATCATCATAAACCTCTCCTTCCCCCTTGCTGGATCAAGACGGAGGAGACGTCACGCTGACCGTACGTGTGTTGAACGCGGAGGTGCCGTCCGTTCGGCGCTAGGATCTTCGGTGATAGGATCACGACGAGAACGACTACTTCAACCCCGTTCTTTTGAACGCTTCCGCTCGCGATCTACAAAGTGGTATGTAGATGCATCTCTCCTTTCACTTGTTGCTTAGATGAACTCATAGATGGATCTTGGTGAAACTGTAGGAATTTTTTTTATTTTCTGCAATGTTCCCCAACAGGTTCACCACCATTCGTGATCAATGAAACAATATTGACTCTCGAGCAAGTTATGGAAAGACTAGATGCTATTGAGAAGAAAATGCTTACCATAGAACATATTCAAAAACTTGGATAGGAAAATGCAAAGTTATGCTACTAAAGTTGGGTCAAAAGCGGACAACATTTTTAAGTTGTTAAAAGAAAAGGGAACTATAATTCACGAAAGAATCGAAGAAAGTCCGTCTAGGATTGATAAACTGGAAGAAATCTTTTCTAATCTAGGTATGGCTTTTTCTTCCGCTAAAACTCCCGTAAAAATTATCAAGACTACTCAAGTCACTAAAAACAAAGGATCGACCTCTAGCAATGATAAAGGAGATCTTAAGATGATTAGTATCCATCCCAACTTTATTGAAGTCATAAGAGACCCTTTTGCGAAAATAAGTTTTTCAATCTCATGCCTAGAAGTATTGTCACGAAGAATTTATATGAAAAATCCTTCAAAAATCTCAAGTGCTCGATCAAGGAAGTGGATGAAGAAGACAAAACTTAGATCCTACACGTTATGCCTAGCTAGGGGCGTAAAATGATAGCACTTGTTGGGAGGCAACCCAATGAATAAAATTTATTTTTGCTTTTAGCTTTCTATTCTTGAGTGTTAGCACAATTATGCTACTATTATGATTGTGTTTTTTGTGTTTTAATTAATGTTTGTGCCAAGCAAGAAATTGGGAAGACTTTGGGAAGATTCATTGTCATTTTTTACCAGAGTGCTTTTAAGTTGATTATTTTTGCATAGGATTAATAGACAAATTCTTCACATTCGCCAATTTATTTCGTAATTTTTGGAGTTACAGAAGTATTCGAAATTTTCAGATTGCTACAGACTGTTCTGTTTTTGACAGATCCTGTTTTCTTTGTGTTGTGTGCTTGTTCTGATGATTCTATTGTTTTCTTTGATGAGTTTTTGCCATAGAAAATTTGCAATACAGTAGATATAATGCAAAAACAAAATAACAATTGGTTTTCTATAGTAATTATAGTAGTGGTTTGGTTTCTTATATTTACGGATCTCACGAAGGTTTTGTTTGAGTTTTTTGTGATTGAAGTTTTCAAGTTTTGGGTTATCTTACGATGGATGAAGGAATAAGGATAAGCCAAAGGCTAAGCTTGGGGATGCCCGAGGCACCCCCAAGATAATATTCAAAGAAGTAGTAAGCAACTAAGCTTGGGGATGCCCCCAAGTGGCATCCCCGCTTTCTTCTAACAACCATTGGTATTTTACTTGAAACTATATTTTTATTCGTCACATGATATGAGTTCTGCTTGGAGCGTCTTGTATGGTATGAGTCTTTGCTTGTTTTGCTTTCTGTTTTAAGTGTTGAATCCTTGCTGGACACACCCTTTTAAGAGAGCCAAAAATCATGCTATGCTTGCTCCTATGCTTCACTTAAATGTTTAGGGCTATGGACTTGCTCTAGTGCTTCACTTATATCTTTTTGAGCACGGTGTGCTTTGTTATTTTTGAATAAATGTTCCCATGTTTCACTTAGATTTATTTGGGAGTTAGTAATTTTTAAGAAATTCTCTCTTGCTTCACTTAGATTATTTTGAGAGAAAGAAAAAGTTGTGCTCATGATCTTCACTTATATTTGTTTGAGCTTATCAAAAGCAACATATGAAAATAGTCCCAAAGTGATAGATATCCAAGGAGTATATAATAAAAACTTTCATGAAGATCATTGGAAAAAATAAACTTGATTCTTAGTAATGCTTTTGAGATATGACGATATGATATGTGAGTCATGTTGATGAGTAATTGTGCTTTAGTAAGAATATTGATGTTAAGGTTTGTGATTCCCTATGCAAGCACGAAAGTAAATATTTATGCAATGAAATTTATATCCCACTTATGGTGCATCATTCGGTGTTACTTATGCTTAATGCTTGAGTACGAGATTTTTTGCTTTTTGGTTGGTCACTTCTCAATCTTTTTGCTAGCCTTCATTTTGCACTAAGTATGATCACTACTTGTGCATCCAAAACCCTTTAAACTAGTTTTGCCTTATGAGTCCACTATACCTACCTATATGCGGTATTTCAATGCCGTTCTAAGCAAATTCGTATGTGCCATCTATAATATTCAAAATAGTTTTCTCTTTTGTGTGCTCCACTACTCGCGAGGCGGTAAAGGGTAGCCAATATTTTCATGCTAGATGTGTTATTCTCACGATGAGTGTTTATTCACTTGTCATTACACGAGAGTACGACAAAGATATTAGGGATTCCCAGTCCCGAAATGAATAAATGAATTTACTTTATGTTGTCAAATAATAAATTCCTTGGAAAGTGTTGGTATGGAGGGCACCAGTGGATACGGCTAGCCATGGAAAGTGAAAGTTATGGTGGAAAAAGTAATAAACTTTATTTTTTGTTTGGGAACTGCCTATGATGTATCTAGCATGGAAAGTGTTGGGATGCTCCAAGTCGTTTTTGTTGGTAGGAAAAGTATGCCTCTCAAAAATAATTTTATCTCTCAATTTAATCTTTGAGTTCTGGCATCTCTACAAATCACTACTTCCCTCCGCGAAGGGCCTTTATTTTACTTATGCAATTTTTTATTTTGAATTTGAGTCTCCATCTTCTCTTACAAGGCACCAACTAAGGGGCACTATGATCGTATTTGAGCATTGGGTGTAGCTAATATTCAAGTGTGTTTCATGAATTGGTCAATGATTGAGCATGATGGGATAGGGATAAATTGCTTTAGTGTTGATATTTTGAAAGACATGGTTGCTTGTTGGTATGCTTGAGTATTAAAGTCTTCATGTGAATACTAGACTATTGCTTTGTATCATATAAAAGTCCATGTGTCCATGCTATAAAGAAAATAATATGATGAACATGTTAGGCAACATTCCACATAAAAAATTCTGTTTTTATCATTTACCTACTCGAGGACGAGCAGGAATTAAGCTTGGGGATGCTGATATGTCTCCAATGTATCTATAATTTTTGATAGTTCCATGCTGTTATATTATCATTCTTGGATGTAATACAATCATTTTATAGTCATTTTATATCATTTTTTGGTACTAACCTATTGACATAGTGCCAAGTGCCAGTTGTTGTTTTCTGCATGTTTTTTACATCACAGGAAATCGATATCAAACGGAGTCCAAACGCAACGCAACTCCTGGAGGATTTTTTGGGCTAGAAGAAAGCCAGTGGGACAAGGAAGCACCTGAGGGGCTGCTCAAGAGGAGCAGCACCCACCAGGGCGCGCCAGGAGGCCCAAGCGCGCCCAGGTGGGTGCTGCCCACCTCGGGTGCCCCCCGAACCGCCTCTTTGGTCTATAAAAACCACAATAAGTCGACGAAATATTGATCCAGCCGCCGCAGAGTCTAGAACCACCAGATCCAATCTAGACACCGTCATGGAGGGGTTCACCACTTCCATTGGTGCCTCTCCTATGATGCGTGAGTAGTTCTTTATAGACCTACGGGTCCGTAGTTAGTAGCTATATGGCTTCCTCTCTCTCTCTCTTGATTATCAATACAATGGTCTCTTGGAGATGCATATGATGTAAGTATTTTGGCAGTGTGTTTGTTGGGATCCGATGAACTTTGAGTTTATGATCAAATCTATGTTTTTATCCATGAAAGTTATTTGAGTCTTCTTTGATCTCTTATATGTATGTTTTCTTATAGCCTCGTATTTCTTCTCTGATATTTGGGTTTTGTTTGGCCAACTTGATCTATTTATCTTGCAATGGGAAGATGTGCTTTGTAGGGGGTTTGATCTTACGGTGCTTGATCCCAGTGACAGAAGGGGAACCGACACATATGTGTTGCTACTAAGGATAACAAGATGGGATCTATTACTCCTCAATAGATAAATGGATCCCATCTACATCATGTCATCGTTCTTATTGCGTTACTCCGTTTTTTCATGAACTTAATACACTAGATTCATGCTGGATAGCGCTCGATGTGTGGAGTAATAGTAGTAGATGCAGGCAGGAGTTGGTCTACAAATCTTGGACGTGATGCCTATATAATGATCATTGCCTGGATAACTTCATGATTATTTGAAGTTCTATCAATTGCCCAACAATAATTGTTTTCCCACCGTTTGCTATTTTTCTCGAGAGAAGCCACTAGTGAAACCTACGGCCCTCGGGTCTCTTTTCATCATATTTGCCTTTGCGCTCTATTTTCTCTTGCATTTATTTTCAGATCTATTAAACCAAATATACAAACATACCTTGCTGCAATTTATTTGTTCTACGATCTATTTATCCTATCTACCACTTTTACTTCACGTTATTTGCCTACTTGAGGCGCCGTACCCGAAAGGGATTGACAACCCCTTTAACACGTCGGGTTGCGAGTATTTGTTATTTGTGTGCAGGAGCTGTTTATGTCGTGTCAGGAGGTTCTCCTACTAGTTCGATAACCTTGATCTCATCACTGAGGGAAATACCTACCGTCGCTATACTCCATCATCCCTTCCTCTTTGGGGAAATACCGGCGTAGTTCTAGCAGACATCAGGAATTTTATGGGAAAAGAACATATCCAAGAATTTTTCAGTTGTGTTGGAAATTTAAGTCTTGATGATGCTCCTATACTTAAAAAGACTAAATCTTATGCGTAAGCTATTCCGACACTAGTTCTGAAACTTGAAAATAAATTTATTCGTACTCATCCTACTTTGCAAAGATTTTTCTATGAGTTACCCGTTATAAAGAATCCTAAACCTAAAGGTTATCCACTCTTGTTCTCCTGAATGAATTTGACTACATAATAAAGGAAGCTAGGGAATTTTTTTGATTTCTATGGTATGAATCATGAAAAACCTGTGATTAATGAAATTCTTTATAATAGTGATTATGCTTTGAGACATTTTCTTGGGAATAATCAAATCTTTGATGAGAATCTTAAAAATCAAGACCGTGTGTTTAGACATGATCCAACAAGTTTTCAATGATGTTATTCAACACTATTCTTGTATTGCTGCCAGAAATCAAAAGGGCTAAGATAATAAGCAAATTGATAGTGCTAAGGTTTCCATGGATAATTTGTTTTATGATTTATTTGCAAAACTCCCTGAAAAAAATACCCCCAAGGAAAAGAAGAACAAAAATGACAACACTTAGATCATTCGCATTATGCCTAGCTAGGGGCGTAAATTGATAGCGCTCGCTGGGAGGCAACCCAACTTGTATTTTTTTGCTTTTTGGTTTTCTTGTTGTTTTCAATAAAATACCCAATTATGCCTCTGATTAGATGTGTTTTTGTGGTTTAAATTAGTGTTTGTGCCAAGCAAGGCCTTTGGGATGACTTGGGTGAGAGTTGATTTGATCTTACTGAAAAACAGAAACCTTTGCGCTCACGAAAATAATTACCATTTTTAACATAAGAGTTCTTCTGGGTTGATTCTTTTTGAATAAGATTAGTAAACAAAATTGCTCATGTTTTCCTAATTTTTCAGAATTTTTGAGTTAGAGAAGTATTCGAAGTATCCAGATTTCTAAAGGTTGTTCTATTTTTGACAGATTCTATTTTCTTTGTGTTGTGTGCTTGTTTTGATGATTCTATGGTTTTCTTTGAAGAGTTTTTGCCATAGAAAAGCTGGAATACAGTATATAATGCAAAAATAAAATATGAATGGGTTTGCAATAGTACTTATAGTGGTGGTTTGCTTTCTTATACTAACGGATCTCACAAAGGTTTTGTTGAGTTTTGTGTGATTGAAGTTTTCAAGTTTTGGGTGATATTACGATGGATGAAGGAATAAGGATTAGCAAAAGGCTAAGCTTGGGGATGCCCAAGGCAACCCAAGATAATATTCAAGAAATATCAAGAAACTAAGCTTGGGATGCCCCCGAGTGGCATCCCCTCTTTCTTCTAAAAAGCATCGGTACTTTACTTGGAGCTATATTTTTATTCGTCACATCTTATGAGTTTTGTTTGGAGCGTCTTGTATGATATGAGTCTTCGCTTGTTTTGCTTTGTGTTTTAAGTCTTAAGTCCTTGTTGGACACACCTTTTTGAGAGAGCCACAAATTATGCTATGCTTGCTCCTATGCTTCACTTAAATTTTTAGAGCCATGGAATTTCTCTAGTGCTTCACTTATATCTTTTTTAGCACAGTGTGATTTGTTATTTTTGAAGAAATTCTCTCATGCTTCACTTAGATTTATTTGGGAGTTAGTAATTTTTTTAATAAATTCTCTCTTGCTTCACTTAGATTATTTTGAGAGAAAGAAATATTATGTTCATGTTCTTCACTTAAATTCGTTTGAGCTTATTAAAAGCAACATATGAAACTAGTCCCAAAGTGATAGATATCCAAGCAGGATATAATAAAAACTTTCATGAAGATCATTGGACAAAATAAACTTGGTTCTTTGTAATGGTTTTGAGATATGACGATATGATATGTGAGTCATGTTGATGAGTAATTATGCTTTAGTAAGAATATTGGTGTTAAGATTTGTGATTCCCTATGCAAGCATGAAAGTCAATAATTATGCAATGAAATTACATCCTAATTGTGGTGCATTATTCGGTGTTAGTTATGCTTAATGCTCGCTTACGAGATTTTTCGTTTCTTGGTTGGACGCTTCTCAATCTTTTTTCTAGCCTTCATTTGCACTAAGTATGATCACTACTGGTGCATCGAAAACCCTTTAAACTAGTTTTGCCATATGAGTCCACTATATATACCTATATGCGGTATTTCCATGCCGTTCTAAGCAAATTTTTATGTGCCATCTCTAATTTTCAAAATAAATTTCTCTTTTGTGTGCTCGTACCGCTCGCGAGGCGGTGAGGGGTGGCCGATGTTTTCCATGCTAGATGTGTTATTCTCACAATGAGTGTTTATTCACTTGTCATTGCACGAGAGAACGGCAAAGGTATTAGGGATGACCAGTCCCGGAATGAAAAATGAATTTACTTCATTTTGTCAAATAATAAATTCCTTGGAAAGTGTTGGTATGGAGGGCACCCGTGGATACGGTTAGCCATGGAAAGTGAAATTATGGTGGAAAAAGGAATAAACTTTATATTCTGTTTGGGAACCACCTATGATATATCTAGCATGGAAAGTGTTGGGAACTCTAAGTCGTTTTCGTTGGTGGGAAAAGTATGCCTCCCAAAATGTTATTATCTCTCAATTTTCGCTTTGAGCTCTGGCACCTCTACAAATCCCTACTTCCCTCTACGAAGGGCCTTTCTTTTACTTTATGCAATTTTAATTTTTTACTTGAGTCTC
Organism: Triticum aestivum; assembly: GCF_018294505.1. Lineage (NCBI taxonomy): Eukaryota > Viridiplantae > Streptophyta > Magnoliopsida > Poales > Poaceae > Triticum > Triticum aestivum. The sequence goes on along the minus strand of NC_057804.1, from coordinate 445,876,387 downwards.
CATCTTCTCTCATAAAGCACCAACCAAGGGGCGCTATGATCGTACTTGAGCATTGGGTATAGCTAGTATTCGAGTGTGTTTCATGAATGGATCAATGACTAAGCATAATGGGCTAGGGATAACTTGCTTTAGTGTTGATATTTTGAAAGACATGATTTCTTGTTGATATGCTTGAGTATTAAAGTTTTCATGTCAAAACTAGGCTATTGCTTTGAACCATATAAAAGTCCAAATATCCATGCTACAAAGAAAAGAATATGTGATGAACATGTTAGGCAACATTCCACATCAAAAATTCTGTTTTTATCATTTACCTACTCGAGGACGAGCAGGAATTAAGCTTGGGGATGATGATACGTATCCAAGGTATCTATAATTTTTTATTGTTCCATGCTATTATATTATCATTCTTGGATGTTTTACAATCATTTTATAATCATTTTATATCATTTTTTGGTACTAACCTATTGACATAGTGCCCAGTGCCAGTTGCTGTTTTCTGCTTGTTTTTTACATCGCAGGAAATCAATACCAAACAGAGTCCGCAGCGAAACTTTTTGTGGATTTTTCTGGACCAGAAGACAGGGGTGCCCCGAGGGGGGCACAACCCACCAGGGCACGCCTGGGGGCCCAGGCGCGCCCAGGTGGGTTATGCCCACCTCGATGGCCTCCAGCACCGCCTCTTTGCTCTATAAATACCCCAATATTCCAGAAATCCTAGGGGAGTTAACGAAAATCAATTCCAGCCACCGCAAGTACCAGAAACAACAGATCCAATCTAGACACCATTACGGAGGGGTTCATCATGTCCATTGGTGCCTCTCCGATGATGCGTGAGTAGTTCATTTTAGACCTATGGGTCCGTGGTTAGTAGCTAGATGGCTTCCTCTCTCTCGTTTGATTCTCAATACAATGGTCTCTTGGAGATCCATATGATGTAACTCTTTTTGCGGTGTGTTTGTTGGGATCCGATGAACTTTGAGTTTATGATCAGATCTATGTTTTTATCCAGGAAAGTTATTTGAGTCTTATTTGATCTCTTATATCATGATTGCTTATAGCCTCATATTTCTTCTCCGATCTTTGCGTTTTGTTTGGCCAACTTGATCTATTTATCTTGCAATGGGAAGAGGTGATTTGTGATGGGTTTGATCTTACGGTGCTTGATCCCAGTGATAGAAGGGGAAACAACATGTATGTATCATTGCTATTAAGGATAACAAGATGGGGTGCATTTCTACATAAATAGATCTAGTCTACATCATGTCATCGTTCTTATTGCATTACTCTGTTTTTCCATGAACTTAATACACTAGATGCATGCTGGATAGCGGTCGATGTGTGGACTAATAGTAGTAGATGCAGGCAGGAGTCGGTCTACTAATCTTGGACGTGATGCCTATATAATGATCATTGCTTGGATATCGTCTTGAGTATTTGAAGTTCTATCAATTGCCCAACAATAATTGTTTTCCCACTATTTGCTATTTTTCGAGAGAGAAGCCACTAGTGAAACCTACGGCCCCCAGTCTCTTCTTTAATATATTTGCCTTCGCAATCTATTTTTATTTGCTTTTATTTTCAGATCTATTAAACCAAAAATATAAAAATACCTTGCTGCAATTTTTAGTAATTTATTTTATCTCGCGTTCCCGCGAGATCTATTTATCCAATCTACTACAATTTTACCTATCTTTTTACCCGTGAGGGATTGACAACCCCTCTCTTGCGTCGGGTTGCAAGTATTTGTTCTTTGTGTGCAGGAGCTGTTTACGTGGTGTTGTGTGGTTCTCCTACTGATTCGATAACCTTGGTCTCATCACTGGGGGAAATACCTACCATTGTTGTGTTGCATCATCCCTTCCTCTTTGGGGAAATACCGACGTAGTTCAAGCAAACATCAATATGCCAAGGGGTTTAGCCCGTAGGGGGCGGGAACACGATCTCATTCATCCAGCTCTAAGGTTAGAACACAACTTACGATCTCGAGGTGGATCAAGATTGTACTCGATACATCTCCATCAATATAAACAAGAGCAGGACGTAAGGTTTTACCTCCATTAACACTACTGGAATCAGGATCTTTGCCGTCAGCCGGCTCTTTGGCGTCCGCTAGCTGACGGCAAAGAACGTCTTTGCCATTAGGTAACGTAAAACTGACGGCAAAGAATGAGCTGACGGCAAAGACCACGTTTGTTGTCAGCCTGCTCTTTCCCGTCAGCTAGCTGACCGCATAAAAGCTTTGTCGTCCGCTAGCAAATGACAAAGAGGGTGGGTGGCCCACTAACGAGGATGACCTAATGGCCACTTTCTTTGTCGTCTGCGAGCAGACGGCAAAGAAAGTGGCCAACCTACCGGCCGTTTCCCCCGGCCCCATCCCACTAGATAGGCTCTTTGTCGTCTACTAGCAGACGGCAAAGAGCCATGACCTAACTAAAAAGCGGCCAGCGCCCGCGCCCCACCCCTCTCTCTCTCTCCCCCCCCCTCTCTCTGTCTCTCCCCTCACCTCACCCGTGTCGCTGCCCCCATGCCCGAGCCGCCCTCGACCCCGACCCCCACCGCCTCCGACCCCCAAGGCGCCCTGCCCCGCTGCCCCGCCGCTCAAGCCGCCTGCCGCCTCCTCCACCACCGTCGGAGCCAAGGTGAGTTTTTTTTCTACTGTTCTTTGTTGTTTAGGTTTAGGTGTTATTAATAGGTTTAGGTTAGTGGTAGGTTTAGGTTAGTGCTAGGTTTAGGTTTAGATAGTTAGAAGAAGAAAGTTGAAAAAAAGAAGAATAAGTAGAAGAAGAGGAAAAAGGAAAAAAGGAAGAGGGTTGTGGATCGCCGGTCGTAGAGGGGATAGATGGTGGAACCAGTGGGTCCCGACGCCGTCGCCCATGCCGAGAATCCCCGGTCCGAGTGCTGACCTGTCGACCGTGCGTTGCCATACCAGAGGGTGCCCGGGGACAAGCGGGTTAGGGGGTTCCTTGACATCAATGGAACCCTAAATAGCAAGTATCGTCGGTGCGAGGTACATGTGGCCATTGGTGTCGAACACTACATCCACGTCCCACAAGTGACATCGGCGTCCGGTGTCCCGCAGCAACAGTTCTTGGGGTCGATGGCGGTCAAACACCTATGGAAATTTGTCTTGCAGCCTCTGCGATGACGATTAAAAGCCAAGTGTTGAAACTTGGAACACCCAAACTAACTCAAGTCGGTTTGGTTGTTTGAAGTTTCAAAACTTGGCTTTAATCCTCATCGCAGAGGCTGCCAGACAAATTCGCCAAGGTGTTCGACCATCATCGGCCCCCAGAACTATTGTTGCGGGGCGCCGGGCGCCGGCGTCAGTTGTGGGACGTGGATATAGTGTTCAATGCCGACCGCCGCATGTATCTCGCTGATACGTCTCTAACGTATCTATAATTTTTTATTGTTCCATGCTATTATATTGCCCCTTTTGGATGTTTATGGGCTTTATTTTACACATTTATATCATTTTTGGGACTAACCTACTAACCGGAGGCCCAACCCGTATTGCTGTTTTTTTGCCTATTTCAGTATTTTGAAGAAAAGGAATATCAAACGGAGTCCAAACGGAATGAAACCTTCGGGGGCATGATTTTTGGAACGAACGCGATCCAGAGGACTTGGAGTGCAAGTCAAGAAGCAGCCAAGGACTCCACGAGATAGGAGGGCGCCCCTGTAACACCCCAAGGCCGACGCTCCAGATGTCGCCCAGTTATTTTGTTATCGCCGTGTGTTTCTTTTGTACTTGCTCTTTTATGTTTGCATTGCATCATGTCATCATGCCAGCATGTCATTTAATTTTTAAAACCTCAACTAAATAAATTGCATAGATGGTTGATCTATTTAAATCGAGGGAAGGGTGACTTCTCTTTATAACATATCCTCCCAATATTAGGGAGCTATATTAAAATATCCCGTTAACTTTGGAATCAACATAACACACTTGCAATTTAATTCTCATGCCTTTTGCTTCATGTTGTTCTCCAAACTTTCTCCATATTTGTTTCTCCATTTATCGAGGCTCCTCCTAAAGTCTCAACATTTTTGGACACTCCTAAATCCTAGACTCCATTCAAACTCCTTTGGCGAAGTTAAATAATTTTGGGTTTAACTTCGCCTATTTTGCTGGAACCACTTTTGTTGGGTTGGAAACATTCCATAAAGCCTTACAAAAATATCCCACCATTGTATTCTTCTCCATGGCCTCTTCTCTTGATTCTTTTTGGTCTCTCTCTATTTTTTCTGTAAGGAGTATATCAAGAGAGAGGGGAGCAGTGCATAGCCGAAGCCCGCTTAAGGCCCACCTGCGGCCTGACCTAGCCGGCCCAAGAGGCCTTCCCGATCTCCTCTTATCCACCCACTCGCTCAACCCCTTCTCTCCTCGATCCCCATCTCCTTCCCCTGCTTGCGCCGCCAGAGAGGAGTGAGAGCCTCTCACTCGATCCCGCACGCAGGAGCCCCGCGCCCGATCCCCATCATCACCGTCGTGCCCCGTCCATCAGGAACCATGCCCTCGTCCCGTCCCCTGCAACCTTCCTCCCGTGCCTCACGACCCCCTCGCACCGACCAGTGACCGCCGCTGCCTCCGTCGTCCCCTGGCCAAGCTGCTGCCATGTTCCGGCGCCGCCCTCTGCCTTCTCCTTGTCGCCTTGCAGTCGCCCACCTCCTGCAGGAGCCAGGGCCGCCGCCTCCTTTGGTTTGTCAAGATGCGTTCAACTTCGCACCGGGCCCCGATCTGGTTCAGATCTCCTCTGCTCCACCACCCAGCCACCAGTGTCCAAACCCCCTCGACCTCGTTGCCGGCAGCACCAGCAGCTGTTGCACCCTCTCGCCGACGCCGCGCCCGGATCTTCCCCGGCAATCCTCCTGCTCCGCCGGCCTGGTCCGCCTCGTCGCCGTCCTCCCAGCGCCGCCTTGAGCTCGTCATCGCCTTGCTTCGCCTCCTGGCATGCAACAACAGCGTCCACTTCGTCCCTCGTTGGCCTTCGACCCCTGCTCGACGCCAACACCGCTGCTCCATGTCCCCGTGGACGCCAAGTTCTTTTCGGAGACCTCTCCAAGACCAAGATACACCAAGACCCGTTCGTGGATTTCGTCAAGTTTGAGCACCGTTGAACGAGGGTTTTTACCTTGCTCATTTTGGATGCGCCAAGTTCCTGTTCGAAAGTATGTCTACATGGACAAGTACTGTGGCACCAAAGACTTTTGATGTGACAAGTCCCTCTCCAACATGTACATCTACACCGCCAAGACCGGACCGACAAGTACCCCGACGTTGTGTGTACCACTACCGTCGCCCCGAAGACGTTGGATTCATCAAGTTCCTTTCCGAAAACGAACGTGAACCACTACTTCCACTACCATCGCCGTGAACGACTACTTCCACGACGTCCGTGAACCACTACTTCCACTACCGTCGCAAGAATGACTACTTCCCACTACGACTCGTGTACCACTACTTCCCTCGACGAACTCGATTCGCCCTGAAATGCATGCTTCGAAGGTATAACCCCGAGACGATCAACCGTGGAACGTATGCTTGTGTGTTGTATGCGATGCTCGAGTTTTGCACCATGATCGAATTGTCTTTGCACATTCCTCATTTGCCATGCCACCATCATGTGGGACACCCGGATTCCGGGATCACTCCCCATCTCTTGCGTGTTCCACACATCCGCACACTTCTCGTTTGCATTGGTATCTCACTCAAGTTACCGGGGTCGAAATGTTGCTGTGGCATCATTTTCGTATTCGTTGCCGTGGCACCCCTTTCGTTCCGCCATGGTGACCAAATGCTTCATAACATGCTCATGTCAACATTTTCATAAAAATTGCATAAACTTGTATATGTCATCCGCATCATGATAAAAACATTTAAATGGTTAAAATTGTTGTTTGCTTTAAATTGCTAATGACATATGGGGATTTTCCGGAATTGTTATTTGTTATTTCCGGCCTCTTTTAAACTTGCCTAAATAGTTAGTTTATTTATGCTTCACCTCTTGCCATGTTTAACCACATTTAATATTGTTGTGTACCTAAACGAGAGTGAACTAAATAACTCGATGTGGTGTTTCGTCAGTATGCAACTCGTTGCATATTGAGCTCCACTTAATTTGTAGTATTGTTTGTTGCACTTTGCCATGCCATGCCTCTTTAAATCGGACATGCATCATACTTGATTGTGCATCATGCCATGTTTATGCTTGTGTGTTTACCATGTTGTATGCTTCTTTCCGGTTTGTTTCTCTCGTTAGCTTCGGTTTCGTTCCGGAGTTGTGAGGATTCGTTCAACTACGTCCGTTTGTCTTCTTCATGGACTCATTCTTCTTCCTTGCGGGATCTCAAGCAAGATGACCATTACCTTCGATATCACTTCTATATTTGCTTTCTAGTTGCTTCGTTCTATCGCTATGTTGCGCTACCTATCACTTGCTTTACCATGCCTCCCAAATTACCATGTCAGCCTCTAACCTTTTCACCCTTCCTAGCAAACCGTTGTCTGGCTATGTTACCGCTTTTGCCTAGCCCCTCTTATAGCATTTCTAGTTGCAGGTGAAGTTGAAGATTGCCCCATGATGGACAGGATTATGTTGGGATATCACAATATCTCTTATTTAATTAATGCATCTATATACTTGGTAAAGGGTGGAAGGCTCGGCCTTATGCCTGGTGTTTTGTTCCACTCTTTCCGCCCTAGTTTTCGTCATACCGGTGTTATGTTCCTTGATTTTGCGTTCCTTACGCGGTTGGGTGATTTATGGGACCCCCTTGACAGTTTGCTTTGAATAAAACTCCTCAAGTGAGGCCCAACCTTGGTTTTAACATTTGCCACCTAAGCCTTTTTCCCTTGGGTTCTGCAGACTCAAGGGTCATCTTTATTTAACCCCCCCCCCCCGGGCCAGTGCTCCTTCGAGTGTTGGTCTGAACCGGGCAGACTGCGGGGCCACCACAAGGCAACTCGAGGGATGGTTTTACTCATAGGCTGACCTATCCGTTGTGCCCTGAGAACGAGATATGTGCAGCTCCTATCGGGATTTGTCGGCACATCAGGCGGCTTTGCAGGTCTTGTTTTACCATTGTCGAAATGTCTTGTAAACCGGGATTCTGAGACTGATCGGGTCTTCCTGGGAGAAGGAATATCCTTCGTTGACCGTGAGAGCTTATAATGGGCTAAGTTGGGACACCCCTGCAGGGTATAAACTTTCGAGAGTCGTGCCCGCGGTTATGTGGCAGATGGTAATTTGTTAATGTCCGGTTGTAGATAACTTGACACCAAATCTGAATTAAAATGCATCAACCGCGTGTGTAGCCGTGATGGCCTCTTTTCGGCGGAGTACGGGAAGTGAACACGGTTTTGGATTATGTTTGACTTAAGTAGGAGTTCAGGATCACTTCTAGCTTCTCGACCGTTCCGTTGCTTCTCTTCTCGCTCTTATTTGCGTATGTTAGCCACCATATTTGCTTAGAGCTTGCTGCAACTCCACCTCATTACCATTTCCTACCCATAAGCTTAAATAGTCTTAATCTCACAGGTTTTGAGATTGCTAAGTCCTCGTGACTCACCAGATACTATCACAATAGTTGCAGGTGCCGATGATACCAGTGCAGGTGATGCAACCGAGCTCAGATGGGAGCTCAACAAAGATCTTGGTCGTTGCTATGTTTCGTTTCATGTTGATCAGTAGTGGAGCCCAGTTGGGACGATCGGGGATCTAGCAGTTGGGTTATCTTCTTTTCTTTTGGCTTCGTCCGTAGTCGGACTATGTGTGTACTCTGAATGATGTATGATTTATTTGCTCATTGTGTGAAGTGGCGATTGTAAGCCAACTCTTTATCCCATTCTTGTTCATTACATGGGATTGTGTGAAGATGACCCTTCTTGCGACAAAACCACCATGAGGTTATGCCTCTAAGTCATGCTTCGACACGTGGGAGATACAGCCGCATCGTGGGTGTTACAAGTTGGTAATCAGAGCCATCCCCGACTTAGGAGCCCCCTGCTTGATCGAATCGCTGGCGTTGTTGAGTCTACAACAAAAATGTTTTGAGTCTTAGGATTATATATATCGGAGAGTAGGATTCTTTTTACTCCTCAGTCCCTTCGTCGCTCTAGTGAGGCCTACCAATGTAGATGTTTTGACTTTCCTCTCCTCAAATTTCACTAATTTTTTTATTAGGATCACGCGGGTATCTTGGGATCGTTCCGATATTCTTATGACGAGAACATTGTTCTTGGTGCCTCCTGACATTTAGGGGTTGTGGCAGTGTCCCGGGGAGTTGAGCTCCGAGGTGTTGTCGTCATAATTTTATCGTTGCAGTTCTAGAATACCTGAGTTTTGCCGACATCGAAAATCTCTTTTATGCAGTTGTTGGTGAGATAACCTCGACGCCACCCAGTACTGGGGTGGGAGTTCGGGAGTATTGCCATAGCTCGTATAACGGATGCTTTTCGAAGGTTGAGGTACATGATTTCTGGAGTTTTCTTGGTTATGTGTTGACGGATGGATACAGCTTGGATGTAGGTATTGTTAGTTTTGGGTGAGATATATATTGCTTCCCCTGTATCCCCAACACCAGATTGCATAACCAGAAAGTTTCGGGAGTTTTATAGGTGGGAATTCAAGTAGCTCTAGTTTTTTTTCCGACAGATGCATGATATGAGATTGGGGTTCGACGTCTAGTGGTCCGCCTATCCACGGTCGTTTTTGCAGTGGTCTCGTTGTGTCTTAAAGAACCCTTGGCTATGCTGGTTCGGGGACACTTCGTATGTCATGTGCACTTCCTTGTACATAATGGTGTTGTACGTTCGAGCCCGTGTGGGCCCCACCACGAAAACTTCGGACGAAATCTCTATCATATGTTTGTTCCGGCTTAGTCTGCAAGCCAAATCCTTTCTTTTGTTTTGAGTTGTGGTATTCGAGTTGCTTCGATGTCAAGTGTTGATCCATACCTTCCCCAAATGGTGTTCTCATATTTCCATGGGAGTGCTAATCCTTCTTGATCATTGAGGTCGTCATGTTAATTCTTTTCCAACCGGTGTGCTTCTTTTCAAGTGGGTCCGATCATTTCAACATTTGCGAGATCAATTCTAAGTTTTCTCAATGGTGTTTGTTCCATCTGTCCCAAGTTGCCTTTGTTTTCCCGCCCTCCCACCCTTAACTTCAAGGACTCAAATTTCTTAATCGGGTATCCATTTTATTGATGAGAAGTCTCTCCATTCTTTTCCGTCAATGTTCTTATCCGGTGATTCTCAGGAAGATGCTAAGGAAGCTACAAGTTCATCATTCTTTGTTCTATTTTCTTCTTCGGTGGATTCAATTCAAGCTTTCAGTGTTGATCATATTCCTTTCCTCGTGTCAATTGCTTTGTCATGTTTGGTGCACCTCTTAATTACTCACCTTCCTCTATTTCTTCTCCGAAGTGCTTAAGATTATCTCAGAAGATTCAAGTTTCTATTCTTAATCCTTTCTAGCTATTTCGAGGTTGTTATCTCATTCAAGCCATTTAATTTAACCGTTGCAATCTCCCTTTCAAGTAATCATTTCAACGGTGTTTCTCTTGAGTGGGCCCTAACCCACAGGTCTTTTCCCAGGATCTTTCCTGACTCTCCTAATTTTCCCGGAGCTATTCCCAAATTCATTTCAAAGTTTGATGTAAGAATGAATTTTCATCAGTCATATTCTTTCTCCAAGATCGCTTTAAAAATATTTTCATCGTTGGTTTATCATTTCTATTCTTCTTTGTTCCGAAGTGCCTCAACAATTTTGGTGGTTCTCGTCATCATTCTCAGCATGTGAAGACCGAAGAAGAGTTCCTCTTAAATCCTTACCCGTTCTTCCAAAGATTTGTGGTTCTAGCTTCATGCCATCCTCATAATTGTTTTCGATTGTGAGAATTCTTTTCACCCATCCGGAGCAATTCAGGAGTCTTTTCAGTTTCATTCTCCGGAGCCAATCATCTCGGAATTATTCATTCTCAGCTTTCAACTCTCGTTCTTGAATTCTTCCGGTGCATCGTCCAAATATCCTCTAATCAGTTCATGATCTCTTCGTTCTCTTGTATCTAAATCCCCTCAAGTATCTTCATTCGTTTTCCAATTCTTCCCGGTGATTTGTGCCTTTGTTACTTTCATTTTCAATTCTTACGGTGGTTCGTTCAAGATTTCACTTCGTTCGTTATCATATCAATTCATTCATTGTTTCCAAATCCCACCAGTGGTTCCATCTATACCTTCTCAAGTTTACGCTATATCTCTCTTAATCCTTTCTACGACAATAAGTAGTATGCCAAATCCGTTGCTTGTCATCAATTTAAATTGGTGAAGGATACGCATAACGTAATTCTTATTATTGTTTCACCCAAGTGATCTAGTTTCTTCGTTCCAGAGTTGTTCATCATGTCACATTTCTCGGTTCGAGATGCTTCATCTTTTCTTTTCCGGAGTTCCAAGTTTTTCCGCATTATCTTGTCGCGAAGCTCCATCTAAATCATCGCAAGGCTTCAGTATGCGGATTTGAACTATTGTCCCATTTGCAAGTCATCCAGGTATGTTGTGGTAGACAACGTTATGGGTGACAAGATGCAGACCAAAATCCCTGTTAATGTTCTTCGGTATATGTCAATCATACCAAGACTTCAACGTCTTTTCATGGTCAAAGAGATAGCCAGACAGATGACATGGCACAAAATGGGCAAAAGAACCCAACTAAATGCAAATGGGAAGCTAATGATGGTGCACACATCGGACGGTGAAGCGTGGAAGCGCTTTGATGCATTACATGACAACAAAGCGACAGATCTGAGGCATCCTCGAGTCGCCGTCAGCACAGATGGGTTCAGTGTGTTTCGTCTAACGGCAGTCCAATACAGTTGTTGGCCCGTTTTTGTCATTCTACTCAATCTCCCCCCGGACAGACTATGCAAAGAAAGAACATTTTCCTGACGTTGATAATTCCAGGGCCCATCTATCCGAGGAAGAATATGAATGTGTACATGCAGCTGCTGAAGGACGAATTTCAAGAAGCCTGGGATAATGGGTTCAAGACATACGACACCTTTAGCAAACAAAACTTCATAATGTGTGTCTGGTACATGTACTCGACACATGACTTGCCGGCGTATGCGCTATTCATTGGCTGGTGTGTGCATGGAAGGTTCCCTTGCCCCACATGCAAGGGAGCTCTTCAGTTTCATTGGCTTCAGGCTGGTTGCAAGTTTTCTTGCTTTGATTTGCATAGACAGTTCCTGGATCCTCGCCATAAGTTTAGGAAAGACAAGCAGAACTTCATCAAAGGTAGAGTTGTCAAAAACTCTGCACTGCCTCCATTGATAGGACAAGAGATCCTAGATCACTTAAATGCTCTCGAGCTAGATCCAGAGCATCCAGGGTATTTCAAGGGGTATAATTCGGAACACGCCTGGACTACAAGACATGCTTGTGGGATCTACCTTATTCAAAGACCTCCTTTGCCCACATAACATCGGCATGATGCACACTGAAAAGAATATTGCCAAGGCCCTTTTTGGTACATTGTTCAGTATAGTGGGGAAGTAAAAGGATAATCCTAAGTCTAGAGTCGATCAGGAGGCTCTATGTGATAGACCGTTACAAAACATGCGACAACCGAAAGGAAAGCAGAACTAGATGAAGCCAAAGGCATGGTTCAATCTTGGAAGGCCAGCTATGAGGGAAATTAACTTGTGGGTGAAAATGCAGTTGATGTTCCCCGATGGGTATGCAGCGAATCTAAAGAGGGGAGCGAGTCTTGAAAAATTGAAGATATTTGGTCTCAAGAGTCATGATTGGCACATATGGATTGAGTGGGTAATGCCGGTGATGTTGCGTGGCTTCATCCCTGAGGATGAATGGCTAGTACTGGCAGGGTTGAGCTATTTCTTCCGTGTTCTTTGTGCAAAAGAACTATCGCCTGGCCTGCTAGAAGAAGTGGAAGAGTTGGCGCCGGAGTTGCTCTGCAAGTTAGACAAGACATTTCCGCCGGGCTTCTTTAATCCAATGCAGCACTTGATTTTGCATCTCCCAACCGAGGCAAGATTGGGGGGCCGTGCAAAATCGTTGGTGCTACGCAACTGAGAGGATGCAGAAGACGCTTCGAGCAAAATGTAGAAATAAACGTAGAAGTGAAGCGTCGATGGCCGAGGCATTCATTACTGAGGAGGCGGCAAACTTTGTGATAGCACACTACAAAGCCAAAAATCGTCATTTGCATAATCTGAAGCCTCGGTACAATGCTGACAACCCTAAAAAGGGTGGATCCAACCTCAGCCTATTCAAAGGGGATCTCGCACCAACCGGTGCTTCTAATTCCTTAACGTTGGATGTCGAAGAATGGCGGACCATTTCATTGTATATGTTCAACAACCTAATGGAAGTGTGGCCGTACATCAAGTAAGTTCTCAGTATATTGTTTCATAACTTCTAATTCCTTTGAACTGCTCTTATTCCCGGATAAATTTGATATAGTCGATACGTCGCCCAATTCTCGTATGGAGCGGTGATCCCAAAGGATTCCGTCGAAGAGTACGAGCTTCTGGCAAAGCATGGAGGCGGCTATCCCGGTTTCATCTATTGGTTCAAACGTAATTTCGATTAGACCATTTCATTTCTTCGTCTAATTTGTGGCTAATGCAACAATCCCTTTTATATTAAACTTGTAGGCTAATTCAGAGTTTATGGACGCCGAATTGAGACAAGTCGCTAATGGTTTTGACTTTAAGGTCCATTCATTTGACAAATACGACATCAACGAGTATCGCTTTCATACCTACGGCAAAGAGCTATCTATGGCCGACCGAAATTCTATAAATTATTGTGTCTCTGCTATCGGCGAAGGAGATACCGGGTATTATGGAAGAGTTAAAGCAATTTATGAACTTCAATTCTATGGTGCAAACCCACCAAACGTCGTAGTCTTCAAATGTTATTAGTTCCAGCCGAAGGAGACTAGAAGGACTCATGAACATATAGGGCTAGTGGAAATCAAACAAAGCACCCATTTGGATGTTCCGGATGTATATATTATGGCTCAACAGGCAACCCAAGTTTTCTATCTGCCGTGGGCCTGTCAAAGTGATCCAAATCTCAATGGTTGGGATGTCATTTATGAAGTGCTGCCACGTGTTAGACCACCTCCCCCCCCCAATGAAGAGGACTATGAACCTCACATTAACCCAGACACATATGAAGGAGAATTCTTCCAAGAAACACGTCTTTCCGAAAAACGTTTCAAGAACCGCTCTACTTCACCCTAGAACATTGAAGTAGACACCGACAGTGAACACGACTTCACCCCTCAGCCAGAACAAGAAGAGCCTGAGCTAGAAGAGGTTACTATTGCGGATGACCTGTCAATGCTTGATCGATTACGTAAAGGTGGCCTTCCACATGATGATGCATTTATTAATAATGATGATGAGCACATCATTACTGATAGTGATGATGATGATGCATTTATTGATCCCGAAGCATTTATTGAACCCGACGATCCAGATTATTATTAGGTATTTAGTTTTTTATGTTGTACTTGATTTATATAGTTACTTGTATGATTGTATGATTTATATAGTTACTTGTATAATTTTCTTACTTTGTATGATTGTTTGTTATACATAGTGCCATGGTCTTGATATCCGTCCACGTCGGCCCTTGCCCGCTTTATGATTCAGATGTGGTAAATTCTCTTTTATAACTATTTGTTGCATTTCGCATTTATGACAATTATGGCCATCAAGTTGACATAGAGATATTTTAATCTAGGAGGTATGTGAACCGAAATTTGCAACTGACCCTCTTGTCAAGAAGTTAAATTTAGTTGAAAAGAAAATGAGTATTTGAAAGAAAAAATTGAAAGAATTGAAGAAGAGAAGATGAAATTGGAGTTGTATGTTGCCGATGTTGTCGATGATCACAAGATGAAGATGAATGCAATGCGCTTGAAGATGGATGCAATGCACTTGAAGATTAAGAAGATTAGGAAATATTCCATTGATAATGAGGCTTGGTATCATTATGTCGTTGGATCAATTGTTACCTTAGTTACGATCTTCATCGCATTTATTGTGATGAGGGTAAGTTTTCTCTAGTGTTTTGCTTAACAAATGCATACTTAGCTTTTTTCCTCCTAAATGGCATAATTACCTAAGTTAGATAAAAATGAGCTATACTTACGTAAGTTGGCTCAAATGGCATCATCACCTAGGTTAGCACAAAAATAAACTATACTTACCTTATTTTTCTCCAAATTGAAATAATAAGTTTACCATTTTGTCTAGGATAACTCTAAAATGACCTACACTTACCATTTTGTCCTCTCAAATGAATAAATATGCTTACTTAGCTCAAAGATGGCATAACTACCTAGGTTAGCTCAAAAATGACCTATACTTAGCTTCTTCAATTCATTTATGACATACTTAGCATACTTAGGTCAAAAATGGCATGATAATCTTTGTTACCTCCAAAATGACATAGACTTAGCTTATTTTCCTCGAAAATGACATAATAACCTTACTAAGCTCCAAAATGGCCTATTTACTTAGCTTAGCTCTAAATGACCTACACTTAGCATTTTTACCTAGCTTAGCTAAAAAATGGCATTTTACCTACCTTAGTTAGAAGAAGAAGATAAACAAGACGAGAGGAGAAAAAGAAAGAGAAGAAAAATTCGTCTTCTTCTTCTTCTAGCTAGTCTTCTTCTATTCGTCTTCTTCTTCTTCTTCTTCTTCTTCTTCTTCTTCTTCTTCTTCTAACTTTCTTCTTTCCCAATTTGCAGATTTTCTTTAGATGAGGAAGCTTGCGTTGATGGATTCTACTCTTCTCTTTGTGCTTCCTTTTTGTTTTGATTTTGTAGGATGAACAATGTGAAACTTGCTACCTATATATGTATGTATGGATGAAACCATTGTATGCTTGTTGTTGGATATGTTGGCTAGCTATATATGTTGCATATGGACTTTTGATTTGGTATGTATATGTGTTGGATGATCATATCGATATGGCAGGGATATGATTTGGTATGTATATGTGTTGGTATGCTTGTTGAAAGTATTTTCATATGTGTATATATGTGTGTGTGTGTGTGTGTGTGTGTGTGTGTGAAATTCTGTGAAATTGATTGAATTTAAGAAAAATGGAAAAAATAGGGGCTATACATGCACTTTGTCATCCGCTAGCGAACGACAAAGCATGCCACGTGTCAGCTACCTGGGGGGCTCTGGGCTTGGGCGCTTTGTCATCTGTTGGCAAACGACAAAGCATGCCGTTAACCTCTTAACGGACCTAAGCTGCCACGTGTGCCGTCCAGGTCCTTTGCCGTCAGCTGGCGGATGGCAAAGACCTTTGCATCTTTGTTGTCCGCCAGCAGAAGGCAAAGAGCCCTTTGTTGTAGTCTGTTCAGCCGGATGTGTTGCCATCTGCTGGCTGACGGCAAAGGCCTTTGCCGTCCGCCAGGCATGCCTTTGCCGTCAGCCATGGCAAATTGCAAAGTTCCTGATTCCTGTAGTGTAAGAGGG
Organism: Triticum aestivum; assembly: GCF_018294505.1. Classification (NCBI taxonomy): domain Eukaryota; kingdom Viridiplantae; phylum Streptophyta; class Magnoliopsida; order Poales; family Poaceae; genus Triticum; species Triticum aestivum. The sequence continues at coordinate 445,860,847 of NC_057804.1, read as the reverse complement.
CCCGGACCTGGGTAAAATACTGTCTCCCTTGTTCCTATTACCATCTACCCGAGATCCACAGCTCGGAACCCCCTACCCCAAGGTCTGCCAGTTTTTACACTAACAGTTAGTCTGCGAAATGCAATGTCATCAATCACCAAAATCACTTAGAGAGACATGCCCTAACACGCGATACCCCACCAATTACCTATGCTGGCCTCCCTCACCTAGTATAACTCATGTTTGCACGCCTCCTCAATTAGATACTTATAATTTTACTAATTGGGTTTTTTTCTTATGAAGTCTCATATTAGCAGCTCTTCGACTCAATTGTCGAGAATCATTGAAGAAAGATGAACCCCTTTGATCCAAGAAACTTGTCTCCAAGAGAAGAAGTGGACAAACAACTCAATGTGTTCGCTTTGTTCACCATTCAGGAATCTTTGTCAACCAAACACCTTCCCCACATCCATCCCTTTGTGACCGCAACCCTATCAATGGAGGACAAAAGAGGCCCAATGACCATAGGGCAGCCCAAGCCTGCAACTCTATGTTCACGGATAATTTGAATCACAACGCTAGCTTGTGGAACAGGAACGTAGACTCCTTTTCGTATTAGACTAGGAAACGGTTTGTATATGTCATGTATAAACCGACCCTAGTTGTTACTACACGTAGGATAAGGAAACTCGTAAACCACCTTCCACTTGTAACCCTACCTCAACTGCCTATACAAGGTCTAGCGAGACCCCCTAATAGGCACCAAAGAACATATGAATGATCAACTCCTATACGATCTTGTGATCGTCTCCTTTTAAACACAAATCCTAGTTCTCATACAAGGCGGGATCATCAGTACAGAAAACCAAGAAGTAGGGTATTACCTCGACCTTAGGGCCTAGACCTAGGTAAATCGTCCTTGTGCACACCATCTAGTTCTCTCACACACCCGCTTTCCTTAGATGGATATTATCGAGGAAAAACCACGATAGCCAGTTTCTCGACACCTTCAACACCGCGGAGGAGGTTGGGCACGTGTACACAATCTCTACAGGGATATCCTCATCCCTCCCATTAGGGTTGTTTCCCATGACAATGATAAGGAGCACCGCCGGGCTGAGACGCAGGGCAATACCGAGGCCGACGATGAGGTCTTTGTGGCGAACATCGTCGAGGCGACATAACCCCTCATCGAAAACATAGCATCTTCGAGTCGAAGGAGTCGGGGCGCAAGAAATTGTAGGAGGCCGAGGAGGAATGAAAGAAGAATGCCAAGATCAACCAGATATTCGTTCAGTTGGAGGTTGAGCTCTCCAAGGAGCACGAGGTGAAGCCGTGCAGTAGGTCTGCTGCTAATGACCACGAGACCGGACCCTCCGACGTTGGGATGATGGACATCTCCGAACAGGGCTTGGACAACCGTCTATGAAAATGTATTGTTAAGGATCTATGAATTATAATCGTAGTACTGTTTAGGTTTATGTCTTTTCATGTTTAGTGTGCAACTTTTTACTAATGGAGTTCAAAATATGTAACGAATTTATGTGCTTTACTGGAAGAGCAGATTCCTTTTGAAAATGCTAAAAATACGATCTAAGATTTTTAGACATGGCAAATCCAGCGTTTTTCATGGCAAATTATATTGGCGCGGGTATGCCAAATTTAGTTTACAAGCACGATAATGTCTTGGCAAAAAGATAAAAATAAAAATTGAACTGAGACAAATTTGCCACGCTCATCAACGAAACTTGTCATACTCAGTGAACATAATTTGTCATGAAAAATATTTGTTTTGCCATGCCTAAAAATCTGACTTTTGGATCCAATATTTTTTATGACCAAAAACCTTCTCTCTGTTGGGGAACGTTGCAGAAAATTAAAAATTTTCCTACGGTTTCACCAAGATCCATCTATGAGTTCATCTAAGCAATGAGTCAAGGGAATGAGTTTGCATCTACATACCACTTGTAGATCGCGTGCGGAAGTGTTCAAGGGAAGGGTGATGATGGAGTCGTACTCGACGTGATTAAGATCACCGATGACCAAGTGCCGAACGGACAGGACCTCCGCGTTCAACACACGTACGGGACAGATGACGTCTCCTCCGTCTTGATCCAGCAAGGAGGAACGAGAGGTTGAGGAAGACAGCTCCAACGGCAGCACGACGGCGTGGTGTTGGTGGAGAAGCTGCACTCCGGCAGGGCTTCGCCAAGCTCGTGACGGAGGAGGATAGGTGTTGGGGAGGGGAGGGGATGTGCCTTGGTTGTGTGTTGCAGCCCTCCCCTCACCCCTCTATTTATAGGGGAAGGGGCAAGGGGGGCCGGCCCCTCTAGATGGGATCTAGAGGGGGGGCGGCAGCTAGGGAGGGGGGACTTGCCCCCCAAGCAAAGGGGGCGCCCCCCTCTAGGGTTCCCCCCCCCCAACCCTAGCCGCATGGGCCCAAGGGGGGGGCGCGCCCAGCCCTCCAGGGGCTGGTGCCCTGCCCCACGCGGCCCATGTGGCCCACCAAGAGGGGTGGCCCCTCCCGGTGGACGCCCGGAACCCCTCCGGTGGCCCCGGTACAATACCGATATGCCCCGAAACTTTCCGGTGTCCGCATGACAACTTCCCATATATAAATCTTTACCTCCGGACCCTTCCGGAACTCCCCGTGACGTCCGGGATCTCATCCGGGACTCCGAACAACATTCGGTAATCACATACAAGTCTTCCTAATAACCCTAGAGTCACCGAACCTTAAGTGTGTAGACCCTACGGGTTCGGGAGACACGCAGACATGACCGAGACGGCTCTCCGATCAATAACCAACAGCGGGATCTGGATACCCATGTTGGCTCCCACATGCTCCTCGATGATGTCATCGGATGAACCACGATGTCGAGGATTCAAGCAACCCCGTATACTATTCCCTTTGTCAATCGGTACGTTACAAGCCCGAGACTCGATCGTCGGCATCCCAATACCTCGTTCAGTCTCGTTACCGGCAAGTCACTTTACTCGTACCGTAATGCATGATACCGTGACCAAACACTTGGTCACTTTGAGCTCATTATGATGATGCATTACCGAGTGGGCCCAGAGATACCTCTCCGTCATACGGAGTGACAAATCCCAGTCTCGATCCGTGTCAACCCAACAGACACTTTCGGAGATACCTGTAGTGCACCTTTATAGTCACCCAGTTACGTTGTGACGTTTGGTACACCCAAAGCACTCCTACGGTATCCGGGAGTTACACGATCTCATGGTCTAAGGAAGAGATACTTGACATTGGAAAAGCTCTAGCAAAACGAACTACACGATCTTGTGCTATGCTTAGGATTGGGTCTTGTCCATCACATCATTCTCCTAATGATGTGATCCCATTGTCAACGACATCTAATGTCCATAGTCAGGAAACCATGACTATCTGTTGACCAACGAGCTAGTCAACTAGAGGCTTACTAGGGATGTATTGTGGTCTATGTATTCACACGTGTATTATGATTTCCGGAAAATACAATTATAGCATGAATAAAAGACAATTATCATGACCAAGGAAATATAATAATAATGCTTTTATTATTGCCTCTAGGGCATATTTCCAATAGTCTCCCACTTGCACTAGAGTCAATAATCTAGTTACATTGTGATGAATCGAACACCCATAGAGTTCTGGTGTTGATCATGTTTTGCTCGCGAGAGAGGTTTAGTCAACAGATCTGCGACATTCAGATCCGTATGTACTTTGCAAATATCTATGTCTCCATCTTGAACATTTTCACGGATGGAGTTGAAACGACGCTTGATGTGCCTGGTCTTCTTGTGAAACCTGGGCTCCTTGGCAAGGGCAATAGCTCCAGTGTTGTCACAGAAGAGTTTGATCGGCCCCGACGCATTGGGTATGACTCCTAGGTCGGTGATGAACTCCTTCACCCAAATAGCTTCATGTGCTGCCTCCGAGGCTGCCATGTACTCTGCTTCACATGTAGATCCTGCCATGACGCTCTGCTTGCAGCTACACCATCTTACTGCTCCACCATTCAACATATACACGTATCCAGTTTGTGACTTAGAGTCATCTAGATCTGTGTCAAAGCTAGCGTCGACGTAACCCTTTACGACGAGCTCTTCGTCAGCTCCATAAACGAGAAACATGTCCTTTGTCCTTTTCAGGTACTTCAGGATATTCTTGACCGCTGTCCAGTGATCCTTGCCGGGATTACTTTGGTACCTTCCTACCAAACTTACGGCAAGGTTTACATCAGGTCTGGTACACAGCATGGCATACATAATAGATCCTATGGCTGAAGCATAGGGGATGACACTCATCTCTTCCTTATCTTTTGCCGTGGTCGGGCATTGAGCCGAGCTCAATCTCACACCTTGCAATACAGGCAAGAACCCCTTCTTGGACTGATCCATTTTGAACTTCTTCAAAATCTTATCAAGGTATGTGCTTTGTGAAAGACCTATGAGGCGTCTCGATCTATCTCTATAGATCTTGATGCCTAATATATAAGCAGCTTCTCCAAGGTCCTTCATTGAAAAACACTTATTCAAGTAGGCCTTAATGTTGTCCAAAAGTTCTATATCATTTCCCATCAAAAATATGTCATCTACATATAATATGAGAAATGCTACAGAGCTCCCACTCACTTTCTTGTAAAGCAGGCTTCTCTATAAGTCTGCATAAACCCAAACGCTTTGATCATCTCATCAAAGCGAATGTTCCAACTCTGAGATGCTTGCACCAGCCCATAAATGGATAGCTGGAGCTTGCATACTTTGTCAGCATTCTTAGGATCGACAAAACCCTCCGGCTGCATCATATACAGTTCTTCCTTAAGATGCCCGTTAAGGAATGCCGTTTTGACGTCCATCTGCCATATCTCATAATCATAGTATGCGGCAATTGCTAACATGATTCGGACAGACTTAAGCTTCGCTACGGGAGAGAAAGTCTCATCATAGTCAATCCCTTGAACTTGCCGATAACCCTTAGCGACAAGTCGAGCTTTATAGATGGTGACATTTCCATCCGCGTCCGTCTTCTTCTTAAAGATCCATTTGTTTTCTATCGCTCGCCGATCATCGGGCAAGTCAGTCAAAGTCCATACTTTGTTTTCATACATGGATTCTATCTCGGATTTCATGGCTTCTAGCCATTTGTTGGAATCTGGGCCCGCCATTGCTTCTTCATAGTTCGAAGGTTCACCGTTGTCCAACAACATGATTTCTAGGACAGGGTTGCCGACCACTCTGGTGCGGAACGTGTCCTTGTGGACCTACGAAGTTCAGTAGCAACTTGATCCGAAGTACCTTGATCATCATCATTATTTTCCTCTTCAGTTGGTGTAGGCATCACAGGAACATTTTCCTGAGCTGCACTACTATCCCATTCAAGAGGTAGTACTTCATCGAGTTCTACTTTCCTCCCACTTACTTCTTTCGAGAGAAACTCTTTTTCCAGAAAGGATCCATTCTTGGCAACAAAGATCTTTCCCTCGGATCTTAAGTAGAAGGTATACCCAATGGTTTCTTTAGGGTATCCTATGAAGAAACATTTTTCTGACTTGGGTTCGAGCTTTTCAGGTTGAAGTTTCTTGACATAAGCATCGCATCCCCAAACTTTTAGAAACGACAGCTTAGGTTTCTTCCCAAACCATAATTCATATGGTGTCGTCTCAACGGATTTAGACGGTTCCCTATTTAAAGTGAATGTAGCTGTCTCTAGAGCGTATCCCCAAAATGATAGCGGTAAATCGGTAAGAGACATCATAGATCGCACCATATCCAATAGAGTGCGATTACGACGTTCGGACACACCGTTACGCTGAGGTGTTCCAGGCGGCGTGAGTTGTGAAACGATTCCACATTTTCTTAAGTGTGTACCAAATTCGTGACTTAAATATTCTCCTCCACGATCCGATCGTAAGAATTTTATCTTTCGGTCATGTTGATTCTCTACTTCATTCTGAAATTCCTTGAACTATTCAAAGGTCTCAGACTTGTGTTTCATCAAGTAGACATACCCATATCTACTCAAGTCATCAGTGAGAGTGAGAACATAACGATATCCTCCGCGAGCCTCAACGCTCATTGGACCGCACACATCGGTATGTATGATTTCCAACAAGTTGGTTGCTCGCTCCATTGTTCCGGAGAACGGGGTCTTGGTCATTTTTCCCATGAGGCATGGCTCGCACGTGTCAAATGATTCATAATCGAGAGACTCTAAAAGTCCATCAGCATGGAGCTTCTTCATGCGCTTGACACCAATGTGACCAAGGCGGCAGTGCCACAAGTATGTGGGACTATCGTTATCAACTTTACATCTTTTGGTATTCACGCTATGAATATGTGTAACATTACGTTCGAGATTCATTAAGAATAAACCATTGACCATCGGGGCATGACCATAAAACATATCTCTCATATAAATAGAACAACCATTATTCTCGGATTTAAATGAGTAGCCATCTCGTATTAAACGAGATCCAGATACAATGTTCATGCTCAAACTTGGCACTAAATAACAATTATTGAGGTTTAAAACTAATCCCGTAGGTAAATGTAGAGGTAGCGTGCCGACGGCGATCACATCGACCTTGGAACCATTCCCGACGCGCATCATCACCTCGTCCTTCGCCAGTCTCCGCTTATTCCGCAGCTCCTGCTGTGAGTTACAAATGTGAGCAACGGCACCGGTATCAAATACCCAGGAGTTACTACGAGTACTGTTAAGGTACACATCAATTACATGTATACCAAATATACCTTTAGTGTTGCCGGCCTTCTTGTCCGCTAAGTATTTGGGGCAGTTCCGCTTCCAGTGACCCTTCCCTTTGCAATAAAAGCACTCAGTTTCAGGCTTGGGTCCATTCTTTGACTTCTTCCCGGCAACTGGCTTACCGGGCGCGGCAACATCTTTGCCGTCCTTCTTGAAGTTCTTCTTACCCTTGCCCTTCTTGAACTTAGTGGTCTTATTGACCATCAACACTTGATGTTCTTTTTTGATTTCAACCTCTGCTGACTTCAGCATTGAAAATACTTCAGGAATGGTCTTCACCATCCCCTGCATATTGTAGTTCATCACAAAACCCTTGTAGCTTGGTGGGAGCGACTGAAGGATTCTGTCAATGACCGCCTCATCCGGAGGTTAATGTCCAACTGGGACAGGCGGTTGTGCAACCCAGACATTTTGAGTATATGCTCACTGACAGAACTATTTTCCTCCATCTTACAACTATAGAACTTGTCGGATACTTCATATCTCTCGACCCGGGCATGAGCTTGGAAAACTAGTTTTAGTTCCTCGAACATCTCATATGCTCCGTGTTGCTCAAAACGCTTTTGGAGCCCCGGTTCTAAGCTGTAAAGCATGCCACACTGAACGAGGGAGTAATCATCAGCATGAGACTGCCAAGCATTCATAATGTCTTGGTTCTCTAGGACGGGAGCGTCACCTAGCGATACTTCTAGGACATATTGTTTCCTGGCAGCTATGAGGATGATCCTCAGGTTCCGGACCCAGTCCGTATAGTTGCTGCCATCATCTTTCAGCTTGGTTTTCTCTAGGAACGCGTTGAAGTTCATGTTGACATGAGCGTTGGCCATTTGATCTACAAGACATATTTGCAAAGGTTTTAGACTAAGTTCATGATAATTAAGTTCATCTAATCAAATTATTGTAATGAACTCCCACTCAGATTAGACATCCCTCTAGTCATCTAAGTGTTACACGATCCGAGTCGACTAGGCCGTGTCCGATCATCACGTGAGACGGACTAGTCATCATCTGTGAACATCTTCATGTTGATCGTATCTTCCATACGACTCGTGTTCGACCTTTCGGTCTCCGTGTTCCGAGGCCATGTCTGTACATGCTAGGCTCGTCAAGTTAACCCTAAGTGTTTTGCATGTGTAAAACTGTCTTACACCCGTTGTATGTGAACGTAAGGATCTATCACACCCGATCATCACGTGGTGCTTCGAAACGACGAACTTTAGCAACGGTGCACAGTTAGGGGAGAACACTTCTTGAAATTGTTGTAAGGGATCATCTTATTTACTACCGTCGTTCTAAGTAAACAAGATGCATAAACATAATAAACATCACATGCAATTATATAGTAGTGACATGATATGGCCAATATCATATAGCTCCTTCGATCTCCATCTTCGGGGCTCCATGATCATCTTCGTCACTGGCATGACACCATGATCTCCATCATCATGATCTCCATCATTGTGTCTTCATGAAGTTGTCACGCCAACGACTACTTCTACTTCTATGGCTAACGCGTTTAGCAATAAGTAAAGTAATTTACATGGCGTTCTTCAATGACACGCAGGTCATACAAAAAATAAAGACAACTCCTATGGCTCCTGTCGGTTGTCATACTCATCGACATGCAAGTCGTGATTCCTATTACAAGAACATGATCTCATACATCACAATATATCATTCATCATTCATCACAACTTCTGGCCATATCACATCACATGACAATTGCTGCAAAAACAAGTTAGACGTCCTCTAATTGTTGTTGCATCTTTTACGTGGCTGCAATTGGGTTCTAGCAAGAACGTTTTCTTACCTACGAATAACCACAACGTGATTTTGTCAACTTCTATTTATCCTTCATAAGGACCCTTTTCATCGAATCCGCTCCAACTAAAGTGGGAGAGACAGACACCCGCCAGCCACCTTATGCAACTAGTGCATGTCAGTCGGTGGAACCGGTCTCACGTAAGCGTACGTGTAAGGTTGGTCCGGGCCGCTTCATCCCACAATACCGCTGAAGCAAGATAAGACTAGTAGCGGCAAGCAAGTTGACAAGATCTACGCCCACAACAAAATTGTGTTCTACTCGTGCAATAGAGAACTACGCATAGACCTAGCTCATGATGCCACTGTTGGGGAACGTTGCAGAAAATTAAAAATTTTCCTACGGTTTCACCAAGATCCATCTATGAGTTCATCTAAGCAACGAGTCAAGGGAGTGAGTTTGCATCTACATACCACTTGTAGATCGTGTGCGGAAGCGTTCAAGGGAAGGGTGATGATGGAGTCGTACTCGACGTGATTCAGATCACCGATGACCAAGTGCCGAACGGACAGCACCTCCGCGTTCAACACGCGTACGGGACGAACGACGTCTCCTCCGTCTTGATCCAGCAAGGAGGAAGGAGAGGTTGAGGAAGACAGCTCCAACGGCAGCACGACGGCGTGGTGTTGGTGGAGAAGCAGCACTCCGGCAGGGCTTCGCCAAGCTCGTGACGGAGGAGGATAGCTGTTGGGGAGGGGAGGGGCTGCGCCTTGGTTGTGTGTTGCAGCCCTCCCCTCACCCCTCTATTTATAGGGGAAGGGGCAAGGGGGGCCGGCCCCTCTAGATGGGATCTAGAGGGGGGGCGGCAGCCAGGAAGGGGGGACTTGCCCCCCAAGCAAAGGGGGCGCCCCCCTCTAGGGTTCCCCCCCCAACCCTAGCCGCATGGGCCCAAGGGGGGGGGGGCGCCCAGCCCTCCAAGGGCTGGTGCCCTGCCCCACGCGGCCCATGTGGCCCACCAAGAGGGGTGGCCCCTCCCGGTGGACCCCCGGAACCCCTCCGGTGGCCCCGGTACAATACCGATATGCCCCGAAACTTTCCGGTGTCCGCATGACAACTTCCCATATATAAATCTTTACCTCCGGACCCTTTCGGAACTCCTCGTGACGTCCGAGATCTCATCCGGGACTCCGAACAACATTCAGTAATCACATACAAGTCTTCCTAATAACCCTAGCGTCACCGAACCTTAAGTGTGTAGACCCTACGGGTTCGGGAGACACGCAGACATGACCGAGATGGCTCTCCGGTCAATAACCAACAGCGGGATCTGGATACCCATGTTGGCTCCCACATGCTCCTCGATGATGTCATCGGATGAACCACGATGTCGAGGATTCAAGCAACCCCGTATACTATTCCCTTTGTCAATCGGTACGTTACAAGCCCGAGACTCGATCGTCAGCATCCCAATACCTCGTTCAGTCTCGTTACCGGCAAGTCACTTTACTCGTACCGTAATGCATGATCCCGTGACCAAACACTTGGTCACTTTGAGCTCATTATGATGATGCATTACCGAGTGGGCCCAGAGATACCTCTCTGTCATACGGAGTGACAAATCCCAGTCTCGATCCGTGTCAATCCAACAGGCACTTTTGGAGATACATGTAGTGCACCTTTATAGTCACCCAGTTACGTTGTGACGTTTGGTACACCCAAAGCACTCCTACGGTATCGGGAAGTTACACGATCTCATGGTCTAAGGAAGAGATACTTGACATTGAAAAAGCTCTAGCAAAACGAACTACACGATCTTGTGCTATGCTTAGGATTGGGTCTTGTCCATCACTTCATTCTCCTAATGATGTGATCCCGTTGTCAACGACATCTAATGTCCATAGTCAGGAAACATGACTATCTGTTGACCAACGAGCTAGTCAACTAGAGGCTTACTAGGGACGTATTGTGGTCTATGTATTCACACGTGTATTACGATTTCCGGATAATACAATTATAGCATGAATAAAAGACAATTATCATGATCAAGGAAATATAATAATAATGCTTTTATTATTGCCTCTAGGGCATATTTCCAACACTCTCTTCACGTATAAAATCAGTTTTGGGCAATCAATTTGTAGAGCTACTATTAAAGATGCTCTAACACCCGAGAATATGATGCCATCTCTTCCTCACAAAGAAAAGCCCCAATGTGTTAGGGTTTCCTGGCCGCCCGCCGGCACTACCGCCAATCTGCCTAGTCTCGTGTGGCCTGATGGCCATGGAGGCACGGTGGATTCTGGTCCTCGTCGGCAGGAGGGCTCATGTTTCGTCCTTAGGTGTTTTTTTTTTAGTATTTTAAGGTTTATGTCGTGGTCAGGAAAGCGAGGCACTGGAGACTCCCTGAAGATGGAATGATGTTTTGTGTATTTGTCTTCGATGTATCTGTGTAGATCCGCTCTTCATTTGTTTTCGTCATGTGTCTACAGGTTGTATCCTTCCGGTCCATGCTTCGCTTCATTGGCGGTTGCTGTTCTGGTACGTTGATCTTTCGAGGCCTTAGCACGACGACTTACAGATTGTCTACGACAACAGGGTTTGACTGACTCTGACGTGGGAGGGACGATAGCAGCGGCACGTCTTCGTCTCGCTCAATGCTTGTAGTCGTCCTTAAGTGGTTTATGGACATTGATGTAATATTTATTTTGAAGAGAAGTAATTTTTTTTCTCGTGTTCCGTCATGATATTTGATGAATAGTACTCGTAGATTGGAATTTTTAACTCTGAGCACCAGGGAAAGACCAATAATAGCCCGGTCCAAATCATCGAACCGGAAGCGGTTTTATTAGTAGTAGAAGGAAAAAGGAAAGAGAGAAGTCGGCTCTCACTCTCAGCCAGCCCGTGCGCATCCTCTCCCGCGAACTCACCCAGCGCCTGACGACGGCGGACAACGCCGCCCCTCCCGCCGACGACCGCAGACGGCCAGACGACAGCCGAGCCTCCCGCCCTCCGCCGCGCCTCCCCACCGACCTCTCCCATTCGGCACTTCCCTGACCTCTGTCGCTTGCCGGGACTTCACCCAGCTGCGGCCGCCGCCACGCCTCCCCCTTCCGCCGACGCCCGGCCCTGCCCCGAGCTCCGCCCCTCCGTCAGGCCTGTCGTCGTCTGCGGTCCTCCCCGCTGCCTCACCACTCCGCGTGCCCCACAGCGACTTGCCCTCTCAATCCATCCCGTAACTTCCCTCCCCCTCTCCTGACCCCGTCTTATGCTCGGGCCTACTCGAGCTCCAATCCGACCCAATGCGGCCATGAAATCCCTCCTGTAGTCGAGCTCCCTCCGTGCCGTATCTAAGCGTCATCGCCGACGCCGCATACCCCAAACCCTCCACCTCTCACGCGCGTCGCCGTCGTCGCCGTTCCCGTCCTCATCGCGTCGCTGCTGTCCCCACCTCGTCCGCAACCTTGGACCTTGCTTTTTAAGGTATGAGCTTCTAATCATCCAGAAACTACTAAACCTCATACTAACCTCGACAAATTTTGGGCGTGCCGGTTGCCTTCCTGCACACCATGTAGATCCGCACCTGATTTGGATCCTGACTGCTCTTGGTTTCTTTTCAGGTAGGATCCAGGGATCCAAAAGCGAAGTCTCCCCGAGCTACGGAGAATGTGATTGGAAGCAACTACGGTTTCATTCAGAGATGGCCACACCAGGGAGCAGTACTGGGGCTGGCGGCAGCAGCACCAGACCGGCGAATGGCGCAGTTACCGTCAATTCTGCTGCGACGACGGTCGGTTCGGCCAACGCCAGATTCCATTCCCAACAACCACATCAAGACAGGGTATACTCGTGCGCTCTATTACATATGCTTAGCTAGTTGTTTTGTGCTTTTTTGCTTTAGATATGTACATCCATCACTGCATACGAAGTACGAACTGTACTGGACACTAGTTGCTGCAACTTGCAAGGGCATCTTTACCCCAATAATTATGCTTTAGTAGTGGCTGCTTGCTTCATACAGCTTTGCATAATGAGCTGAATTGACTATTCATCTTGGTGTTGGTCCATTCTAAATTGCATGCATTTTGCACTAGTTTGGTAATTTTGTACATACCACATACCTTTTCCTGCTACATCATCACCTGGAGTATCTTGCTCTTTCATTCCTTTCATAGATATTGTATATATCAGTATATAGGTATAGCTGGTCGGTTTTTCTCTATATCCACATTTTGCTTTGAGGTTTGGGAAAAGTAGATTTTACTTTGCAAAGCACTTACTGTACGGTACGGTAGAAGCACAAACTCATTTGGTGTTTTTCATGTTAGGATATTTTTCCTTCTGAAGATTTTTCAGACTTGTGGAATACACGCTGTGATCAGTTAGGATCTTTTTCCTTCTGAAGATTTTCCAGACTCTTGTGAAATATGTGCTGTGATCAGCTAGGATCTTTTTGCTTATGAAGATTTTTCACTTTTTCAGACTCTTGAGAGATACGAGCTGTGATGACTGATAACACAATTTATATGTTCTATGTGCGGCAGCATTTTGCGCTTGTGAATTTTGGTCTAATTTACTTGCATGGTTATTAATGATGCAATGTGTTTTTATTTATTTATGTACATAGTTTAATAGTAATCTGCAGTTTCATCATTGACCTAACTAGTACATTGTGTTTTCAATTCTAAACTTGTTCTTCATTCAGCTGTGGAGTCAATTTTGTGCCTTTTACCAATAACCGGCAGGATGGTTTTTATCTCTGCTTCCAGGAACAACCAAATTCATTTCCTTGCTCCCTAAAAAAATTCATTTACTTGCACTGATACGTTACATGTTTCTCCGTTCTTAACAGCAGAGTAGATGGGCTAGCTGTTTTCCTGGCTTGTCATGTTTTGGATCGCAGAAGGGTGGAAAGCGTATAGTTCCTGCAGCACGTATGCCTGATGGGAATGCATCAACTAACCGTGGAAATGCTCTTCAATCTGGTAGAAATTCCAACCAAAATGGGGCTATGAATTTATCTCTTCTTGCGCCACCATCATCGCCTGCATCCTTCTCGAACTCTGCTCTTCCTTCGACTGCTCAGTCACCTAACCGCTTCCTGTCAATATCTGCAAACTCTCCTGGTGGCCCAACGTCTAATATGTTCGCTGTTGGACCATATGCCAATGAACCTCAGCTTGTCTCACCTCCAACAGCCTTTTCAACTTTCACAACTGAGCCCTCTACAGCACCACTGACCCCTCCTCCTGAACTAGCTCACGCAACCACTCCGTCCTCTCCAGATGTTCCATATGCTCGGTTTCTTTCATCATATACGGGTCTTAAAACTGCTGGCAAGGAGCACAGCATGCATTACTTGTCAACAACATACTCTGGTGGTTTAGGACTCCAGGGATCTTATCCACTTTACCCAGGGAGCCCTTCTAGCAGCCTCATATCGCCTGCCTCAGTAACTCCAAGGACCGGTCTATCCTCACCAATCCCTGAGCAAGATGTTCCTACTGCACACTGGAAGACATCTAGGTCCGTCTGCGACACACCATATTCCATTGCATCGCCCATTCCTGAGCAAGAGGTCCCTACTACACAGTGGAAGACGTCCAGATCTGCTTGTGACACACCGTATTCCAGGACATCGCCATCAAATATTTTTGGACTTGATTCAGCTGCCCCTAGAAACTGTCTCCTGGATAGCAATTTTTTCCGTCCAGAGGCATCTGCTCAGTTCTACCTGGATCAGGCTCAACAGTCATTTCCGTATAATGGTGGGAGGCTTAGTGTCTCAAGGGATAAGCAAGATGCAGATGAGGTTGAAGCATACAGAGCATCATTTGGATTCAGTGCGGATGATATTGTTACAACTCAACATTATGTAGAAATACCAGATGCGCTGGATGATGGGTTCAGCATATCCCCATTTGGAAACAATGCCCCTTCTACTGAGGTGTCCCCATTTATTGATCTGCCTAATGAGGTTCAGGAAGTTGATAAAATGGATAAATCACTCTTCAATGTAAACGAGACCACAAGCCCAAAGAAGTCGCCAGACCAGCTTTCTGGTGGCAGTCCACATAAAGTACTGCACCTGGATATATTCAAAGGTAAATGTCCTGATTTTTCACCCCAGCCATTTTGTTGTATCGTGACTTACCAGAATCATCATTTAGATATCCATGAACTGCTGTGCAGACCAATTGTTCAGTAATTTGAACTATACTTGCATTTTGTAGCCGAAACACAAATGTCTTTCATCAACATCCAGCTAAACTCAGGAACGAAAGCGGGTCATCTGTCTGAGGATGACGCAACCGCGAAAGATTGCCATCCTTTCAGGAAGGCGAGGGATGAAATATCTCTAAAACCCATTGAGGTCAGGAAGAGATCTCCGCCTGGCCAGGCATGCTCAGATGCTGAAATTGAGTACAGAAGGGCGAGGAGTTTGAGAGAAGCCAACGGTGTTCTGTCATGGCGCAGCACACTGTCAAGACAGCTGCAGTAATGGTGCTCTGGCATGCATCAAGTCGAGCCGAGCTGTTAGAAGTAAGCCGTAACCGAAGAGTAGCCTGTACTTCGGGGTAAAAAACGAATGGCATCTACTACTATATATATATCTGGGGATTTATACAGCCAGGTTGCTCTGGGTATGTGATGAACAGCTTGTATTCTACTACTCCCTATTTAAGATCACCATGTTTCTCTTTTGTATGCACTCTCTATTCGTTAGCCCGAGCAATGAAATGAAAGGGTGTGCATGATTACTTTAGATTCTGATGCTAGAAGTCTCATGTTTCTCCCCTGAAATATCTAAAAGTCTGACACTGCAACGACTGGTTAGGCAGTGCGAATTCTGCGTTTTTGGCCTTCGCCCCGTCGACGTTCCTTCTGCAGCCACTGATTCATCTCAAGCTTACAACGAGGGACATTTGGATTCTGCCATTTGCTTTATTGGATCATGTTTTACAATTGAGAATGACCAGTTAATTTAGTCCAGTGACCCAGAGAACCACAACCACGTCTATACATGACCAAGCTAGAATGGAGTAAAACTAGTTGTGCAAGCAAGATCACGACTTCACGAGGAGGGCACGTATGAGGCAGACACACACGGAGAGCACGCACGGAGTGTCCATGCACGTCGCTGGCTTGGGTCGTCGCCGCGGAGCCTTGCGCTGCGCACGCCGACAGCCGGTCGCCTGGTTCAAGTGGTCCTGGATCCTCACTATTGTGCCTGCGCCTGCGGGCTGTGCAGCTCCACCGCGCACTGCGACTTGAAGAGCGGCGCCAGGGACGCCGGCTCCGGGACAGGCGACGGCATCGCCGGGTGCCGCCACCCCCCGCCCCCGTTGGAAGCGGGCGTCGGCGTCGGCATAGCCGGGTGCCGCCACCCGCCGCTGGGCGCGAGCGCCGGCGTCGTGGCCGTCTCGTCTGCCCCGTTGCTGACACCGTGAGCGCCGCGCCGGATCGGGCTCAAGATGCCGTCAGCATCCCCGCCGCTCCTGGTCTCGGCCTGCGCAGCGTCCCTCCTGCTCCCGCCCTGGTCCGCCTCCCACGCCGGCGCCGAGGACGCGACGAGCGGCGACAGGAGCGGTATCGGCGTCCTCCCGTCGCCCCACGCGGCGGGGGAAGGATGGGCCGCGCCAGGGCCGGCCTGCTCAAGCTGCAGCGACGCGGGCGCCTTCTTCTGGAGCCTGCTCGGCGGGCGGTTCTTGCAGCCTAGCACCTCGCCGGTGCCGGGCGACAGCTTCATCTCCATGGATCGGCGCGCGCGTACGTGGACTTGGCTGACCCGCGATCGCGCTCTTCTTCTCTCTCTCTGCAATCTCGTGATGCGCGCATGCGGGGCGCGTGGAGGGTTATAAAAGTGCGGCGCGTGACGAGGGGGCGGCCGGGTTTGGAGGACGCGCGCGCGTGGACGGTGGGGAGGGATCGGTGCGTTTCGGTGGTTCCTTTCCTTCCTTTTAACCTCAACTGCTTCCGATTCTCAGCCGAAGATGTGTGCGGTGCAACGGGTGGCACGGTTTCGGGCTTCCAGTCCATTGTGGATGAGGTATTTCAGCCGTCGGATCGTCTTGAAACGTTGGAAATACCAATAATCTGTTTTTTTACGTGCACCCTATCCCTATGAGCACCTTCGAAATACTGAGCAGTACAACATTTTGCTATTAACGAAGTCACTCGTTACCACAGACGCCTTGTAATCGATGAAAACGTCTTCTCCCACTAAATGAACATCGTCAAAGAGCCTGAAAAAAATCTTTAAAATATGAATGTCAAATCTAGGACTTAAACTATCTGTTGTAATGTTTGTGCTTACGATATAGATAGCGCACGAACATGCTCCAGCTGATTGTATTTGCACGATGGCTTCCCAATCGTTGATCCACTGTAAAAAAAACTAGCCGTGGGCCATGCAAATGTTGTCATTACAACGTGGCGACTTATGTGTGTGCCACGTCATATCAATGATTTGTTTTAAACCTTAAACTCATAGTCAGCTTAAATTGAATCTTGAACTCACAATTTGTAAAATCAATACCCTGAATTAATAGCTTTTGGTTATTATTTATCTTTAATACGTTTTCTAGTGGGGCTTGCATATGTGGACACGATTGGCAAAATCTGTAGCGTTTAGGGTTTATCCTTGCCTACTAAGTTTCTCCGCGAGGGCCCCATCACTCGCTTCGCTGGTTAGCACGACGTACACGGGATAGCTGGATGCGCACACTACAACATGGGCGCACGACCGCATGGCCTTATGGTTGCATACGGGTTTTGTTGCGCACAAGAGGGAACCGTGCGCATGGTGCTAGTCCTACGTCGCTTCACCGTGCACAACGACAATCTCTGGCGGGAGGCACATCACGACAATGACTATGAGGGATGGTGATGGTGTGGTCCTTACTGGCACGTCTGGGATCATCCGACATGACTCTCTACTGTAAAGAGCGCCTCCTTGACACTTCCCTCCTCTGGAAATGGCAGGTCACGTGCCTCAACGACGTCCTTCCTCAGCTGGGCTTCCATGTTGTGCCCGATGGCTTTTATATGCATCTTGCTGACGTAGCAACCCATGTCCTTGACTTCGTTGCTTCTTTCTCGAGGCATTTGCTTGATTCATGGTGAGGGCGAGGTTTTGAATCTTCTACTCGATGAGGAGGAGTTTGGTAAGTATCGAAGCTAGATTCGGTGGATCTCGGGTAGGGGGTCCTGATCTAATAGTCTTGGCTAGATGGTAAGGACACAAGGAACACGGTATTTACACATGATCGGGCCGTCTTGAAGAGGTAGAACCCTACGTATTACTTTGTAGTATTGATTGTGGATGGGGTACAGAGTACAGGTGGTCTACCATGAGATTGGATGTGAATGTGCCTGGGCTCTACATCCCTGGCACCTCGGTTTATATAGACACCGGGGTGCCTAGGGTTTACACATGGTCAACCATATCTAGCGGTAAACGTGCTGAGGACTACTCCTGCATCTTGGGGTGCACGCCAAGTCTCTGGGTTATTCCTTCTCGAAGCTTCTGGATCTGACGAACGAGGCCCACCAGTGACAGGCTTAGTGGTGGTGGGGGGTCCTCGGCCCAACCAAAAGGGCGGGCATCCGACTAGTCAAGCACCCCCTAATACAGGACTCCGTCAATAGCCCCTGAAACAGTCTTCAAGCCGAAGACACTCATCGGTTCTTCCGAACTGCTTCGCCTCTTTGGTCTTTAGTCTTGCAAACTGGTTCAATCTTGCATATATCCCCGACTTGGTCTTGCTTTCTTGGTCGAGGAGTCGCATATCTTGGGCATCCGAGGTGTCCCATGAGTGCTTGGATATAAATAATAGATCCCTCAACAATGAAGCCTTCTCGGTCCAGGATAAAGTTTATGTCAAGTCCAGCCCTGACAATTTGACTGAACCGAGACAACACCACCCCTATCACCGTGTGTGGTTGATACGTCTCCAACGTATCTATAATTTATGAAGTATTCATGCTATATTTATATGAGTTTTGTATGGCTTTGGTGCACTTTTATACTATTTTTATGGACTAACTTATTAATCTAGTGGCTAGTGTCAGTTCTTGTCTTTTTTGCATGTTTTTGGTTTTCCAGAAAATCCATATCAAACAAAGTCTAAACGTGATGAAACTTTTTGATGATTTTTTCTTGAAGGTAAGAGACCCATGAAGCTTCGGGGGAGCACCAGAGGACACACAGGGGACCCCACAAGGCAGGGGGCATTGAAGGAAATATGCCCTAGAGGCAATAATTTATATTTCCTTATATCATGATAAATGTTTATTATTCATGCTAGAATTGTATTAACCAGAAACTTGATACAGTGTGGATACATAGACGAAATACCGTGTCCCTAGTATGCCTCTACTTGACTAGCTCTTTGATCAAAGATGGTTAAGTTTCCTAGCCATGTACATGTGTTGTCATTTGATGAATGGGATCACATCATTAGGAGAATGATGTGATGGACAAGACCCATCCTTTAGCATAGCATAAACAATCATTAGTTTTATTGCTACTGCTTTCTTCATGTCAAATACATATTCCACTTACTATGAGATTATGCAACTCCCGGACACCGAAGGAATACCTTGTGTGCTATCAAACGTCACAACGTAACTGGGTGATTACAAAGATGCTCTACAGGTATCTCCAAAGGTGTTTGTTGGGTTGGCATAGATCGAGATTAGGATTTGTCACCCAAGTATCGGAGAGGTATCTCTAGGCCCTCTCGGTAATGCACATCATATGAAGCCTTGCCAGCAATGTGACTAATGAGTTAGTTGCGTGATGATGCACTATGAAATGAGTAAAGAGACTTGCCGGTAACGAGATTGAACTAAGTATGAAGATATCAATGATCGAATCTCGGGCAAGTAACATACCAATGACAAAGGGAATAACATATGTTGACATAGCGACTCGACTGATAAATATCTTCGTAGAATATGTGGGAACCAATATGAGCATACAGGTTCCGCTATTGGTTATTGACCTGGGAGGTGTCTCGGTCATGTCTACATAGTTCTCGAACCCGTAGGGTCCGCACGCTTAACGTTTGATGACAATATGTATTATATGAGTTATGTGTTTTGGTGACCGAAGGTTGTTCGGAGTCCTGTATGAGATCACGGACATGACGAGGAGTCTCAAAATGGTCGAGAGGTAAATATTGATATATTGGAAAGTGGTATTCGGACACCGGAAGGGTTCCGAAGTGTATCGGGTACATACCGGAGTACTGGAGGGGTTACCGGAACCCCCCGGTGGAAGATATGGGCCATATGGCCATAGGAGGGAGGCTAACCAGCCGACAAGGGGCTGCTGCGCCTCCCACAAGGGAGGAGGCCGAATTGTACTAGGTAAGGGGGCGCCACCCCCCTTTCCTTCTCCTACTCCCTCTCCTTCCCCCCTTCCCCCTCCGATAGAAGGAAGGGGGGGAATAGGACAAGGAGTCCAAGTGGGATTCCACCTCACTTGGCGCGCCCTAGGCCGGCCTCCTCCCCTCTCCCTCCTTTATATACGGGGGTGGGGCACCTCTAGGCACATCAATTGTCTTTGCTGTGTGCGGTGCCCCTCTCCACCGTTTACTCCTCCGGTCATATTGTCGTAGTGCTTAGGCGAAGCCCTGCGCAGATCACATCACCATTACCGTCACCACGCCATCGTGCTGACGGAACTCATCAACTCCTTCATACTTCTACTGGATCAAGAGTTTGAGGGACGTCATCGGGCTGAACGTGTGCAGAACTCGGAGGTGTCGTACATTCGGTACTTGATCGGTTGATTTGAGAAGACGTTCGACTACATCGACCGCGTTAAGTTAACGCTTCCGCTTTCGGTCTACGAGGGTACGTGGACACACTCTCCCCTTCTCGTTGCTATGCATCTCCTAGATAGATCTTGCGTGAGCGTAGGATTTTTTTTGAAATTGCATTATACGTTTCCCTATAGGCGCGCCCTCCCCTTGTGGCCCCCTGTGGCACCTCCTAGCGTGATTCCAATGCTGAAAAATCCTATATATTCAGAAACCCCCAAAAGTTAACCTAGATGAGTTTTTCCGCCGCCGCCAGCCTCTGTTCTGAAGTGATCTCATCTAGAGCCCTTTTTCGGCACTCTGCCGGAGGGGGAAGCCATCACCGGAGGCCATATTCATCATCCCCGTTTCCTCCATGACGAGGGAGTAGTTCACCCCTGGGGCTGAGGGTATGTACTAGTAGCTATGTGTTTGATCTCTCTCCCCCCCCTCTCTCGTGATCTTGATAGGGAACGACCTTGATGTACCATGAGCTTTGTTAATATAGATGAATCATATGGTGCTATTCCCTCTCTATCTTTGTTGTGATGAATTGAATCTTACTCTCTGAAGTTTCGCATGTTGGATTGAATGCTGATCATTTGATGTATGTCTTGCTTGTGGATACCCATGGTGACAATGGGGTAATTCATTGATATCAGTTGGCATCTGTCTTGGTAATCAACTTGTGGATTCCTGTGATGACATTGGGTTAATCTAGGCATAATGGTTGATGTACGTTTTCATCCTACTTTCTCCGAGAGGAACTTTGGAGTGATTCTTTATCGCACATTGAGGGATGGTTATATTGCAATACCGTTTGTGCTCACTTTTATCACTTGCTACCTTCTTTTTTTTCAGATTACAAAAACTTATATGTACTATCCATACTACATTTGTATCACCATCTCTTCGCCGAACTAGTGCACCTATATAATTTACCATTGCATTAAGTGTGTTGGGGACACAATAGATTTCTTGTATTTGATTGTAGGGTTGTTTGAGCGGGACCACCTTCATCCTACACTTCTCATGGATTGATAAACCTTAGGTCATCTGCTTGATGGAAATTTGTTGCTGTCCTACAAAACTCTGTGCTTGGAGGCCCAACAAAATCTACAAGAATAAAGTTGCGTAGTAGACATCAAGCTATTTCTGGCGCCATTGCCGGGGAGGTGAGCGCTTGAAGGTATCTCCTTTAGATCTTGCAATTGAATTTTTTAGTGTCTTTTTTTTCACTAGTTTTGTTTATAAAAGAAAACTATAAAAAATGGAAGTGAAGGTGCATCAAATTATTTTCCTTTATGGCGTCTTTCTTGAAAATATGAATTCTGCTAATTGCTATGATGTGTTAAAAGAAGAATTTAACACAATGTTTGGTGTCAATGTTAAGCATGATTGCAATGATATTAGTATGAATTCTTTGAATATCCATGATGTGGATGATATGCAAAGCCATAAGCTTGGGGATGCTATGCTTGATGAAGATGCAAATTTTAGTCCCCCTACTTTTGATGAGCAAATTTATTACGATGATAGCATGCCTCCTATTTAAGATGATTATAATAATGATCAAAGTGGGTTTGGAAGAGTGTCAACTTTATGTAATAATGAATCCACTATTTTTTGGAGGGTGTTGAATCTTATTGGAATAATGATAAAAATGGATTTTGAAGAGGTCATGACTTCATTTAATATTGAATCCACTTCTTTGGAAGATGTTTCAATTGATTTTCATGAGAACAAAGTTGTTATCTATGATGATTATTGTGATGACACTTATGATATAATGAATAATGATAACCATGAAACTTGTCATCATGATTTTAATGCTCAAATTGATTATATCAATCAAGTGTCACATGATAGTTATTTCACTGAATTTGCTCCCACCACTATTAGGGATGAGAAGAAATTTGCTTATGTGGAGAGTAATACAATTTTTATGCATGTGGATCATGAAAAGAATGCTTTATGTTATAGTTAGATTGCTGAATTTATTCATGATGCTACTGAAAATTATTATGAGAGGGAAACATATGATTATATATATTTCAAGAATGCAAGTTTCCTCTTTATGTGTTGAGAATTTTGAATTTACACTTGTTTGTCTTCCTATGCTAGTTGGTTCTTACTTCAATAAATTGTTTGTTTACAAAATTCCTATGCATATAAAGTGGTTAGGCTTAATTGTCTTTGCTATATATGCTTCATGGTGCTTTCTTGTGTGTTTCAATTCCTACTTTTATGTGAACATCATTGAAATTATTAAAGCCTAGCTAAAACGCATTGAAGAAAAGTGCTTGATTGGGATACAACCCAATAATTATCCCTATTGTTTTGTGTTTTTACATGATTAAACTACTATAGTAATCATGTTTTATATTTTTTCTGTCGATAAAGTGTCAAGTAAAGCCTTTAGGATGATTTGGAGGACTGTTGAATTGATCCTGTGCAGAAACAAAAAAAATTGCGTTCATTGTTAGAATTGTTATTTTGTATCGGAACATGATCAACTTCTGAATTTCTTACAAAGTATTGGGATACAATTTTTTACATTGCTCTAAGTTTTCAGAATTTTCGGAGTTATAGAAGTATGTATAATAATTCATCGTTTACAGACTATCCGTTTTTGATAGATTGTCTTTTTATTGCATAGTTTGCTTGTTTTAGTGTTTCTGTAGCTTATATTGTGTGATATAAATTGTGTAAATGATGAATACAGTAGGCATTATGTGAGAAAAACTGCTTTATTTTTATTATATTAACGCATCTCATGAAGTTCCGTTAAGTTTTGTGTGATTGAGTTTTTAAGTTTTGGGTGAGATACCAATATGAGGAGAATAAGGAGCGGCAAGCGCCTAAGCTTGGGGATGCCTAGTGGGAAACGTAGTAGAAAACAAATAAAATTACCCTACGATCACCTAGGAACAATATGAAGATGCATAAAAGGTTTGGATCATGACCATAACCAACCGTAGAGTGAAGCGAAAGTAGACAAGTCAGTGTAGATCATACTTGGAGCCCCTCGAACTATAGATGCATGATCCCACGACCGCCCATGAACAGTCCCATCTACTTGGTTGCAAGCGTACGACCTTCACGATCCAGTAGCGCTTCACCGTACAGAGCTAATCGTCGCTGAAGAATTAGAGGGAGGAGATTAGAACCACACTAGGCTTCTAATTATGAGGATTAGAGAATCTAGGTCAAGCTCTAATTGATCAACTAGGATAAACTAGACTATAACTAGAACTAGAGAAGGCTCCAAAACTTATGTGTTCAAATGTGTGTAGATCCTCTAGTATATATATAGGTTGGAGGGGAGAGAGGGGCGCCACACAAGGAGGGAAGGAGTCCCTCCTTGGTAGGGTGTGCAAAACCGAACCGGAAACCAAAAACCAAACTAAACCAAAATTTCAGTTTTTTTGGTTTTCAGTTTCAGTTTTGAAATTTAGAAACCATTTGACCATCAGTTTTTCGGTTAAAAAACAAAAACTATTCAATTAAAACGAATTAATGGAAGTTGGAAAAAAGTATGCCGACAAAGACCAATAGGGAGAAGCGTAGAGTTGTGTGCTTTCGTTAGCTGCAATGCCCGTCCATTATATAGCCAGCTAGCCGGCTACGTGCTGCCTCAACTGACAAGGTGGGACTATTCTCACAGGAACTCAGCACACCAAAACGGCAGTAGAAATTTTGATGTGTTGGACTTGTGGACTGAAGCTTGAGTGGGCTTGATAATTTATGGGCTAGCTCCTGGGTTCATTCAGTTCTATGCATGTGGGCTTGCTTTTGCGATGAGACATGGGCTCTTACATGTCAATTCAGTTTTGCCTAAAAAATCATCAAATCAGGACTTATTTTTTTGTGAGAAATTCAAGTCTTAGCACAATTATGCATGTAAGCGATCGTATGCACTACAATAATCAGATCTGTGAGCTTGAAAAGAAACCGACTGTCTTTACTCTTAATGGCTTAACACTGGTATGCATGTAGGATATCTTTAGCTCTACATGCACGTACGTCCCAGATGGTAATACTAGCTTAGTACCATTATTTGGAGCCAATACCGATTTTCTTTTGAGATAAAATTATATGTAATTTGAAAATTTGCGTCAACTTTGGTTATTTTGGTTATTACCGAAACGAAACCGAAACAAAATGGTTATTACCAAAATTGAAATGTATTTTGTATAAAACCATATAAACCAAAGTATAAAAACTGTATAAAACCCAAAACCGTATAAACAAAACCGAAAAAACCAAATGCACACCCTGACTCCTTGGTGCGCCGGACCCTCCCCCACTCCAATTATGCCTCCCCTCCAACAAAGGGGGCGCCTTCCCTTCTTGGACCTTGGAGGCCCAAGTTGCCTTCCACCATTTGGCCTTTTAAGGCCCATTGATATTAAATTAAATATAAAAGCCTTTGCTTATCATGTGATGTTCCCTTTGCTTCATGATACTTTACAAAACCCGAGATGAGATGTGTTGGTTCCTCTTGAGTCATACACATGCTCACTATACCAGTCTCTCGTTGCCGGTTTTGTCCTTCTTTCTCATTGACATGTTCTAGCATCCTTGTGATTTATTCACCTGTGTCTGGCCAGACGATAATGATGCCACCACAACGGGAGGGCCCTAAAGATATCTCTCCATCATCGGAGGAACAAATTCCACTCTTGAGCTATCGAGTCTCTTGTCAAACTTTCCGTTGAACCTGTAATTTGTCGTTATGATCATCGTGTTACAGATGATGTTTGAGCAACCCCAAAGATCATCATACAGTAAGAAGTGACTTTGATGCTCTCATGGTCAATGGAACTGAAACACATGCTAACACTCTTTGTTATAACAAATGACTTGTGATGATATCATCTCAAAGTGTAACAAACAAGTTTGGGTTGATTCAATATGATCGTTCTTCCAACATCATACTCTCAAAGTTATTTTAGGACTATCGTTACCCTTAACGATATCTTAAGATCCAGAAAACATGATCAGTAAAAACACTTGAGCCAGTCTTAGAGGTGAGACTAGGAATCTTATTTTTCCCTTCATTGTTCTACACATGCATATGAGTTTTCCACTGAATCAAATATTCCAGGATCATAACAATTATAGCATAGGATGTAAACTCTTAACTGTGAACATGGAAATATAATAATACAATATTATTGCCTCTAGGGTTTATTTCCAACATACTCCCACTTGCACTAGAGTCAATAATCTAGTTAGCACTTATTTATTTTTACACCAATGGCAATGTGGTGTTAGTTCGTGCTTTTCTTGTGGTATAGCCTTCATCTTCTCAAATTTGACAACTTCAGATCTTAGTGTATCTTTGCATTCCCTTGCATCTTTCATGCTTTCACAAAATTCATATTTTACGTGGAACTAGCTTTGTATGTATTGAGTCACTCGTAGGACCTTTGATTCCTTAGACCGAGCTATGGAACCACTATTAAGAACAATTTTCCCTTGGCGCAATCATCTAAAAACCATACCAAGCTCATAAATGAACTTTTGATTCATCAACCTCTATTGTTGCTTCTAAAGCGATGATACGTCTCCAACGTATCTATAATTTTTGATTGTTCCATGCTATTATATTATCTGTTTTGGATGTTTTATATGCATTAATATGCTATTTCATATTATTTTTGGGATTAACCTATTAACCTAGAGCCCAGTGCTAGTTTAAGTTTTTTTGCCTATTTTTGAGTTTCGCAGAAAAGGAATATCAAACGGAGTCCAAATGGAATAAAACTTTCGCAATGATCTTTCTTGGACCAGAAGCAAACAGGAGACTTGGAGATGAAGTTGGAGGAGCCACAAGGCGACCACAAGGGTGGAGGGCGCGCCCAGGGGGTAGGGCATGCCCCTGTCTTGTGGACCCCTCGTGGGTATGCTGACCTAATTCTTTCGCCCATATATACTCTTCTATCCCAAAACCATCAGGGGGAGCCACGAAAACACTTTTCCACTGCCGCAACCTTCTGTACCCATGAGATCCCATCTAGGGACCTTTTTCGGTGTCCTGCCGGAGGGGGATTCGATCACGGAGGGCTTCTACATCAACACCATTGCCATTTCGATGAAGCGTCGGTAGTTTACCACAGACCTATGGGTCCATAGCTAGTAGCTAGATGGCTTCTTCTCTCTCTTTGATTCTCAATACCATGTTCTCCTCGATTTTCTTGGAGATCTATTCGATATAATACTCTTTTGCGGTGTGTTTGCCAAGATTCGATGAATTGTGGATTTATGATCAGATTATCTATGAATATTATTTGAATCTTCCCTGAATTCTTATATGCATGATTTGATATCTTTGCAAGTCTCTTAGAATTATTGGTTTAGTTTGTCCTACTAGATTGGTTTTTCTTGCAATGGGAGAAGTGCTTAGCTTTGGGTTCAATCTTGCGGTGTCCTTTCCCAGTGACAGTAGGGGCAGCAAGGCACGTATTGTATTGTTGCCATCGAGGATAAAAAATATGGGGTTTTCATCATATTGCTTGAGTTAATTCCTCTACATCATGTCATATTACTTACTGTGTTACTCTATTCTTTATGAACTTAATACTCTAGATGCATGTTGGATAGCGGTCAATGTGTGGAGTAATAGTAGTAGATGCAGGCAGGAGTCGGTCTACTTGACACAGACGTGATGCCTATGTTCATGATCATTACCGTAGATATCGTCATAATTATGCGATGTTCTATCAATTGCCCGACAGTAATTTGTTCACCCACAGTATTATTTGCTATCTTGAGAGAAGCCACTAGTGAAACCTATGGCCCCCGGGTCTATTTTCTATCATATAATTTTCCGATCTACTATTTTCCAATCTTTTACTTTCCAATCTATAAACCAAAAATACCAAACATATTTACTTTACCGTTTATCTATCTCTATCAGATCTCACTTTTGCACGAAGGGATTGACAACCCCTTTATCGCATTGGGTGCAAGTTTGTTTGATTATTTGTGCAGGTATTCGGTGACTTGTGCGTTGTCTCCTACTGGATTGATACCTTGGTTCTCAAACTGAGGGAAATACTTACTCTACTTTGCTTCATCACCCTTTCCTCTTCAAGGGAAAAACCAATGCAAGCTCAAGAGGTAGCAGGAAGAATTTCTGGCGCCGTTGCCGGGGAGATCTACGCCAAGTCAAGACATACCAAGTACCCATCATAAACTCTCATCTCTTGCATTACATTATTCGCCATTTGCCTCTCGTCCCCCCCCCCCCCGCCACTTCTAAAACAATTTTCGAAAAGATTCGCCCTTTTCTTTGCCTTCCTTCCGTTTGATCTTTTGTTTGCTTGTGTTACCATGTGCCTTCTTTTTGCTTGCATCTTCGCTTGCTAAAATTTTATGGATCCCCATCCACTTGCTAATATTTTTAAGAGATCCAATTATGATGAACCAGTTTCTAGTGATTTGAGTGCACTAGATTATCTTTATGAGGTTTTGCTTGAAATTCGTGAATCTAAAAATTGTGATGAAGTGTTTAAAGAAGAAAATTATATAGTGATTCACGATAGCTCCTTGAATAAAAATCATGATTGCTATGATGTTATTATAAATTCTATTAATGCCAATTGTGTCAATGATATGCAAACCCCTAAGCTTGGGGATGCTAGTTTGACTATGTCCACTACTTGTTGCAATAATCATGATTGGGGTGATTCTTCTTATGATGTTGAAAATTTATTTAAGCCCCATGATGAATATGAGATTGATAATAATGTTTGCAATAATATTGAAAGTAGGTTCAGAAGAGTGTCAACTTTAGATCCCACATATTTGGAGTATGTTCAATCTGATGAATTTTTTGATAAAAGTGGGTTTAGAGAGGTCATGACTTTAGTTAATGTTAATCCCACTATTTTGGAAGAGTGTGAACTTCGCTTGCATATGGATCATGTTGAGAATATATTATGTGATAGCTATATTGTTGAATTTCCTTATGATCCTACATGCAATTATTATGAGAGAGGAAAATATGGTTGTAGAAATTATCATATTACTAAATTACCACTCTTCATGTTGAGATTGCTATCGTCTCTTTCTTCTGAAGGAAATATGCCCTAGAGGCAATAATAAAGTTATTATTTATTTCCTCATATCATGATAAATGTTTATTATTCATGCTAGAATTGTATTAACCGGAAACATGATACATGTGTGAATACATAGACAAACATAGTGTCACTAGTATGCCTCTACTTGAACTAGCTCATTGATCAAAGATGGTTATGTTTCCTAACCATAGACATGTGTTGTCATTTTATTAATGGGATCACATCATTAGGAGAATGATGTGATTGACTTGACCCATTCCGTTAGCTTAGCACTTGATCGTTTAGTATGTTGCTATTGCTTTCTTCATGACTTATACATGTTCCTATGACTATGAGATTATGCAACTCCCGTTTACCGGAGGAACACTTTGTGTGCTACCAAACGTCACAATGTAATTGGGTGATTATAAAGGTGCTCTACAGGTGTCTCCGAAGGTACATGTTGGGTTGGCGTAATTCGAGATTAGGTTTTGTCACTCCGATTGTCGGAGAGGTATCTCTGGGCCCTCTGGGTAATAATCATCACCTAAGCCTTGCAAGCATTGTAACTAATGAGTTAGTTATGAGATGATGTATTACAGAACGAGTAAAGAGACTTGTCGGTAACGAGATTGAACTAGGTATTGGATACCGACGATCGAATCTCGGGCAAGTAACATACCGATGACAAAGGGAACAACGTATGTTGTTATGCGGTTTGACCGATAAAGATCTTCGTAGAATATGTGGGAACCAATATGAACATCCAGGTTCCGCTATTGGTTATTGACCGAGAATAGTTCTAGGTCATGTCTACATAGTTCTCGAACCCGTAGGGTCCGCACGCTTAACGTTATGATGACAGTTTTATTATGAGTTTATAAATTTTGATGTACCGAAGGTTGTTCGGAGTCCCAGATGTGATCACGGACATGACGAGGAGTCTCGAAATGGTCGAGACATAAAGATTGATATATTGGATGACTATATTCGGACACCGGAAGTGTTCCGGGTGTTTTCGGAGAAAACCGGAGTACCGGAGGGTTACCGGAACCCCCCCAGGAAGTAATGGGCCTTGATGGGCCCTAGTGGAGAGAGAGAGGGGCCGGCCAGGGCAAGAGGCGCGCCCCCTCCCCTTGAGTCCGAATAGGACAAGGAAGGGGGGCGGCGCCCCCCTTGCCTTCCCCCTCTCCCACTCCTTCCTTCCCCCTCCTTCTTGGAATAGGAAAGGGAGGGGGCAAACCTACTTGGAGTAGGTTTCCCCCTCCTAGGGTGCGCCTCCCCTTAGGCCGGCCTCCTCCTCCTCTACCCCTTTATATACGGGGGAGGGGGGCACCCCATAGACACACAAGTTGATCTACGGATCGTTCCTTAGCCATGTGCGGTGCCCCCCTCCACCATATTCCACCTCGGTCATATCGTCGCGGAGTTTAGGCGAAGCCCTGCGCCGGTAGAACATCATCATCGTCACCACGCCGTCATGCTAACGGAACTCATCCCCGACGCTTAGCTGGATTGGAGCCCGGGGAACGTCATCGAGCTGAACGTGTGCTGAACACGGAGGTGCCGTACGTTCGGTGCTTGGATCGGTCGATTCGTGAAGACGTACGACTACTCAACCGCTTGTCATAACGCTTCCGCTTAACGGTCTACGAGGGTACGTAGACAACACTCTCCCCTCTCGTTGCTATGCCATCACCATGATCTTGCGTGTGCGTAGGAATTTTTTTGAAATTACTACGTTCCCCAACATCTTCTTCCTTGCATATGCTAGTTTTTGCTTGCCTTGATAATTTGTTTGCTTATAAAATGCCTATGCATAGGAAGTATGTCAGACTTAGATGTGTTTGTCACGTGTTTTATGATGCTCTTTTTATGCTTTAATTCTTCTCTTTTATGTGATCATAATTGAAATTACCAATGCCTAGCTAAGGGCTTTAAACAATAGCGCTTGTTGGGAGACAACCCAATTTTATTTTTGTTCTTTGCTTTTTATTCCTGTTTAGTAATAAATAGTTCATCTAGCCTCTGGTTAGATGTGGTTTTGTGTTTTAATTAGTGTTTGTGCCAATTAAACCTTTAGGGTAGCTTACAATGATAGTTGTATTGATCTTGCTGAAAAACAAAAACTTTTGCGCGCAGTAAATAATTTCCAGGATTTTATTGAAACGTGCTTTTGATCAGATTCTTTTTGCTCTGGATTGGTGCACAAATTGCCCAGGTCTTACTAATTTTCAGAATTTTTGGAGTTACAGAAGTATTAGAGAGTTACAGATTTCTACAGAGCGTTATGTTTTTGACAGATTTTGTTTTTTGTGTGTTGTTTGCTTATTTTGATGAATCTATGGGTAGTATCGGGGGGTATGAACCATGGAAAAGTTGGAATATAATAGATATTACACCAATATAAATAAAGAATGAGTTCACAATAGTACCTTAAAGTGGTGATTTATTTTCTTATACTAATGGAGCTTATAAGACTTTCTGTTGAGTTTTGTGTTGTGAAGTTTTCAAGTTTTGGGTGAGGATTTGATGGACTATGGAATAAGGAGTGGCAAGAGCCTAAGCTTGGGGAGGCCCAAGGCAACCCAAGGTAATATTCAAGGATAACCAAGAGTCTAAGCTTGGGGTTGCCTCGGAAGTCATCCCCTCTTTTGTTTTCGTCTATCGGTAACTTTACTTGAGGCTATATTTTTATTCACCACATGATATGTGTTTTGCTTGGAGCATCTTGTATGATTTGAGTCTTTGCTTTTTAGTTTTCCACAATCATCCTTGCTGTACATACCTTTTGAGAGAGACATGCATGAATCTTGATTTATTAGAATACTCTATGTGCTTCACTTATATCTTTTGAGCTAGGCAATATTGCTCTACTGCTTCACTTATATCTTCTTAGAGCACGGCGGTGGTTTTATTTTATAGAAATTGTTGAAATCTCATGCTTCACTTATATTATTTTGAGAGGCTTTATAACATCATGGTAATTTGCTTTGGTTATAAATTTAGTCCTAATATGATAGGCATCCAAGAGGGATATACTAAAAACTTTCATATAAAGTGCGTCGAATACTACGAGAAGTTTGATTCATTATGATTGTTTTGAGATATGAAGATGGTAATATTAGAGTCATTCTAGTGAGTAGTTGTGAATTTGAGAGATACTTGTGTTAAAGTTTGTGATTCCCGTAGCATGCACGTATGGTGAACCGTTATGTGATGAAGTCGGTGCATGATTTTTTTTATTGTCTTCCTTATGAGTGGTGGTCGGGGTCGAGCGATGGTCTTTTCCTACCAATCTATCCCCCTAGGAGCATGCACGTAGTACTTCGTTTCTATAACTAGTAGATTTTTGCAATAAGTATGTGAGTTCTTTATGACTAATGTTGAGTCCATGGATTATACACACTCTCA
Organism: Triticum aestivum; assembly: GCF_018294505.1. Lineage (NCBI taxonomy): Eukaryota > Viridiplantae > Streptophyta > Magnoliopsida > Poales > Poaceae > Triticum > Triticum aestivum. Next base: position 445,829,041 of record NC_057804.1, on the reverse strand, counting down.
CCCTTCCACCATTGCTAGCCTCTCTTGTGCCGCGCATCTTTTGCCGGCACCTTACACCCACCATATACCTTCCTCAAAACAGCCACCATACCTACTTATTATGGCATTTCCATAGCCATTCTGAGATATATTGCCATGTAACTTCCCACCGTTCCGTTTATTATGACATGCTTCATGATTTTCATATTGCTTTGCATGATCATGTAGTTGACATTGTATTTGTGGCAAAGCCACCTTTCATAATTCTTTCATACATATCACTCTTGATTCATTGCACATCCCAGTACACCGCCGGAGGCATTCATATAGAGTCATATTTTGTTCTAAATATCGAGTTGTCATTTTTGAGTTGTAAGTAAATAAAAGTGTGATGATCTTCATTATTAGAGCATTGTCCCATGTGAGGAAAGGATGATGGAGGCTATGATTCCCCCACAAGTCGGGATGAGAATCCGGACGAAAAAAGAAAAAAAAGGCCAAAATATGAGAAAGGCCCCAAAAAATGAGAGAAAAAGAGAGAAGAAGCAATGTTACTATCCTTTTTCCACACTTGTGCTTCAAAGTAACACCATGATCTTCATGATAGAGAGTCTCCTATGATATCACTTTCATATACTAGTGGGAATTTTTCATTATAGAACTTGGCTTGTATATTCCAATGATGGGCTTCCTCAAATTGCCCTAGGTCTTTGTGAGCAAGCGAGTTGGATGCACACCCTCTTAGTTTCTTTTTGAGCTTTCATACACTTATAGCTCTAGTGCATCTGTTGCATGGCAATCCCTACTCACTCACATTGATATATATTGATGGGCATCTCCATAGCCCGTTGATACGCCTAGTTGATGTGAGACTATCTCCCTCTTTTTGTCTTCTCCACAACCACCATATTCTCTTCCACCTATAGTGCTATATCCATGGCTCATGCTCATGTATTGCGTGAAAGTTGAAAAGGTTTGAGAACATCAAAAGTATGAAACAATTTCTTGGCTTGCCATCGGGGTTGTGCATGATTTAAATATTTTGTGTGATGAAGATGGAGCATAGCTAGACTATATGATTTTGTAGGGATAGCTTTCTTTGGCCATGTTATTTTGAGAAGACATGATTGCTTTATTAGTATGCTTGAAGTATTATTGTTTTTATGTCAATATTAAACTTTTGTTTTGAATCTTACGGATCTGAACATTCATGCCACAATAAAGAAGATTACATTGATAAATATGTTAGGTAGCATTCCACATCAAAAATTCTATTTTTATCATTTACCTACTCGAGGACGAGCAGGAATTAATCTTGGGGATGCTTGATACGTCTCCAACATATCTATAATTTTTGATTGTTCCATGCTATTATATTATCTGTTTTGGATGTTTTATATGCATAATATGCTATTTCATATTATTTTTGGGACTAACCTATTAACCTAGAGCCCAGTGCCAGTTTTTGTTTTTTTGCCTGTTTTTGAGTTTTGCATAAAAGCAATACCAAACGGAGTCCAAACGGAATAAAACTTTTGCGATGATCTTTCTTGGACCAGAAACAAACCAGGAGACTTGAAGATGAAGTCGGAGGAGCCACGAGGCGGCCACAAGGGTGGAGGGCGCGCCCAGGGGGGTAGGGCGTGCCCCCTGTCTTGTGGGGCCCTCGTGGGTCTCGTGACCTAATTCTTTCGCCCATATATACTCTTATACCCCAAAACCATCAGGGGGAGCCACGATAACACGTTTCCACCACCGCAACCTTCTGTACCAGTGAGATCCCATCTAGGGACCTTTTTCGGTGGCCTGTCGGAGGGGGATTCGATCATGGAGGGCTTCTACATCAACACCATTGCCCTTTCGATGAAGCGTGAGTAGTTTACCACAGACCTACGGGTCCATAGCTAGTAGCTAGATGGCTTCTTCTCTCTCTTTGTTTCCCAATACCATGTTCTCCTTGATGTTCTTGGAGATCTATTCGATGTAATACTCTTTTGCGGTGTGTTTTCCGAGATCCGATGAATTGTGGATTTATGATCAGATTATCTATGAATATTATTTGAATCTTCTCTAAATTCTTATATGCATGATTTGATATCTTTGCAAGTCTCTTCGAATTATCGGTTTAGTTTGGCCTACTAGACTGGTTTTTCTTGCAATGGGAGAAGTGCTTAGCTTTGGGTTCAATCTTGAAGTTTACTTTCCCAATGACAGTAGGGGCAACAAGGCATGTATTGTATTGTTGCCATCGAGGATAAAAAGATGGGGTTTTCATCATATTGCTTGAGTTAATTCCTCTACATCATGTCATCTTACTTAATGTGTTACTCCGTTCTTTTTGAACTTAATACTCTATATGCATGCTGGATAGCGGTCGATGTGTGGAGTAATAGTAGTAGATGCAGGCAAGAGTCGGTCTACTTGACACGGACGTGATGCCTATCTTCATGATCATTGCCTTAGATATCGTCATAATTATGTGCTCTTCTATCAATTGCTCGACAGTAATTTGTTCACCCACCGTATTATTTGCTATCTTGAGAGAAGCCACTAGTGAAACCTATGCCCCCCGGGTCTATTTTCCATCATATAAATTTTAGATCTACTATTTTTCAATCTTTTACTTTTCAATCTATAAACCAAAAATACCAAAAATGTTTACTTTACCGTCTATCTATCTCTATCAGATGTCACTTTTGCAAGTAACTGTGAAGGGATTGACAACCCCTTTATCGTGTTGGGTGCAAGTTTGTTTGATTGTTTGTGCAGGTACTCGGTGACTTGTGCATTGTCTCCTACTAGATTGATACCTTGGTTCTCAAACTGAGGTACTTACTCTACTTTGTTGCATCACCCTTTCCTCTTCAAGGGAAAAACCAATGCAAGCTCAAGAGGTAGCAAGCAATAATATACTTAGCCTTCTGTTACAGAATTCACCACAGTAACTTTCTTGGACCAATTCCAGCTTACTATGCCACCATAAATCATTTAATTAAAATCGAAAATCTCTTGGAGCACTGATGAAGATTTTGTGGATGTACTACTTACAACGAGTATGTATTGATGTAAATCCTTACAACAATAACCTTCTCAGTTTCTCCGTATGTGAGAAACATGTCGTCAGTACTTAATGACATTTTTACCATTGTCCTATGCTTAACAATTTGATCATTCTGGTATCTTTACTCACAACTTACTTGGAGTATTGTACATATCTGATTGTTTACATACCATGAAATATAATTAACACAAGTGTGATTTAAATCATGTATTTCATGCACCAGTATTTCAGGATACCAATCCTTGATTAATACTCTTTCCATGTGACTTCAACAAGAAACTCTTCTTGGCGGTTTTTCATACTAAACTACTTTAGTATTTTGTCAATATGTATTTTGACTAAGGCCGATTATACACTACTATCTCCATAGATTTATGCCTAATACTAGGACTATACTGCCTAAATACTTTACTGGGAAAAACTAGTTTTTATTATAGTCTTAATCTGTGTCAAGAAGTTTATATAATTTCCATAGTTTTAAATAGCTAGCTATAGCCCCGGGATAGCTCGCTATAGTTTTTTGAGCAGGGTGCTGCTAAATGGTACTCATGTACAATAGTCCGCTAATAGCCTGCTATAGCTTATTTGGAGGACCGCCACTATTTGGCATAGCCCGCTATTTAAAAAACTAATAATTTCCAATCAACAATGTGTCATGCACACAGAGAGTTTTAGAAATATTATCATGCTCCCACTTTCTTGAAAATACAAGTATCTTTGCTTTCCCTGGTGAAATCAAATTATTTGACCACTTCATTAGAACAAAGATTCAAACTCCATTATGCTTGCTTCGGTCCATTATAGGATCTCTTGAAGTTTGCACACTTACTAGCACTCTCTGGATTGACAAAATTACCTTGGACTGTATTACATATACGACCTTGGTTCTATTTCCATCTCATGGAAATCATTTTGACATCCATCTATTATATCTCATAATTAATTTATTTAGTAATTGCTAGTTTATCCCAAACTGACTTTAAATACTGCTATGATGAGATAGTCTCATCACAATCAACTGTTTGATCTTGTCATAACCTATTTGTAACAAGTCAAACATTATAAAACATTTTTATATTTCTTAGTCTATAGATCAATTACTATACTTTAGACTCTAAGCTCATGTTGAGGAAGTTGAGGCCCATCAAAATATTGAGCATTTTGGTAACGACTGGAACGGTAATTTTGTGAAGAAAATTCTTGCATTACTTGCATACTATCGTGAACAGGTGGGATGAAACATTTGTGACTCTCCTTTGCCAGATAAGTCATGCACATCCTGTGGTGAATGACTTTCTGAATCCAAGGTGTTAACACTTTCAAGCTGAATGGAAATTGCGTGAGTCGTTGAGTCTGCGGAGAAACATATCTTCAACGTCGAAAATATATTTTTCCTACAATGGCATAGAGTGTGTTCAGAAGAACATCAATGTAACACCCTGATTTTTGGCCCTTTCTTTTTCTTTCTGATTTATTCTTTTGCTTTGGTTTTCTTTTTGGAGCAGCTCTATGGACTTGAAACCTGGGAGATCTTCATTTCTTCTTCTTCCAAGTGGTTCATAATTTTCAAATCTTCCCCAAGATCTTGTATTTCCATTCTAGCTCAACACAATATTCTTTTTCTCAGGAATATTCATTTTTTTATTAAAGGAATAACCTTGTTTGGCCTAGGTTGTGAAGCAACCTATATTTCTGTCTTCCGCAAAAATCCCAAATAATTCTCATAAATTGTTTTGATCATATATTTCCCAAATATGTCCAAACCTCCTTGTCCAGTTTAAAACTAATTCAGCAATATTCATTCTTCAATTAATCCAGAGTGTCCTTTTGTGAAGGAAGTGCCACCTATGTTTTCTTGATGCCTCCCAAACTTGTTGGGCACTCTCTCGTATCCAAATCAATGTCTCATGCCAAAGTTCAACTCCATTTGCCTAGTGAATCTTCCTCAACTATTTTCCAAAGTTTCTGTTCAGAGGGAAACTTGGTGAAGGAAGTACTAGCTAGGAATATCCAAATGAGTTGATATTTTGCAAGCTCCTTCATATGCTCAAATCATGACTGTCTACCAATTTTCAGCTCCGTCCTAATATCTACGTGATCACACCTTCAAATATTTGTTTATGGCAATATTTTCAGGTTGTGAATCAACTATATTTTATATTGCTCCATTAATTCTAAAAATTTACCCGAGCATGACCCTACCCACATAACTTCTCTCCACAAAATTTGAGATCATTTCATCAAGCCAATCTCTCTCCAAAATTCTCTCAAGTTTCTGGACAGAGAGGATCACTATGAAGGAAGTACCATTTTGGCATGTCCAATTGGTATGAAATATTTACATCATCTTCTTATATCCATATCTTCATGCCATGCCAAGTTTAAGCTTAATTCCACACTCCATGTGAGTGCCTCGTCTAAGTCAAGTTTCTGGACCAAATTTGCATTTGCAAAGAAATCATGTTAAATATTTGTCCTAATCCCCTCAAACTCCATAGGATTGTAGTCCTTCCTACACTAAACCTCATGGACATCAACTTTTGCTCATACCACTTATCAGTTTATCACAGAGATGTGGCCAAGTTTGCTACAACAAACTTCCATCAATGCCTCCCATCAACCCAGAGCTTCTTCTATTGATCTATCACCTCTCGAGGGACCCAGTGTGCAAGGAAAATGTGCTAGACATGTTGGGAAACGTAGCATCCAATTTCAAAAAAATTCCTACGCTCACACAACATCTATCTACGAGATGCATAGCAACGAGAGGGGGAGAGTGTGTCCATGTATCCTCGTAGACCGAAAGCGGAAGAATTTGCTTAACACAGTTGATGTAGTCGAACATCTTCTCGTTCTGACTGATCGAGTACCAAACATACGGCACCTCCGAGTTATGCACACGTTCAGCGTGATGACGTCCCTCGAGATCTAGATCCAGCAGAGGGTCGACGAAGTAGACGAGTCCCGTCAGCACGACAACGTGGTGATGGTGAGGTGATGTGATCCGTGCAGGGCTTCGCCTAAGCACCGCGAGGATATGACCGGGGGCGTAAACTATGGAGGGGGCACAACACACAGCTTGGAGCAATTGGTGTGTGTTCTAGGGGCGTCGCTGTCGTGGTCCTAAGATTGACAATAGAAAGGGGGGTAGGTATGGAGATGCAAGATCTCAGCTATGGTGAAGGTGTACACACAGGATTTATGAGTTCAGGCCCTTCATGGTGGAAGTAAAAGCCCTACGTCTCGGTTCCCGGAGGCGGTCGACTGGATTATATGTGCGTGGTATTACAGGGGGTGCGAACCCTTGTGCCAGAGGAGGGGGTGGCTTATATAGAGTACGCCAGGACCCCAGCCTTCCACCATTACAAGGGGTTCAATGTACATAAAGAGGGGCATTACTGATAACGCCAGCCATAAGTGCTATTAATGATCTTAAAGACTATAGAGTGAACGCCTGACCGTTGCAGTGCTGAGTGACTCCTAGTCTCCAATAGGTCGAATGGTTCCTTGTATGGTTGAGTAACATCAGGTAAGAGGGGTAACCGAGTGGTATGATCGGTCGAGTGGATTGCACTTGACATCTTTGATTGGGGGTTCTTTGTTGTCTCTTGGACTTCTTTGCTTCTAGGGTAGTGACCTTGGGTAGGGCATGTAGGTCAGGTCTATGACCCTACCCTTGGTTTGTATCCTCATCAGTAGCCCCCAAATGGATTAAGGTCCGAATGGAAAGTAGGTTGAAGTTGGACTTGCTCCGAGCTTTACGTTCCACAAGTGTTTTGCGCAGGGCGGAAGGCTCATGTTGGAACTTCAGTTTCGATTCAGTCGCCTTGATCGATTCAGAAAGCCACCGAGTGAACTTGTAACTTCATTTGCCGAGTGTTGTTTTGGGGCGCAGAATCTTTGGCGTGATTGATTGCAGAGTATCCCGGATTTCACGGGATTCAAAATTTTAGGGAAGCGCGCGGGATGGAGCGTGCCGAAGGAAGCGGGTTGGATAAACGAAAGCGCCTCGATCTCCTTGCCACCTTTTTCGCCACGTATGTTGCGCGCTACTGTTGCGGGATTTGACAGGATAGCCCGGGTCCATGCGTTAGCCACTCGGAAGTGGCCCTTTATAAGGCGGCGGAGCCGAGGCGCTTGCACTGTGCACGTCTGTTTTCCCTCTTCTCCCTCTGCTTCTGCACTGCATCTTGCTCCTCCGCTCTCGACGTTGTCGCCCCACCGCCATGGTGAAGGACAAGACGGTGGTGCTGGAACACGCGAAGAAGGCGACGGCGGCGGCGAAGGGCAAGAAGCAGAACCGCGGGTCGTCATCGCGCTCGACGCTGCTGCCAGGCTGGATCCAAGGCGATTCGATCCGGTCTTCGCTCCGGCAGGAAGATCTGGACGAGCTGGTGGAGTCTGGGTTGATTGGCAAGGGCGCAGCGAGGCTGACGGAAGGGGAGATGGAGCCACAGCCACGACCGGGTGAGTTTGTACTACTCGCTACCCATGTCGACCGGGGCTTCTCGCTTCCACCGCACCCCTTCTTTCGGGGCTTCATGAACTTCTTCGGTGCCCAACTCCATCACTTTTCTCCCAATACCATCACCTACCTTGCTGCATTCATGTCTATGTGCGAGAACTTTCTGGGGTGTCGGCCGCATTGGGGCCTTTTCAAACATCTCTTCACCATCCGTTCTCAGTCGGTGAAGAAGGAAAACACGAGTGACAAGGAAACACATGTCATCCAGATGTGTGGGGGTTTGGGTATCCGAAAGAGGCAGAGGAGCTCTTTCCCTTCCATGACTCTTCCTGAATCGGTTAGGGGCTGGCAGTCGACCTGGTTCTACTGCTAGGACCTCGCAACTCTAGGTTAGTCGACCGGACTCCCCCACTTCACCTTTGACCGTGTTCAAACTCCTTCTTCACTGAAAGTAACTGCTGCTGAGAGCGTGGACGAACATGCTAGTTGAGAGGGTAATCCAACTGATCAATCAGGGTGTCACTGGCATGGACCTGCTGGAAGTATTCCTCAGTCAACGCATCTAGCCTCTCCAGGCCTGTGACCACCCCATGTGGATGTACTCTGGGGCTGACGACACCGCTCGGGTCCATCTAGAAGAAGTACCGGCCAAGATAGTGGCCATGTGGTTGAAGAGCATTACGGCAACAAGGACAACCCCAGAGCTGCCAGGAGAGTCGTCCCCTTCAGTGATAACAATCAACCTGACAAGGTGCGTCCTCCATTCCGACAGTTTTTGAATATTCATTCCGACTGCTCCTGAGCCCGACTGACTTTCATTCGACTTCTTGTCTTTGTAGGTTTTTAGACATGTATTCGATGCCCAATGGTGAACAAGTTTTGGAGCAAGGCCGGGAGGGAGAGGCCAGTGCAGAGGAGAGCTGTGAATGGGAATCTTCGGACGATGATGAAGAGGAGGAGAGCGAGGAGTCAGACGATGATGAGGCGGTTAACTCGCCGCCCTGCTCTGAACACTGATCTAAGCAACAGCATGACCCGGCGGGCGGGCGCGGAAAGAACGTGGCTCCAAGCACTCAAACGCAGAAGCGCGCCCGGACGTCGACTCCGGAGCCAACAGAGAAAGTCGCCAAGCAACCCAAGGTGGCTCCTCGAAAGGCTTGGAAGACTCTGCCGAGGATCAAGATGGACGTCCCTCTTGCCTCAGGGTGAGCATCTTTCTTGCGCTTTTCTCTACCGACTGATTCTTCTGTTCTGACCGAATGGATCGTGTACCTTTCCAGCCCAACCTCTGCCGCGACTGAGATGGATGTAGACAAGGCCCCAGGAGATGAGGAAACTGATGACGTGGCCACCTCCCGAGCTGGTAAGCCCGCTCGACCAAAATTTATTTTGTCGATTGAGTTGTCGGTCGGTTGAATTTCTGTTGTTTTTCTTTTGCTGCAGTTCCGCGAGACATCGTCGTGCTTCCCGATGATGAAGAAGAGGAAGTGCCTCTGCAGGAGAGGAGGAGGAGAGGTAGGGGCTCAAGCAGGAGGGGGCTTGAAGTTCAAGTCCCTCAGTCGACGCCGGTGCTTGAGGCGGTGGTCGAGCGATCTAGAGATCCGGTTCGGACCAACGCCACATTCGCTGACCCGCTGACGACTGATCGTCCGTCGGGGTCAACTGCTCCAGCTCCTGCTGCTCCAGTGCAACTCCACGCATCTGACCCAGTGGCTGCTTCGACCGCTTTGGATCCATCACTTTTTGCTGCATACCAGACCCCAGATGACTCGCCAAGTGCTGCCAGGGAGGCTCTTCGCCAGGTGAACCTTGTTATGGAGCAGGTGAAGGTGATGCACGAGGCCAGCCAGGTGGCCTATAATGCCAGCACGCTCTGCAGACCAATGTTAAGGTCAGTTATCTCTTGATTGAACTTTTGAACGCTGTCTGTATGAGCATATGTTTCATATCCGATCACCCACTGAGGTGTGCCTGTCTTAGAGGTTAAGAGGTTTTCCACTCCACTCAACTCGTGCTGAGTCTTAGTGTTCTGTCCGAACCAGTGGGGGCACGCCGAGTGCACCCACTGGGTGTAGCCCCCGAGACCAAGGTCGACTGCTAGCAGTCGGCCGAGGTCTTAGAATCTACTTTTTTTGACTCACGCTGGGCAGACCATGCTGAGTGTTGATCCAAAACCAGTGGGGCACGCCGAGTGCACCCACTGGGTGTAGTCCCCGAGACTACTGTTGAATGTTTTATTCGGCAGTAGTCTTAGAGTAACTTTTGTTGTCATTGTCTTTTGTTTTGTCGACTGACATATCTCTCTTGCTGACTGTAGAGGTCTTGTGATCTTGGAGCTCGACTTTCTGAGTTGAACAAGAAGCACATCAGCCTCGAACTTGATCTTGAACTGGCGAAGAAGAACCTACAGACTGCTCAAGAAGAAATAGCCATTATGGGAGGTAACCAATCGACACTTTCCCATTCCATAGTTCACGCTTTTCAGTGTTGTTTCTTTCAGTCTCTTTGAACGGAGTGACTTCACATGAGCAGATGTGCGTAGTGAAAACCGTCAACTTCAAGCTCGTCTAAAGAGTGTTGTATCTTTAGATAAAATGAAGGAAGCTCTAAAGAAGAAAGATCTGGATCTTGCCGCTGCTCAGAAGGAGGCACGAGAGAAGATGGCACTTGTAGATAAGAAGCTGGCTTCGATCGGCAAGTTGGAAGAGGAGAACTCGAAGCTGAAGACTGCCATCTCTGAAGCCAATCAGGAAGTTGAGCTACTGAAGAAGGACAAGGAGAACCTGACCAATGAAGTTGGAAGCCTCAGAGACAGGACAGGCGAGCTGGAGTCTTATCTGGGTCAACTTGCCACAATACTAGTCCTGAAGCTTGAAGGTATCACTGTTTGACTAGTTAGCTGCCGTCGACTGGAGTGTCTTATTATATTGTCGACTCACTATTTTTCTTGATCATGCAGAACTTTGCTAGGATTTTGAGGCTGAGACCGGGCGGGTTGAGACGGGTCTCGACCCCATCAATTGTCCTGTGAAAGATGACGTTGCGATGAACTTGCTACGGTTGGAATCACGTTTGGACAGTGCCATTGCTTATCTAGCTCGACTGAAGGTGGCGATGACTCGGGTTGACGCCGAGCTCTGGCCTCAAGCAGAACTTTCACAAGATCTCGAGTCGCTGATGACTCGACTAAATCAGATCCCTAGTCGAGTGCAGGAATGGAAGAAATCATCTACCCGCTGTGGCGTGATACGTCTCCAACGTATCTATAATTTTTGATTGTTCCATGCTATTATATTACCTCTTTTGGATGTTTATGGGCTTTATTTTACACATTTATATCATTTTTGGGACTAACCTACTAACCGGAGGCCCAGCCCATATTGCTGTTTTTTTGCCTATTTCAGTATTTCGAAGAAAAGGAATATCAAACGGAGTCCAAATGGAATGAAACCTTCGGGAGCATGATTTTTGGAACGAACGTGATCCGGAGAGCTTGGAGTGCAAGTCAAGAAGCTTCCGAGGGCCCCACGAGATAGGAGGCCGCCCCCCCCTTAGGGCGCGCCCCCTATCTCGTGGGCCCCTCGGGCGGCCACCGACGTACTTCTTCCTCCTATATATACCTACGTACCACAAAAACATCCAGGAGCACCACGAAACACAATTTCCACCGCCATAACCTTCTGTATCCGCGAGATCCCATCTTGGAGCCTTTGCCGGCACTCTGCCGGAGGGGGAATCAACCATGGAGGGCCTCTACATCAACATCCTTGCCCCTCCGATGAGTTGTGAGTAGTTTACCACAAACCTATGGGTCCATAGTTATTAGCTAGATGGCTTCTTCTCTCTTTTTGGATCTCAATACAATGTTCTCCCCCTCTCTTGTGGAGATTTATTCGATGTAAACTCTTTTGCGGTGTGTTTGTCGAGATCCGATGAATTGTGGGTTTATGATCATGTTTATCTATGAATAAATATTTGAATCTTCTCTGAATTCTTTTATGTATTATTGAGTTATCTTTGCAAGTCTCTTCGAATTATCAGTTTGGTTTGGCCTACTAGATTGGTCTTTCTTGCCATGGGAGAAGTGCTTAGCTTTGGGTTCAATCTTGCGGTGTCCTTACAGTGACAGAAAGGGTTGCAAGGCACGTATTGTATTGTTGCCATCGAGGATAACAAGATGGGGTTTATATCATATTGCATGAGTTTATCCCTCTACATCATGTCATCTTGCTTAATGCGTTACTCTGTTCTTATGAACTTAATACTCTAGATGCAGGCAGGAGTTAGTCGATGTGTTGAGTAATAGTAGTAGATGCAGGCAGGAGTCGGTCTACTTGTTATGGACGTGATGCCTATATACATGATCATGCCTAGATAATCTCATAACTATGCGCTTTTCTATCAATTGCTCGACAGTAATTTGTTCACCCACCGTAATACTTACGCTATCTTGAGAGAAGCATCTAGTGAAACCCATGGCCCCCGGGTCTACCTCTTATCATATTTGCTTTCAATCTACTTTTATTTGCATCTTTACTTTTTGCATCTATATTATAAAATACCAAAAATATATTTATCTTATCATACTATCTTTATTTGATCTCACTTTCGCAAGTGGCCGTGAAGGGATTGACAACCCCTTTATTGCGTTGGTTGCGAGTTCTCAGTTTATTTATGTAGGTGCGTGGGACTTTTGAGGAGCCTCCTACTAGATTGATACCTTGGTTCTCAAAACTGAGGGAAATACTTACGCTACACTTTGCTGCATCACCCTCTCCTCTTCAAGGAAAACCAACGCAAGCTCAAGACGTAGCAAGAAGGATTTCTGGCGCCGTTGTCGGGGAGGTCTTTGCTCAAGTCAAGACATACCAAGTACCCATCACAAACCCATCTCCCTCGCATTTACATTATTTTCCATTTGCCTCTCGTTTTCCTCTCCCCCACTTCACCCTTGCCATTTTATTCGCCCTTTCTTTCCCAATCTCCTCTCTTTTTCGCTTGCCTTTTTCTGCTTGCTTGTGTGTTGGATTACTTGTTGCGATGGCGCAAGATAATACCAAATTGTTTGATTTCTCGAAAACAATAATAATGATTTCCTTACTACTCCTATTGCTCCTCTTAATGATGTTGAGTCTTGTGAATTCAATACCGCTTTGCTGAATCTTGTTATGAAAGATCAATTCGCCGGCCTTCCTAGTGAAGATGCCGCTACTCATCTAAACAATTTTGTTGATTTGTGTGATATGCAAAAGAAGAAAGATACAGATAACAATATTGTCAAATTGAAGTTATTTCCGTTTTCACTTAGAGATCGTGCTAAAGTTTGGTTTTCGTCTTTGCCTAAAAATAGTATTGATTCTTGGAACAAGTGCAAAGATGCTTTTATCTCTAAGTATTTTCCTCCCGCTAGGATCATCACTCTTAGGAACGATATTATGAATTTTAAACAACTTGATCATGAGCATGTTGCCCAATCTTGGGAAAGAATGAAATTGATGCTTCGCAATTGCCCTACTCATGGTTTGAATTTATGGATGATCATACAAAAATTTTATGCCGGTTTGAACTTTGCTTCTAGAAATCTCTTAGATTCGGCCGCGGGAGGCACGTTTATGGAAATTACGTTAGGAGATGCTACAAAATTGCTTGATAATATTATGGCTAATTATTCTTAATGGCACACCGAAAGATCTTCTAGTAAAAAAGTGCATGCTATAGAAGAAATCAATGTTTTGAGTGGAAAGATGGATGAACTTATGAAGATGTTTGCTACTAAAAATACTCCTCTTGATCCCAATGATATGCCTTTGTCTTCCTTGATTGAGAATAATAATGAATCTATGGATGTGAATTTTGTTGGTAGGAATAGTTTTGTAAACAATGCTTATAGAGGAAATTTAAATGCTAGACCATTCCCTAGTAATCCCTCTAATAATTATGGAAATTCCTACAATAATTCTTATGGTAATTTTAATAAGATGCCCTCTGATTTTGAGAATAGTGTGAAAGAATTTATGATTTCTCAAAAGAATTTTAATGCTTTGCTTGAAGAAAAATTGCTCAAAGTTGATGATTTGGCTAGGAACGTTGATAGACTTTCGCTTGATGTTAATTCTCTTCAACTTGGATCTTGTTCTCCTAAGCATGATACAATGAGTCTCTCAAAGTAATGAGATATTCCATTAATGAGTGCAAGGAAAGAACCGCTAGATTGCGTGCTAAAAAAGAAAGCTTTATAAAAGCATGTTCTTCTAGTTTTCATGAAAATAATGATGAGGATCTTAAAGTTATTGATGCGTCTCCAATTAGATCTATGTTTTGCAATATGAATTTTGATGATTATGGGAGTGATGATGAATCAACCTTGCCTAGAAGGCGTCCCAAGAATTCGGAATCTTTAGATCTTGATGCTAAATTTGGTAAAAGTGAGATTGGAGAATCCTCAACTTCTAATAACATTGAACCTACTATCTCGGATTTCAAGGAATTTGATTATGATAATTGTTCTTTAAAAGGTTGTATTTCTTTGTTGCAATCCGTTGTTAATTCTCCTCATGCTTATAGTCAAAACAAAGCTTTTACCAAACATATTGTTGATGCCTTGATGCAATCTTATGATGAAAAACTTAATTTGGAAGTTTATATACCTAGAAAACTTAATGATGAGTGGGAACCTACTATAAAGATTAGAATTAAAGATTATGAGTGTTTTGCTTTATGTGATTTGGGTGCTAGTGTTTCCACGATTCCGAAAACTTTATGTGATATTCTAGGTTTCCATAATCTTGATGATTGCTCTTTAAATTTGCACCTTGCGGATTCCACCATTAAAAAGCCTATGGGAAGGATCAATGATGTTCTTATTGTTGCAAATAGAAATTTGGTGCCCGTAGATTTTATCGTTCTTGATATAGATTGCAATCTTTCTTGCCCTATTATTCTTGGTAGACCTTTCCTTAGAACGATTGGTGCGATTATTGATATGAAGGAAGGGAACATTAGATTCCAATTTCCCTTAAAGAAAGGCATGGAGCACTTTCCAAGAAAGAAAGTCAAATTACCTTATGAATCTATCATGCATGCTACTTATGAATTTAGTGCCAAAGATGGCACTACTTAGATCTATCCTTGCTTTTATGCCTAGCTAGGGGCGTTAAACGATAGCGCTAGTTGGGAGGCAACCCAATTTTCTTTATGTTTTTTGTTTTTGCTCCTGTTTAGTAATAAATCTTGCATCTACCTTCTGGTTAGATGTGTTTTTATCTTTTAATTAGTGTTTGTGCCAAGTAGAACCTATAGGATAACCTACGATTATAGTTGATTTGATTCTGCTGAAAAACAGAAACTTTGCGCGCACGAATATAATTTTGTTAAATCACAGGAACGCGCTTTTATGTTGATTCTTTTTGCTTCTGTTCAATAAACAAAATTTCCAGGACTTCCTATTTTTGTAGGATTTTTAGAGTTCCAGAAGTTTACGTTAGTTACAGATTGCTACAGACTGTTCTGTTTTTAACAGATTCTGTTTTTCGTGTGTTGTTTGCTTACTTCAATGCATCTATGGCTAGTAAATTAGTTTATAAACCATAAGGAAGTTGGAATACACTAGGTTTAACACCAAAATAAATAAAGAATGAGTTCATTGCAGTACCTTATGTGGTGGTTTTGTTTTCTTTCACTAACGGAGCTTATAAGATTTCCTGTTGAGTTTTGTGTTGTGAAGTTTTCAAGTTTTGGGTAAAGATTTTATGGACTATGGAATAAGGAGTGGCAAGAGCCTAAGCTTGGGGATGCCCATGGAACCCCAAGATATTCAAGAATAGCCAAAAGCCTAAGCTTGGGGATGCCCCAAGAAGGCATCCCCTCTTTCGTCTTCGTTCATTGGTAACTTTACTTGGAGCTATATTTTTATTCGCCACATGATATGTGTTTTGCTTGGAGCGTCATGTATTATATTAGTCTTTGCCTTTTAGTTAACCATAATCATCCTTACTGTACACACCTTTTGGGAGAAGCCTATTTGATTACAATTTGCTAGAATACTCTATGTGCTTCACTTATATCTTTTGAGCTTGATAGTTTTTGCTCTAGTGCTTCACTTATATTTTTTTGAGCACGGTGGTGTCTTAATTTTGAAGAAATTGCTAGTCTCTCATGCTTCACTTATATTATTTTGAGAGTCTTTTAGAACAACATGGTATTTGCTATGATCATAAAGTTGGTCCTAGAATGATGAGCATCCAAGTTGGGTATAATAAAAACTATCATAGAAAAGAATTGGATGATATGATCAAATATGATGCTTGATAATTGTTTTGAGATATGGAGGTAGTGATATTAGAGTCATGCTAGTTGAGGTGATTATGAAAAATACTTGTGTTAATGGTTGTGATTCCTGTAGCATGCACGTGTGGTGAACCGCTTAGTGATGAAGTTGGAGCACAATTTTATTTATTGAGTGTCTTCCTTATGAGTGGCGGTCGGGGACGAGCGATGGTCTTTTCCTACCAATCTATCCCCCTAGGAGCATGCGTGTAGTACTTTGGTTTTTGATGACTTCTAAATTTTGCAACAAGTACATGAGTTCTTTTGATTAATGTTGAGTCCATGGATTATACGCACCCTTTCACCCTTCCATTATTGCTAGCCTCTCTTGTACCGTGCAACTTTCGCTGGTACCATACACCCACCATTTAACTTCCTCAAAACAGCCACCATACCTACCTATTATGGCATTTCCATAGCCATTCCGAGATATATTGCCATGCAACTTTCCACCGTTCCGTTCATATGACATGCGTTACTTTTTTCATATTGCTTTTTGCATGATCATGTAGTTGACATTGTATTTGTGGCAAGGCCACCTTCATAATTTTCATACATGTTGCTCTTGATTCGTTGCATATCTCGGTACACCGCCGGAGGCATTCATATAGAGTCATATCTTGTTCTAGCTTTGAGTTGTAAATCCATAAAAGTGTGATGATGTTCATTATTAGAGCATTGTCCTAGTGAGGAAAGGATGATGAAGACTATGATTCCCCCACAAGTCGGGATGATACTTCGGACTTTACAAAAAAAAAGGCCAAAAAAAAGAGAAGGCCAAAGAAAAGAAAAAACAGAAAAAGAAAAAAAAGAAAAAAAGAGAAAAAATAATAAAATGAGAGAAAAAGAGAGAAGGGACAATGCTACTATCTCCTTTTCCACACTTGTGCTTCAAAATAGCACCATGATCTTCATGATAGAGAGTCTCATATGTTGTCACTTTCATATACTAGTGGGAATTTTTCATTATAGAACTTGGCTTGTATATTCCAATGATGGGCTTCCTCAAAAGTGCCCTAGGTCTTCGTGAGCAAGCAAGTTGGATGCACCCCACTTAGTTTTTTTGTTGAGCTTTCATATATTTATAGCTCTAGTGCATCCGTTGCATGGCAATCCCTACTCACTTACGTTGATATCTATCGATGGGCAACTCCATAGCCCGTTGATACGCCTAGTTGATGTGAGACTATCTTCTCCTTTTTGTCTTCTCCACAACCACCATTCTATTCCACATATATTGTTATGTCCATGGCTCACCCTCATGTATTGCGTGAAAGTTGAAAGAGTTTGAGATTATTAAAGTATGAAACAATTGCTTGGCTTGTCATCGGGGTTGTGCATGATTAAATACTTTGTGTGATAAAGATAGAGCAACAGCCAGACTATATGATTTTGCAGGGATAACTTTCTTTAGCCATATTATTTTGAGAAGACATGATTACTTTGATTAGTATGCTTGAAGTATCACCATTTTCATGTTAATATGAACTTTTATTTTGTATCTTTTGGATCTGAATATTCATGCCACAATAAAGAAAATTACATTAAGAATTATGCTAGGTAGCATTCCACATCAAAAATTCTCTTTTTATCATTTACCTACTCAAGGACGAGCAGGAATTAATCTTGGGGATGCTTGATACCTCTCCAACGTATCTATAATTTTTGATTGTTCCATGCTATTATATTACCTCTTTTGGATGTTTATGGGCTTTATTTTACACATTTATATCATTTTTGGGACTAACCTACTAACTGGAGGTCCAGCCCATATTGCTGTTTTTTTGCCTATTTCAGTATTTCGAAGAAAAGGAATATCAAACTGAGTCCAAACGGAATGAAACCTTCGGGAACGTGATTTTTGGAACAAACGTGATCCGAAGAGCTTGGAGTGCAAGTCAAGAAGCTTCCGAGGGCCCCATGAGATAGGGGGCCACGCCCCCTATCTCGTGGGCCCCTCGGGCGGCCACCGACGTACTTCTTCCTCCTATATATACCTACGTACCCCGAAAACATCCAGGAGCACCACGAAACACAATTTCCACCGCCGTAACCTTCTGTATCTGCGAGATCCCATCTTGGAGCCTTCGCCGTCACTCTGCCGGAGGAGGAATCAACCACATCAACATCCTTGCCCCTCCGATGAGTTGTGAGTAGTTTACCACAGACCTACGGGTCCATAGTTATTAGCTAGATGGCTTCTTCTCTCGTTTTGAATCTCAATACATTGTTCTCCCCCTCACTTGTGGAGATCTATCCGATCTAAACTCTTTTTGCGGTGTGTTTGTCGAGATCCGATGAATTGTGGGTTTATGATCAAGTTTATCTATGAATAAATATTTGAATCTTCTCTGAATTCTTTTATGTATGATTGAGTTATCTTTGCAAGTCTCTTCGAATTATCAGTTTGGTTTGGCCTACTAGATTGGTCTTTCTTGCCATGGGAGAAGTGCTTAGCTTTGGGTTCAATCTTGCGGTGTCCTTACCCAGTGTCAGAAAGGGTTGCAAGGCACGTATTGTATTGTTGCCATCAAGGATAACAAGATGGGGTTTATATCATATTGCATGAGTTTATCCCTCTACATCATGTCATCTTGCTTAATGCGTTACTCTATTCTTATGAACTTAATACTCTAGATGCAGGCAGGAGTCGGTTGATGTGTGGAGTAATAGTAGTAGATGCAGGCAGGAGTCGGTCTACTTGTTATGGATGTGATGCCTATATACATGATCATGCCTAGATAATCTCATAACTATGCGCTTTTCTATCAATCGCTCGACAGTAATTTGTTCACCCACCATAATACTTATGCTATCTTGAGAGAAGCCTCTAGTGAAACCTATGGCCCCTAGATCTATCTCTTATCATATTTGCTTTCAATCTACTTTTATTTGCATCTTTACTTTTTGCATCTATATTATAAAATACCAAAAATATATTTATCTTATCATACTATCTTTATTAGATCTCACTTTCGCAAGTGGCCGTGAAGGGATTGACAACCCCTTTATTGCGTTGGTTGCGAGTTCTCAGTTTGTTTGTGTAGGTGCGTGGGACTTTTGAGGAGCCTCCTACTGGATTGATACCTTGGTTCTCAAAATTGAGGGAAATACTTACGCTACACTTTGCTGCATCACCCTCTCCTTTTCGAGGAAAACCAACGCAAGCTCAAGACGTAGCATGTCGCAGATGTTGCCCTGTCAATGGTCCGAGTGCACTGCAAGGACGCTAGAGAAGACAAGTTGGCGGCCCTCAAGGTTGTGAATACTAAGAAGCACTCCTTTCAGTCCTTCATGGACACCTTCCTTGAGGCTGCCACTCGCATTGCAGATAGCATCGACCTTGACAGCTTCTGTGATCCAGCCAGCCCTTCTCCTGACGAGTGATAAAAAAACATTATGCTTCACCTTTATTTGCCTCGGAATGCCGAGTGATTTTGTGATCGCTGAATCTCCTTCGGGCCCGACGCCCGAGTACTTTAATCTGCGGTTCAGAACTTTTGGATTTATATGAACTTGGTTTATCTTTGCATATGTTGTGTTTGTCTTCGAGTGGAACTCGTTCTCCACTCGGATTGGCTCTTGAACTTTTGATGCAGCTTCTGAGGAACAGGCCACAGTCGACCTGTTGGACGAACCCTGAGCAACATTGATCAGTTCATCAGCGAGGCTCTCAACAATGGTCTTGACGTTCCTGAAAGCAGGCCGCCTTGGCATCAGCTGTTGGATGAGCCCTTGGCATCATTGATCAGCTCATCAGCAAGGCACTCAGCAATGGTCTTGACGTTCCTGAAAGCGGTTCGCCTCGGCAACACGCACAATCTCGTCCTTCTTCTTGATGGTGCAGCTCTGGGGGGGGGGGGTCGTGGTCGACCTGCACCTCGTCGTCTTTGTGGATTGGGATGGAACACATCTTCAAACTTAGGCGAGTACTGGACTGCAGCTAAGCCCCTGAGTGGGAGGATTGCTCACCACTCGGTAAGATTTTTCAAACTTAGGCGAGTACTGGACTTCAGCTATGCCCCCTGAGTGGGAGGATTGCTCACCACTTGGTAGGATTTTTCAAACTTAGGCGAGTCCTGGACTGCAGCTAAGCCCCCGAGTGGGAGGATTGCTCACCACTCGGTAGGATTTTTCAAACTTAGGCGAGCACTGGACTGCAGCTAAGCCCCCGGGTGGGAGTATTGCTCACCACTCGATAGGATTTTTTATACTTAGGCGAGTACTGGAGTGCAGCTAAGCCCCCGAGTGGGAGGATTGCTCACCACTCGGTAGGATTTTTCAAACTTAGGCGAGTACTAGACTGCAGCTAAGCCCCCAAGTGGGAGGATTGCTCACCACTCGGTAGGATTTTTCAAACTTAGGCGAAACGGATTTGCAGCTAAGCCCCCGAGTGAGAGGCTTGCTCACCACTCGGTAGGATTTTTTTTAAACTTAGGCGAAATGGATTCGCGACTAAGGCACCCACTGGGGGATTTAGAACGTGTAAAAAATGAACAACAATCATTCGAGAGACTGTAAAATCATGTCTTTGATAATCAAACTAGAAGGTATTTCTTATTACATCTCAATAGTCTGAATCCTTAAGAGTAAAAGGGGCGGAGCAGCTCTGCATTCCAAGCGCGTGGCTCGTCTTTATTGTGCTCGATGTTGAAAAGACAGTATGCACCCTGACTCGAACTTTTCTCAGAAGATGAAGCGGAATAGGCTCAGCAAGACGCATTGTGAAGCAAATCACTCGGGAGAACAGCTTCAGCTCCATAGACTAAGAAGAATGGAGTTCGTCCAGTCGACCGATTAGGAGTTGTCCTCAATCCCCAAAGTACTGATGGAAGTTCATCAACCCAGGCGCCTGCTGCATGCTTGAGGTCACGCATCAATCAGGGTTTCAGTCCTTCGAGAATCAACCCATTTGCTCTTTCAGCCTGTCCGTTTGACTAAGGATGGGCGACTGAAGCATAGTCGACCCTTGTGCCTTGGGAAGTGCAAAAAGCTCTGAATTTGTCAGAATCGAAGTTTGACCCATTATCGATGATGATGCCATGAGGAACACCATATCTGAATGTTGACTCTCTGATGAAACTCGCAGCTGTACTTGCTTCAAGGTTTTTGATGGGCTTGGCTTCAATCCATTTGGTAAACTTGTCGTCTGCTACGAGTACATGAGTAAAGCCACTCCTGCCAGTCCTCAGAGGTCCAACCATATCTAATCCCCAGACAGCGAACGGCCAGACGAGTGGAATAGTTTTCAGAGCTAACGCGAGTTTATGGGACATGTTGGAGTAAAACTGGCAGCCTTTACATTTGTCTACTATTTCTTTCGCCATCTCATTGGCATGTGGCCAGTAAAATCCGGCTCGGTATGCTTTGGCCACGATGGTCCGAGAGGATGCATGATGACCATAGGTCCCCGAGTGAATATCATTGAGGATCATCCGGCCTTCTTCTGGCGTGATGGATTTGTGATAGACTCCAGTTACACTTTCTCTGAACAACTATCCTTTTATCATAGTAAAGGCTTTGGATCGTCGGACGATCTGTCGAGCCTCTCCTTCATTCTCTGGAAGTTCTTTCCTAAGAATATATGCAATGTATGGCACTATCCAGTTGGGAGAGACGACCAAAACCTCCATGATCAGGTCGACCACGGCTGGGACTTCGACTTTAGTCAGATCTGTGGCACTTTTAGGCTGCGGGGGCTCTTCAGTGAAAGGATCTTCTTGAACTGAAGGTGAGTGAATATGCTCCAAAAACACATTGTTGGGGATGGCTTCTCTCTTGGATCCTATCTTTGCCAATTCATCTACAGCTTGATTTTTTGGTCGGGGTATATGGTGAAGTTCTAACCCTTCAAACTTCTTTTCCAACTTTCTTACTGCGTTGCAATAACCAGTCATAGCCGGGCTCCTGACATCCCACTCTTTCATCACTTGATTAACCACCAAATCTGAGTCACCGTAAACCATGAGGCGACGGACGCCGAGTGAAATGGCCATACGTAACCCGTATAAAAGTGCTTCATATTCAGCTTCATTGTTGGAGGATTCAAAATGAATCTGGAGAACATAGCCGAGCTTATCTCCACGGGGGGATACCAATACTACCCCAGCACCAGAACCATTCAGCATCTTGGAGCCATCGAAGAACATGATCCAATGCTCCGAGCGAACTTGAGTCGGCAGTTGCTGGTCAATCCACTCGGCAAGGAAATCTGCAATTGCTTGAGACTTGATAGCTTTCTTTGCCTCGAACTTGATATCCAATGGGAGGAGTTCAATGGCCCATTTTTTCACTCGACCAGTTGCATCTCTGTTGTTTAGAATTTCAGACAACAGTGCATCACTGACGACCGTAATGGAGTGATCCGAGAAATAGTGTGCAACCTTCTTCATGGTCATGTAAATTCCATAAACAAGCTTCTGATAATGCGGATATCTCTGCTTAGATGGAGTCAAAACTTCAGAGAGATAATACAGTGGGCGTTGAACTTTATAAGCTTTTCCTTCTTCCTCCCGCTCGACCATGAGTATTGTACTGACAACTTGTCCAGTGGCTGCAATGTAAAGCAGTAAAGGCTCTTTGCTAATTGGTGCAGCAAGCACCGACTGGGTGGAAAGCAGGGCTTTGAGCTCTACAAACGCCGCGTCAGCTTCATTAGTCCACTCGAACTGATCAGATTTCTTCATCAGTCGGTAAAGAGGTAAGGCCTTTTCACCGAGACGAGAAATGAATCGACTCAAGGCGGCCAAACAACCAGTAAGCTTTTGAACGTCATGCACACGCACAGGGCGTTTCGTTCGGAGGATGGTACCGACTTTCTCTGGGTTCGCATCGATCCCTTGTTCAGAAACGAGGAAACCGAGTAACTTTCCACCTGGGACTCCGAATGTGCACTTTGACGGATTGAGCTTGATATCATACCTTCTTAGGCTGGCAAAGGTTTCTGCGAGGTCGGTCAGCAGGTCGGAACCTTTACGCGACTTGACCACAATGTCATCCATGTAGGCTTCCACATTCCGACTGATTTTAGTGAGCATGCACTTCTGAATCATCCTCATGAATGTGGCACCAGCATTTTTGAGACCAAATGGCATGGTGACATAGCAAAAGCACCCAAATGGGGTGATAAAAGCTGCTTTTATTTCATCAGGACCATACAGTCGAATCTGATGATACCAGGAATATGCATCTAGAAAAGACAAGCGCTCACACCCCGCAGTCGAGTCAACAATCTGATCGATGCGGGGGAGAGGGAAATGATCTTTCGGGTAGGCCCGATTGATATGCTTGAAATCAATGCACATACAAAGTGAATCGTCCTTCTTAGGGACCATGACCACATTGGCGAGCCACTCGGAGTGGTAGATCTCTCGGATGAACTCTGCTGCTAGGAGCCGAGCCACTTCCTCGCCAATTGCTTTTCTCTTCTGTATGGCAGACCGCCGAAGATGATCTTTGACGGGTTTAACCTTGGGATCGACACGCAAACGGTGCTCAGCCAGTTCTCTGGGTACACCCGCATGTCAGAGGGTTTCCATGCAAAGATGTCCCAGTTCTCACGGAGGAACTGGATGAGCGCTTCTTCCTATTTGTTATCGAGTGTTGTTGAGATATGAGTCGGTGCAGCATTGGGATCGGTCGGGTGGATATGAATCGGCTTTGTTTCTCCAGACGACTGAAATGCAGAATCCGTGGCAGGCTTCTTAGCTCGGAGCAAATCACTCGAATCTGCATTCTTCTGATACTCTTGAAATTCAACTGCTGCCATTTGTGCATCGGCAATTTTAGAACCCTTCTAGAAGCATTCTTCTGCCTTCTGGCGATTACCAGTGACTGTGATCACTCCTCTGGGACCTGGCATCTTCAGCTTGAGGTATATGTAACATGGTCGAGCCATGAAACGTGCATAAGCAGGCCTACCTAGAATAGCATGATAAGCACTCTGGAAATCTACTACTTCAAATGTCAACTTTTCCTTGCGGTAATTCTTGGAGTCACCAAAAACCACGTCAAGGGCGATCTGGCCGAGTGATTCGGCTTTCTTTCCATGGATAACGCCATGAAAACTCATATTGCTTTCACTAAGCTTTGACATCGGAATGCCCATCCCCTTTAATGTTTCAGCATAAAGGATATTCAGGCCGCTACCACCATCCATTAGCACTTTGGTTAGTCGAGTGCCTTCGACCACTGGGTCGACCACCAATGCTTGCCTCCCAGGGGTGGCTATACGCGCCGGGTGATCAAACAGGTCGAATGTGATGGCTGTTTGTGACCATTTCAGCTATGTGGTCGTCGTCGCCAGAGCAACCATATTCACTTCTCTGTTGATAACTTTCAATCGACTCTTGCTCTCAACATCAACAAAAATCATCAGGGTGGAATTGACTTTGGGATAACCATCGTCTTCCTCTTCATCCTCGTCTTTGTCCGACTCTTTTTCCTTCTCACTGGATTGTTTCTCTCGGAACTGCTGGATCAGGAGTCGACATTGCCGAGTGGTGTGTTCAGGATAAATCAGATTACCCTCTTCATCCTTCTTCGTATGAATGTGACATGGTAAATCCAACACATCATTCCTGCTTGATCTTTTACCTTCTTAGGGGTCATGGGCCCCTTAGGCTTTCCTTTAAACTTTCCTTGAACTACAGCCGCAATTTCACCAGGCACTACAGGTTCAGCCTTACATTTCTGTTTCCGATTGGAATTGCCTCCCCCGGTGTCCTGGCCGACCGGTTTACTCTTTCCACTATGGAGTCAATCTTCTTCTCTGTTAGCGTATCGAGTGGCTATTTCCATCATCCGAGTCAGGGTCATGTCTCCAGTCCGACCAAATTTCAGGACCAACTCACGATATTTAACGCCTACCTTGAAGGTACACACTGCTTGGTGCTTAGATACATTTTCCACTGTGTGATGCAAAGTGGTCCACCTCTGAATGTAGTCTCTTAGAGTCTCACTCGGTTTATGTATGCAATGCTGCAATTCTGTTAACCCCGCTGGTCGTTTGCAAGTGCCCTCAAAAGTCTTGACGAACACTCGGGCAAGCTCTTCCCAACTGAATATACTGCCAAGAGCTAACTGAGTCAACGACGCTCTAGCCGACCCTTCCAACATCAGAGGAAGATATTTCATGGCCACTTCATCATTACCGCCACCAATCTGCATAGCCACTCGGTAATCCTGAAGCCAAGTTTCAGGCTTGGACTCTCCAGTGAACCTGCTGACTCCAGTCGCCAACCTGAAGTTGGGACGAATCACTGCAGCCCTGATGGCTCTGCTGAAACATTCTGGACCTGAAACATGAACTCTGCTGCCAGTCAGACGATCTCTGCCAAGGTCCTCCGTGTGCGCTCTGTTCCGGTCGACTAGACCTTGAACGAGAAAAGATCTTGCATCAAAGCCTGGCTCTCTTGGGTCGACCGGTGCTCTACGCTCGCCACTGTGATGGCGTCTATCATTGTACCGCCGAGGCACAAATGATCCACTCCTCGGAGGAGGTGTGGGCACTCGACAACGATTGTCACGGTCGAGTTGGTGATCATACTTCCCACGGCCTTCACGCCGCAGTGGCGATCTTGGGCTGTGGGCCGACTGAACTGTATCCGCTACCACGGATGTGCTATAAATCCTATTCCGTGACTGAGACACTGTTGTATTCTGTTCTCCCGCTGCCCGAAGTAAGGCCCAGATCTGCATCAAACCTCTACCAGCTTCTGACTGGGAAGGTTGAATTGACTCTGCTATTCGGTCCGTAGTTGTGAGATTTTGAATCGGAGTGCGGTATACCTTGGGTGGATGCGGAAAAAGCCGTCGTCGACTGGACTCAGGGATCCGCTCCCAAGCACGGTTGTCGAGTGCGCGTTGGAGGTTCTCCAGTCAAGTGTGCTCAGCCAAATTTGCCAAGCGCACCTCTTCCAAGGCCCGAGCCTCGGGGGTTTCTCCAACGATGGGCGTGTGGAGTGCATGCATGTTGCAGCGACGAAGTTATTCCCTCTGCTGTAAAAAGAGGGTTTTGGGATGGTATTCCTTGTGGATGCACAACGGATCGGCGCCACCATCCCTTCCATCTTCATGGCGGAAACTAGCCGGACTACGAGGTCCGTCGACCATCAAGACTTCAGCTGCAAGGTCGCTGCTATCGCACTCGGATGCGGTCTCGACGGAGCCAGTCGACATGTAGAACAGGCCGTGGAGAGTTTCGTCGGGCTCGATTGCCGCGACTTGATGGGTGGCCGAATGACGAGCCACCGCGTGTTTCACCCACCGCTGAAGCCGCGACCGACCGGATCGCTTGCGTCGGCGAACAGTGGGGAGTTAAGACACCGTGGGAGCCGACCGATACTGGGTCGACGGCTGCCGGAGAAGGACGCCGCGTACGCACACGCGAAAGTGCGTCGCCTCGCGGACGGGGAGCGCCTCGACGTCAAGGGGAGCTTCCCGAATCCAGGCGGAGTCGTCGGTGATGAAAACAAGCGTGCCGAGATGGATCTCGCGGCCCTCAGCCAATCCACCGCCGGAAACCATGATGGGGAGGATCAGAAAAATTGTAACTTCACCAACAAGTCGCTAAGACACCTGCCCCACGGTGGGCGCCAACTGTCGTGGTCCTAAGACTGACAGTAGAAAGGGGGTTAGGTATGGAGAGGCAAGATCTCAGCTATGGTGAAGGTGTACACACATGATTCACGAGTTCAGGCCCTTCACGGTGGAAGTAAAAGCCCTACGTCTCGGTGCCCGGAGGCGGTCGACTGGATTATATGTGCGTGGTATTACATGGGGTGCGAACCCTTGTGCCAGAGGAGGGGGTGGATATATAGAGTATGCCAGGACCCCAGCCTTCCACCGTTACAAGGGGTTCAATGTACATAAAGAGGGGCATTACTGATAACGCCAGCCATAAGTGCTATTAATGATCTTAAAGACTACGGAGTGAACGCCCGACCATTGCAGTGCTGAGTGACTCCTGGACTCCAATAGGTCGAATGGTTCCTTGTATGGTTGAGTAACATCAGGTAAGAGGGGTACCCGAGTGGTATGATCGGTCGAGTGGATTGCACTCGACACCTTTGATTGGGGGTTCTTTGTTGTCTCTTGGACTTCTTTGCTTCTAGGGTAGTGACCTTGGGTAGGGCATGTAGGTTAGGTCTATGACCCTACCCTGGGTATGTATCCTCATCAGCCGCCCCCACCCCCGTGTATATAAAGGAGGGACGGAGAGGAGGCCGGCCCTAGGCGCGCCCCAAGTGGGAGGAGTCCTACTTGGACTCCTAGTTGGATTCGGCCCCCTTCCTTTTACCGGAGGGGGAAAGGGAGAAGGAGAGGGAGTAAGAGAAGGAAAGGGGAACGCCGCCCCCTCCCCAAGTCCAATTCAGACTCCTCCCTTGTGGGGGGCGCGCCAGCCCCTTGTGGGCTGGTTTACCTCCCTCCTATGGCCCATATCTTTCCCTGGTAACCCCTCTGGTACTCCGGTATGTACCTGATACATTCCGGAACCCTTCCGGTGTCCGAATACTACCTTCCAATATATCAATCTCTACCTCTCGACCATTTCGAGACTCCTCGTCCTGTCCGTGATCTCATCAGGGACTCCGAACAACCTTAGGTCACCAAAACACATAACTCATATAACACATATCGTCATCGAACATTAAGCGTGCGGACCCTATGGGTTCGAGAACTATGTAGACATGACCAAGACACCTCTCTGGTTAATAACCAATAGCAGAACCTGGATGCTCATATTGGTTTCCACATATTCTACGGAGATCTTTATCGGTCGAACCGCTATGCCAACATGCGTTATTCCCTTTGTCATCGGTATGTTACTTGCACGAGATTCGATCGTCGGTATCTCCATATCTAGTTCAATCTCGTTACTGGAAAGTCTCTTTACTCGTTCTTTAATGCATCATCCCGTAAATAAATCATTAGTTACATTGCTTGCAAGGCTTCATATGATGTGCATTACCGAGAGGGCCCAGAGATACCTCTCTGATACTCGGAGTGACAAATCCTAATCTCGATCTATGCCAACCCAACAAACACCTTCAGAGATACATGTAGAGCATATTTATAATCACCCAGTTACATTGTGACGTTTGATAGCACACAAGGAATTCCTCCGGTGTCCGTGAGTTGCATAATCTCATAGTCGGAGGAATATGTATTTTTGACATGAAGAAAGCAGTAGCAATAAAATTGAAAGATCATTATGCTAAGCTAAAGACATCATTCTCCAAATAATGTGATCCCGTTCGTCAAACGACAACACATGTCCATGGCTAGGAAACTTAACCATCTTTGATCAACGAGCTAGTCAAGTAGAGGCATACTAGGGACATGGTGTTTTGTCTATGTATTCACACATGTATCAAGTTTCCGGTTAATACAATTCTAGCATGAATAATAAACATTTATCATGAATAAGGAAATATAAAATAACAACTTTATTATTGCCTCTAGGGCATATTTCCTTCAGTCTCCCACTTGCACTAGAGTCAATAATCTAGTTCACATCGCCATGTGATTTAACACCAATAGTTCACATCATTATGTAATTCACACCCATAGTTCACATCGCCATGTGACCAACACCCAAAGGGTTTAATCTAGTTCACATCGCTATGTGATTAACACCCAAAGAGTACTAAGGTGTGATCATGTTTTTCTTGTGAGAGAACTTTAGCAAACGGGTGTTCTACATTCAGATCCATATGTATTTTGCAAATTTCTATGTCTACAATGCTCTGTATGGAGCTACTCTAGCTAATTGCTCCCAATTTCAATATTTATGCAGATTGAGACTCAGAGTTATTTGGATCGGTGTAAAGCTTGCATCGAGGTAACTCTTTACGATGAACTCTTTATCACCTCCATAACCGAGAAATATTTCCTTAGTCCTCTTAGGTAACTAAGGATAACTTTGACCACTGTCCAGTGATCCACTCCTGGATCACTACCGTACTCCCTTGCCAAACTCATGATAAGGTACATAATAGGTCTGGTACACAGCATAGCATACTTTATAGAACCTATGGCTGAGGCATAGGGAATGACTTTCATTCTCTTTCTATTTTCTGCTGTGGTCGGGTTTTGAGTCTTACTCAACTTTACACCTTGCAACACAGACAAGAACTCCTTCTTTGACTGTTCCATTTTGAACAACTTCAAAACCTTGTCATGGTATGTACTCATTGAAAAATCTTATCAAGGGTCTTGATCTATCTCTATAGATCTTGATGCCCAATATGTAAGCAGCTTCACCGAGGTCTTTCTTTGAAAAAACTCCATTTAAACTCTCCTTTATGCTTTCCAGAAAATTCTACATCATTTCCGATCAACAACATGTCATTCGCATATACTTATCAGAAAGGCTGTAGTGCTCCCACTCACTTTCTTGTAAATACAGGCTTCACCGCAAGTCTGTATAAAACTATATGCTTTGATCAACTCATCAAAGTGTATATTCCAACTCCGAGATGCTTGCACCAGTCCATAGATGGATCGCTGGAGTTTGCACACCTTGTTAGAACCTTTAGGATCGACAGAACCTTCTGGTTGCATCATATACAAGTCTCCTTTGAGGTATCCATTTAAGGAATGTAGTCTTGATATCCATTTGTTAGATTTCATAAAATATGGCAATTGCTAACATGATTCGGACAGACTTAAGCATCGCTACGGTTGAGAAAATCTCATGGTAGTCAACACCTTGAACTTGTTGAAAACCTTTTTGCGACTAGTCGAGCTTTGTAGATAGTAACACTACCATCATTGTCTGTCTTCCTCTTGAAGATCCATTTATTCTCAATGGCTTGCTGATCATTAGGCAAGTCCACCAAAGTCCACACTTTATTCTGATACGTGGATCCTATCTCAGATTTCATGGCCTCAAGCCATCTGTCGGAATCTGGGCTCATCATAGCTTCTTCATAGTTTGTAGGTTCATCATGGTCAAGTAACATGACTTCCAAAATAGGATTACCGTAACACTTGTGTGGATCATGCTCTGGTTGACCTACAAGGTTCTGTAGCAACTTGAGCTGAAGTTTCATGATCATTATCATTAGCTTCCTCTCTAGTTGGTGTAGACATCACGGGAACAGATTTCTCGGATGAGCTACTTTCCAAATTGAGAGAAGGTACAATTACCTCATCAAGTTCTACTTTCCTCCCACTCACTTCTTTGAGAAAAACTCCTTCTCTAGAAAGGTTCCATTCTTGGCAATAAAAATCTTGCCTTCGGATCTGTGGTAGAAGGTGTACCCAATTGTTTCCTTAGGGTATCCTATGAATACGCACTTCTCCATTTTGGGTTTGAGCTTATCAGGCTGAAGCCTTTTGACATAAGCATCGCATCCCCAAATTTTAAGAAACGACAGCTTAGGTTTTATTGCCAAACCACAGTTCATATGGTGTCGTCTCAATGGATTTTGACGGTGCCCTGTTTAACGTGAATGCAGCTGTATCTAATGCATAACCCCAAAATGATAGTGGTAAATCGGTAAGAGACATCATAGATCGCACAATATCCAATAAAGTACAGTTACGATGTTCAGACACACCATTATGCTGTGGTGTTCCAGGTGGCGTGAGTTGTGAAACTTATTCTGCATTGTTTTAAATGAAGGCCAAACTCGTCACTCAAATATTCACCTCCACGTTCAGATCGTAGAAATTTTATTTTGTTGTTACGATGATTCTCCACTTCACTCTGAAATTCTTTGAACTTTTCAAATGTTTCAGACTCGTGTTTCTTTAAGTAGATATACTCATATCTGCTCAAATCATCTGTGTGAAGGTTAGAAAATAACGATACTCGCCACAAGCCTCAACACTCATCAGACCGCATACATCGGTATGTATTATTTCAAATAAGTCATTATCTTGTTCCATTGTTCCGGAGAACGGAGTTCTAGTCATCTTGCCCATGAGGCATGGTTCACAACTATCAAATGATTCATAATCAACTGATTCCAAAAGCCCATCAGCATGGAGTTTCTTCATGCGCTTTACACCAGTATGACCTAAATAGCACTACCACAAGTATGTTGCACTATCATTATCAACTTTGCATCTTTTGGCATCAATATTATGAATATGTGTATTACTTCGATCGAGATTCAATAAACCATCAACATTTGGTGTATGACATAGAAGGTTTTATTCATGTAAACATAATAACAATTATTCTTTGTCTTTAATGAATAATCGTATTGCAATAAACATGATCTAATCATATTCATGCTCAATGCAAACACCAAATAACATTTATTTAGGTTTAAAATCCCGAAAGTATAGGGAGTGTGCAATGATGATCACATCAATCTTGGAACCACTTCCAATGCACATCATCACTTCACCCTTCAACTAGTCTATTTATTCTGCAACTCCTGTTTCGAGTTACCAATCTTAGCAACCAAACAGGTATCAAATACCCAGGGGCTACTACGAGCACTAGTAAGGTACACATCAATAACATGTATATCAAATATACCTTTGTTCAGTTTGCCATCCTTCTTATCTGCCAAATATTTGGGGTAGTTCCGCTTCTAGTGACCATTTCCTTTGCAGTAGAAGCACTCAGTTTTAGGCTTAGGTCCAGCTTTGGGCTTCTTCACGGGAGTGACAACTTGCTTGCCATTCTTCTTGAAGTTCCCTTTCTTTCCCTTTGCCATTTTCTTGAAACTAGTGGTCTTGTTTAATCATCAACACTTGATGCTTTTTCTTGATTTCTACCTTCATCGATTTCATCATCACGAAGAGCTCGAGAATCGTTTCCGTCATCCCTTGCATATTATAGTTCATCACGAAGTTCCACTAACTTGGTGATAGTGACTACAGAACTCTGTCAATCACTGTCTTATCTGGAAGATGAACTCCCACTTGATTCAAGCGATTGTAGTTCCCAGACATTCTGAGCACATGCTCACTGGTTGAACTATTCTCCTCAACCTTGTTGGCAAAGTACTTGTCAGAGGTCTCATACCTCTTGACACGGGCATGGGCCTGAAATACCAATTTCAGCTCTTGGAACATCTCATATGCTCCGTGGCATTAAAAACGTTTTTGAATTCCCGGTTCTAAGCCGTAAAGCATGGTGCACTAAACTATCAAGTAGTCATCATATCGAGCTGGCCAAAACATTCATAACATCTGTATCTACTCCTGCAATAGGTCTATCACCGAGAAGTGCATCAAGGACATAATACTTTTGTCCAGCAATGAGAATAATCCTCAGATCATGGACCCAGTCCGCATCATTGCTACTATCATCTTTCTGTTGGGAAACATAGCATGCAATTTCAAAAACTTTCCTATGCTCGCACAAGATCTTTCTAGAAGATGCATAACAACAAGAGGGGAGAGTGTGTCCACTTACCCTCATAGACCGAAAGTGGAAGCGTTAACTTAACGCGGTTGATGTAGTCGAACGTCTTCTCGAGTGAACCGATCAAGTACCAAACGTATGACACATCCGAGTTCTGCACACGTTCAGCTCGATGACATCCCTCGAACTCTTGATCCAGCAGAGTGTTGATGGAGTCGATGAGTTCCGTTAGCACGACGGTGTGATGACGGTGTTGGTGAAGTGATCCGCGTAGGGCTTCGCCTAAGCACTACAATAAAATGACCCGACGAGTAAGCGGTGGAGGGGGGCACTGCACATGACTAAAAAATTGATGTGCTTTGGGATGCCCCCGCCCCCGTATATAAAGGAGGAGGGGAGGAGGCCGGTCACAAGGGGCGCGCCAAGGGGGGAGGAGTCCTACTAGGACTCCACTCCTAGTAGGATTCAACCCCCCCTTTTTTTCCTTCTTTTGGAGGGGGAAAAGAGGGAAGGGAGAGGAAGAGGAGAGGGAAAGGGTGGCGCGCCCCCTCCCCTAGTCCAATTCGGACTCCCCATGGGAGGGGGGCGCGGCCACCCCTTGTGGGCTGCCTCCCCTCTCTCATATGGCCCATGAAGGCCCAATAATCCCTCGGGGGGTTCCGGTAACCTCTCGGTACTCCAAAAAATGTCCGAACCTTTCTAGAACTATTCTGGTGTCTGAACATAACCTTCCAATATATCAATATTTACCTCTCGACCATTTCGAGACTCCTCGTCATGTCTGTGATCTCATCCGGGACTCCGAACAACCTTCGGCCACCAAAACACATAACTCATATAATACCAATCGTCATCGAACGTTAAGCGTGCAGACCCTATGGGTTCGAGAACTATGTAGACATGACCGAGGCACATCTCCGGTCAATGACCAATAGCGGAACCTGGATGCTCATATTGGGTCCCACATATTCTACGAAGATCTTTATCGGTTGAACCGAAATGTCAATATAGTTATTTCCATTTGTCATCGAGTATGTTACTTGCTCGAGATTCGATAGTCGGTATCTCCATACCTAGTTCAATCTTGTTACCGGAAAGTCTCTTTACTCGTTCCGTAGTGCATCATCCCGTAACTAAGTCATTAGTCACATTGCTTGCAAGGCTTCATATGATGTGCATTATCGAGAGGGCCCAAAGATACCTCTCCGATACTCGGAGTGACAAATCCTAATCTCGAACTATGCCAACCCAACAAACACCATTGGAGATACCTGTAGAGCATCTTTATAATCACCCAGTTATGGTGTGACATTTGATAGCACACAAGGCATTCCTCCGGTGTTCGGGAGTTGCATAATCTCATAGTCGGAGGAATATATATTTGACATGAAGAAAGCAGTATCAATAAAACTGAGCAATTATTATTCTAAGCTAACAGATGGGTCTTGTCCATCACATCATTCTTCTAATTATGTGATCTTGTTCATCAAATGACAACACATGTCCATGGCTAGGAAACATAACCATCTTTGATCAATGAGCTAGTGAACTAGAGGCATACTAGGGACACAATGTTTTGTCTATGTATTCACACATGTATCAAGTTTCCGGTTAATACAATTCTAGCATGAATAATAAACATTTATCATGATATAAGGAAATATAAATAAAAACTTTATTATTGCCTCTAGGGCATATTTCCTTCAGTCTCCCACTTGCACTAGAGTCAACAATCTAGTTCACATCACCATGTGATTTAGCACCAATAGTTCTCATCTTTATGTGATTAGTACCCATAGTTCACATCGCCATGTGACCAATACCTAAAGGATTTACTGGAGTCAATAATCTAGTTCACATTGCTATGTGATCAACACCCAAAGAATACTAAGGTGTGATCATGTTTTGCTTGTGAGAGATGTTTAGTCAACGGGTCCGCCACATTCAGATCCGTATGTATTTTGCAAATTTTCTATGTCTATAATGCTCTGCATGGAGCTACTCTAGCTAATTGCTCCCACTTTCAATATGTATCCAGATTGAATCTCAGAGTCATCCGGATCGGTGTAAAAGCTTGCATCGACGTAACTCTTTACGATGAACTCTTTATCAACTCCATAACCGAGAAATGTTTCCTTAGTCCACTTAGGTAACTAAGGATAACTTTGACCGCTATCTAGTGATCCACTCCTGGATCACTATCGTACCCCCTGACATAGCAAGGCATAGAACTG
Source organism: Triticum aestivum (assembly GCF_018294505.1). Taxonomy (NCBI): domain Eukaryota; kingdom Viridiplantae; phylum Streptophyta; class Magnoliopsida; order Poales; family Poaceae; genus Triticum; species Triticum aestivum. The sequence continues at coordinate 445,794,644 of NC_057804.1, read as the reverse complement.
GTCTGGTACATAGCATGGCATACTTTATAGAACCTATGACTAAGGCATAGGGAATGACTTTCATTCTCTTTATATCTTTCGTCGTGGTCAGGATTTGAGTCTTACTCAACTTTACACCTTGTAATATAAGCAAGAACTCCTTCTTTGAGTGTTCCATTTTGAACTACATCAAAATCTTGTCAAGGTCTCATTGAAAAATCTTATCAAACGTCTTGATCTATCTCTATAGATCTTGATGTCCAATATGTAAGCAGCTTCACCGAGGTCCTTCTTTGAAAAACTCCTTTCAAACTCTCCTTTATGCTTTCCAGAAAATTCTACATCATTTCCAATCAACAATATGTCATTCACATATACTTATCAGAAAGGTTGTAATGCTCCCACTCACTTTCTTGTAAATACAGGCTTCATCGCAAGTCTGTATAAAACCATATGCTTTGATCACCTTATCAAAGCATATATTCCAACTCCAAGATGCTTGCACCAGTCCACTGATGGATCGATGGAGCTTGCACACTTTGTTAGCACCTTTAGGGTTGAAAAAACCTTCTGGTTGCATCATATACAACTCTTCTTTAAGAAATCCATTAAGGAATGCAATTTTGACATCCATTTGATAGATTTCATAATCATAAAATGCGGCAATTGCTAACATGATTCAGACAGACTTAAGCATCGCTACGGGTTAGAAAGTCTCATCGTAGTCGACTCCTTGAACTTGTCGAAAACCCTTTGCAACAAGTCGAGCTTTGTAGACAGTAACATTACCGTTAGCGTCAGTCTTCTTCTTGAAGATCCATTTATTCTCTATGGGTCGCCGATCATCGGGCAGATCCACCAAAGTCCACACTTTGTTCTCATACATGGATCCTATCTCAGATTTCATGGCCTCGAGACATTTATCAGAATCTGGGCTCATCATACCTTCTTCATAGTTCTTAGGTTCGTCATGGTCAAGTAACATGACCTCCAGAACAGGATTACCATACCACTCTGGTGCGGATCGTGCTCTGCAAGACCTATGGGGTTCTGTAGCAACTTGATCTGTAGTTTCATGATCTTTATCATTAGCTTCCTCTCTAGTTGGTGTAGGCATCATGGGAATAGATTTCTCAGATGAGCTACTTTCCGAATTAAGAGCAGGTACAACTACCATATCAAGTTCTACTTTCCTCCCACTCACTTCTTTTGAGAGAAACTCCTTCTCTAGAAAGGTTCCGTTCTTAGCAACAAAAATCTTGCCTTTGGACTTTTGGTAGAAGGTGTGCCCAATTGTTTCCTTAGGGTATCCTATGAATATGGACTTCTCCGATTTGGGTTTGAGCTTATCAGGCTGAAGCCTTTTGACATAAGCATCGCATCCCCAAACTTTAAGAAATGGCATCTTAGGTTTGTTTCCAAACCATAATTCACACGGTGTCGTCTCAACGGACTTTGACGGTGCCTTGTTTAATGTGAATGCATCTGTCTCTAATGCATAATCTCAAAACGATAGTGGTAAATCGGTAAAAAAACATCATAGATCGCACCATATCTAATAAAGTGCGGTTACGACGTTCGGATACACCATTACGCTGTGGTGTTCTAGGTGGCGTGAGCTGTGAAACTATTCCACATTGTTTTAAATGAAGGCCAAACTCATAACTCAAATATTCTCCTCCACGATCAGATTGTAGAAAGTTTATTTTCTTGTTATGATGATTCTCCACTTCACTATGAAATTCTTTGAACTTTTGTTTCAGACTTGTGTTTCATTAAGTAGATATACCTATATCTGCTCAGATCATTTGTGAAGGTCAAAAAATAACGATACTGGCCACGAGCGTCAACACTCATTGGACCGCATACATCGGTATGTATTATTTCCAATAAGTCATTAGCTCGTTCCATTGTTCCTGAGAACGGAGTTTTAGTCATCATGACCACGGTTCGCAAGTATCAAATGATTCATAATCAAGTGATTCCAAAATTCCATCTGCATAGAGTTTCTTCATGCGCTTTACACCGATATGACCTAAACGGTAGTGCCACAAGTATGTTGCACCATCATTAGTAAATTTGCATCTTTTGGCATCAATATCATGAATATGTGTATCACTACGATCGAGATTCAATAAACCATTAACATTGGGTGTATGACCATAGAAGGTTTTATTCATGTAAACAAAATAACAATTATTCTCTATCTTAAATGAATAACCGTATTGCAATAAACATGATCTAATCATATTCATGCTCAACGCAAACACCAAATAACATTTATTTAGGTTCAACACTAATCCCAAAAGTATAGGGAGTGTGTGATGATGACCATATAAATCTTGGAACCACTTCCAACACACATCTTCACTTCATCCTCAACTGGTCTCTATTTATTCTGCAACTCCTGTTTCAAGTTACTAATCTTAGCAACCGAATAGGTATCAAATACCCAGGGGCTACTACGAGCTCTAGTAAGCTACACATCAATAACATGTATATCAAATATACCTTTGCTCACTTTGCCATCCGCCAAATATATGGGCTAGTTCCTCTTCGAGTGACCATTTCCTTTGCAGTAGAAGCACTCAGTTTCAGGCTTAGGTCTAGCTTTGGCCTTCTTCATGGGAGTGACAACTTTCTTGTCATTCTTCTTGAAGTTCCCGTTCTTTTTACCCTTTGCCCTTTTTCTTGAAACTAGTGGTCTTGTCAATCATCAACACTTGATGCTCTTTCTTGATTTCTACCTTCGTTGATTTCAGCATCACGAAAAGCTCGGGAATCGTTTTCATCATCCCTTGCATATTATAGTTCATCAGGAAGTTATAGTAACTTGGTGATAGTGACTAGAGAACTGTGTCAATCACTATCTTATCTAGAAGATTAACTCCCACTTGATTCAAGCGATTGTAGTACTCAGACATTCTGAGCACATGCTCACTAGTTGAGCTATTCTCCTCCATCTTGTAGGCGAAGTACTTGTCAGAGGTCTCATACCTATCGATACGGGCATGAGCCTGAAATACCAATTTCATCTCTTGGAACATCTCATATACTCCATGGCATTCAAAACATTTTTGAAGTCCTGGTTCTAAGTCGTAAAGCATGGTGCACTAAACGATCAAGTAGTCATCATATTGAGCTAGCCAAACGTTCATAACGTCTGCATCTGCTCCTGCAATAGGTCTGTCACCTAGCGGTGCATCAAGGACATAATTCTTCTATGCAACAATGTGGATAAACCTCAGATCACGGACCCAATCCACATCATTTCTACTATCATCTTTCAATTTATTTTTCTCTAGGATCATATCAAAAAATATAGGGGAGCTACAACACGAGCTATTGATCTACAACATAATTTTCAAATACTATCTGGACTAAGTTCATGATAAATTAAAGTTCAATTAATCATATTACTTAAGAACTCCCACTTAGATAGACATCCCTCTAGTCATCTAAATGATACGTGATCCAAATCAACTAAACCATGTTTGATCATCACGTGAGATGGAGTAGTCTTCAATGGTGAACATCACTATGTTGATCATATCTACTATATGATTCACGTTCGACCTTTCGGTCTCCAGTGTTCCGTGTCCATATTTTATATGCTAGGCTCGTCAAGTTTAACCCGAGTATTCTGCATGCGCAAATCTGGCTTGCACCCTTTGTATATGAACGTAGAGCCTATCACACCCGATCATCACGTGGTGTCTCAGCACAAAGAACTTTTGCAACGGTGCATACTCGGGGAGAACACTTATACCTTGAAATTTAGTAATGGATCATCTTATAATGCAACTGCCGTACTAACCAAAATAAGATGCATAAAGATAAACATCACATGCAATCAAAATATGTGACATGATATGGCCATCATCATCTTGTGCTCATGATCTCCATCACCGAAGCAACGTCATGATCTCCATCGTCACCGGCTTGACACCTTGATCTCCATCATAGCGTCATGGTCGTCTCGCCAACCATTGCTTCTATGACTATCGCTACCGCTTAGTGATAAAGTAAAGCAATTACATAGCGCTTGTATCTCATACAATAAAGCGACAACCATATGGCTCCTGCCAGTTGCCGATAACTTTTACAAAACATGATCATCTCATACAACAATCTTGATATCACATCATGTCTTGACCATATCACATCACGACATGCCCTGCAAAAACAAGTTAGACGACCTCTACTTTGTTTGTTACAAGTTTTACGTGACTGCTAGCATGAATCGTACATACCTATGGCACAAAAACCACAACGGTGATTTATCAAGTTTGTTGTTTTAACCTTCACAAGGACCGGCCGCAGTCAAATTTGATTCAACTAAAGTTGGAGAAACAGACACCCGCCAGACACCTTTATGCAAAACTATTTGCATGTCTGTTGGTGGAACCGCCCCCGTATGTAAAAGAGAAGGCGAGGAGGCAGGCCAAAAGGGTCGCGCCAAGGGGGGAGGAGTCCTACTCGGACTCCACTCCTAGTAGGATTCGGCCCCCCTTTTTTCCTTCTTCCGGAGGGGGAAGGGGGGTGGGAGAGGAAGAGGAGAAGGAAAGGGGGGCGCCCCCCTCCCCTAGTCCAATTTGGACTCCCCATGGGAGGGGGCGCGACCACCCCTTGTGGGCTGCCTCCCCTCTCTCCTACGGCCCATGTAGGCCCAATAATCCCGTGGGGGGTTCCGGTAACCTCCCGGTACTCCGAAAAATGTCCGAACCTTTCCAAAACCATTCCGGTGTTCGAACATAACCTTCCAATATATCAATATTTACCTCTCGACCATTTCAAGACTCCTCGTCATGTCTGTGATCTCATCCGGGACTCCGAACAACCTTCAGTCACCAAAACACGCAACTCATATAATACCAATCGTCATTGATCTCTAAGCGTGCGAACCCTACAGGTTTGAGAACTATGTAGACATGACAGAGACACCTCTCCGGTCAATAACTAATAGCCGAACCTGGATGCTCATATTGGTTCCCACATATTCTATGAAGATCTTTGTCGGTTGAACCACAATGTCAATATAGTTATTTCCCTTTGTCATCGCTATGTTACTTGCCCGAGATTCGATCGTCGGTATCTCCATACCTAGTTCAATCTCGTTACCAGCAAGTCTTATTACTCATTCCGTAGTGCATCATCCCGTAACCAACTCATTAGTCACATTGCTTGCAAGGCTTCATATGATATGCATTACCGAGAGGGCCCAGAGATACCTCTTCAATACTCGGAGTGACAAATCCTAATCTCGACCGATGCCAACCCAACAAACACCTTCGGAGATACCTGTAGAGAATCTTTATAATCACCCAGTTACGTTGTGATGTTTGATAGCACACAAGGCATTCCTCCGGTGTCCGGGAGTTGCATAATCTCATAGTTGGAGGAATATATATTTGACATGAAGAAAGCAGTAGCAATAAAACTGAATGATCATATGTTAAGCTAACGGATGGGTCTTGTCCATCACATTATTCTCCTAATGATGTGATCCCGTTCATCAAATGCCAACACATGTCCATGGCTAGGAAACATAACCATCTTTGATCAATGAGCTAGTCAAGTAGAGGCATACTAGGGACATGGTGTTTTGTCTATGTATTCACACATGTATCAAGTTTCCGGTTAATAGAATTCTAGCATGAATAATAAACATTTATCATGATATAAGGAAATATAAAATAACAACTTTATTATTACCTCTAGGGCATACTTCCTTTACTTTCAACTTAGTTTTCTCTAGGAACATATGAAAAACATATGGGAGCTACAACGCGAGCTATTGATCTACAACATAATTTCCAAATACTATCGGGTGTAAGTTCATGATAAATTAAAGTTCAATTAATCATATTACTTAAGAACTCCCACTAAGATAGACATCACTCAAGTAATCTAAATGATACGTGATCCAAATCAACTAAACCATGTCCGATCATCACGTGAGATGGAGTAGTCATCAATGGTGAACATCTCTATGTTGATCATATCCATTATATTATTTACATTCGACCTTTTGGTCTCCAGTGTTCCGAGGCCATGTCTGTACATGCTAGGCTTGTCAAGTTTAACCCGAGTATTCCACATGTGCGAAACTAGCTTGCACCCATTGTATTTGAACATAGAGCTTATTGTCGGTGTCAAAACCGGCGAACCTCAGGTAGGGGGTCCCGATCCGTGCGTCTTAGGCTAATGGTAACAGGAGGAAAGGGACACAATGTTTACCCAGGTTCGGGCCCTCTTGATGGAGGTAAAACCCTACTTCCTGCTTGATTGATATTGATGATATGGGTGTTACAAGAGTTGATCTACCACGAGATTGTAGAGGCTAAACCCTAGAAGGTAGCCTATGATGATTATGATCATGATCGTCCCCCTAAGGACTAAACTCTCCGGTTTATATAAACACCAGGGAGGGCTAGGGTATACATGGAGTCCGTTACAAAGAAGGAAATATAACATCCGGATCGCCAAGCTTGTCTTGCACGCAAAGGAGAGTCCCATCCAGACACGGGATGGAGTCTTGAGTCTTGTATCTTCACGGTCCAACAGTCTAGCCAAAGTATATAGTCCTGCTATCCGGATACCCCCTAATCCAGGACTCCCTCAGTAGCCCCTGAACCATGCTTCAATGATGATGAGTCCGGCGCGCAGTTTTGTCTTCGGCATTGCAAGGCGGGTTCCATCTCCGAATACTCCAAAGTAATTATCGAACACTTAAACCGTGTCCGGATCTGCAAGATGATCTTCACATACCACCGTAGAGAGAATGACATTTCACAAATGTAATCTGCTGACAACTTTAGACAACATGACACGACACTACGGTCGGGTCATTATTCGAACCGTTTTCCCACAACCATCCCTAGCGCATATTGCGAGGCGGTTTCCTCGGCACATCTTGTCAAAGCAGAGATCATGTCCCCTTATCACGGGATTCCCATCAATATGGGTATGGGTAACCCAACTGCGCCATCAATCGTGGCGCTTGGAAAATAAGTGATTCTCAACGGGCAAGTGGGGAGGCGCACCGCTTTCGTCGCCTCTATAAAGGGATAAGGGTTCCCCATTTTCACCCATGCCTTCTTCCTCCTTTGCTTATCCATTCTTACACCCTCGAGCTCCAGCGCCCTAGTTCACGCTTTCACTGCACAGCCAAACATGTCCGGAGCAGGAGGCAAGTGGGTGGCCTCCATCGTGAAGGAGGAGCATATTGCGAAGCTCCGGGCGGCCGGATACTTGGCCGCAGACATCGCGCACCGGCTACCGGACGAAGGGCAGATCATTCCAACTCCAGAACCCCACGAGAGGGTCGTGTTTCTCGCCCACTTCGTCCGTGGACTGGGATCTCCACTTCATCCCTTCGTCCGCGGGCTCATGTTCTACTACGGGCTAGATTTCCATGATCTAGCCCCAAATTTCGTCCTCAACATCTCGGCGTTTATCGTCGTGTGCAAGGCCTTCCTCCGCATCAAGCCTCACTTTGTCTTGTGGCTACGAATCTTCTGCGTGAAGCCGAAGATCGTGAGCGGCCAGCAAGCGGAGTGCGGAGGTGCCATGGTGGGCAAGATGCCCAACGTCACCTGGCTTGACGGCTCCTTCGCGGAGACCGTGAAAGGGTGGCAATCGGGGTGGTTCGACATCACCGAGCCGCGCGACGCCAACTGGGCAGCGGCCCCTGAATTCCAATCCAGAATCCCCATGCGGCTCACCTCCTGGGAAAAGAAGGGCCTGGCCTGGGATGAGCCTGTGGAGCTGACCGGACTCCAGAACTGCATTAAGAATATGAAGGACAAGAAGATCAAGCTTGTCAACGTGGTCCAAGTCATGCTTGTCCACCGGATTCTTCCGTGCCAAAGGCGGGCTTTTAATCTGTGGGAGTTCATCCCGGTCGAACACGAGACGCTTCAAAAGCTCTATGGAATGACGCACAAGGGCGCATGGAAGGTGCTATTCAAGGCCTCTGAAATACCTCCTCCCACATCTGAGGACCGCGGACTTCACGCCACGCGGCTCCCCCGTCCGGTGAGTTTTCTGACTACCACCGGATGCAGTTTTTCCCAATGTACTCATGAGGGAATCTTAAGTCATTGTGCGTATTTGATCAGGAGTATGTGGAGACAGCGGAGCGGATTGACTATTCGGCTCCACTGCCAGAAGGCCCAACAGATGCTCTCCTGGCGGAGATGCTAGTCCCGGCGCCCTACAAGGCGCCGGAAAAGAAGGCTGAAAAGAAGGCCCCGGGGATAAGGAAGGGTCTCTGGCGTAAGGTCGCCTCATCCGAAGACGACGAGGAGCACTCCTCCCCCGAAGGGGAGGAGAAAGAGGAAAGGGCCGCCCCATCCAGAGAAGACGATGGGCCTAAGAAGGCGGCCCAGGGGACCGGGAAGGGTCCCCGGCACAAGGATGTCATACCCTCGTCGTCCGAAGATGACGAGGCGGATTTCTCCCGTGGAGGCGGGGGGAAACACGAAGAAACTCTGCCTCACCGCACTTGGGAGGAGAAGAAGAGGAAAGCCGCCCCGGAGGGGGAGGCTAGGACGCCCAAGAAGGGAAAGGCGTCCCTTACGGATTACTCCACCACGGCCGCCTATAGCGAGGAGGAGTGGCTTCCCAGGGGGAAGCCCCTAGTGAGACCGTAAGTATCCGCACTCTGGTATATTTTAGTGCGACTTCGCTTCATAGTTTGTTATAACGCCGAACACATATATGCAGTCCGGCCAGGGTCCATCCCGAGGTATCATCTTCGATGGGTCCTTGAGTGATTCAGCGATGAACTCGCTCCCGACGGCCACTACTCCTCGGCCTACGGATGACACGGAGGTGTTGTCCCAAAGGCTCCTAGAGTAGGGGGAGGTGACTCTGGAGATGCCCCAAGGCGAGATTCCAGACGTCGGGCACACAGGGTATAAGATCCCCGCGGATTGTGCCGACGAGAGCCGCAACAAGCCGGGCTCTCAGCCGGATACTGTGCCAGAACCTCCGACGGTTCCGGACTCGAGCAGGCGGCCCCTTGCTAGGGAGGGCGAGCTGTCCGTGCCGATGACTTCCGTTACGCTAGGGGCGTCGGATAGTCTGCTGGAAGTGCTTCGCGGCGCTTCCATGGATGAAGAGCACCGTACTCTTATGAGTGCGGTGATTCAGAAGGTTCTGTCTACCAAGAGCGGACTAACCGAAGCCTGCACCAGCCTCCTGACAGGCTTTGAGGTAAGTAATAAAAATGTGTGAAATTATCACCCAATAGGTAGTAACCCCTAATACTCTGTTTGGTGTTCGGAACGAAAAGCCAAAGGAGGGTCAATTATAATCCGCAGGAGTCTAATAGTATGTTTGCATTTGAATAAGCAGGCAGTGTTGCTTACCCTGCTACACGCACGGCCGAGGTCGCCGGACTCAAACGGGACCTGGAGCAGGCACAGGGAGAGCTCGGCCTCACAAAGAGGCAGCTCAAAGAGAACAAAGGTGTGTGATTCCCCGTTCGCATGTCATAAAGAATAGACAAAGTTGGTGATTCTAACGACAAAGCGTCATGACTTTGAAATAGGGGCCACAACCGAAGTGGCGTCCCTAAAGAAAGCATTGTCCGAGGCCGAGGACAAGGCGGCCATGGAGCGCAAAGAGCGCGAGAAGCAAGATGCTAGAGTGGGCGAGGTACGGCAAGAGCTCCAGGAGATCGGCAAGAAGTTCGAGTCCTTGGAGCACGATCTCAAGACGAAGGAGTATGAGCTTGCGAAGGCCCTTGCGAGTATGAAAGACTCCAAGGCCTAAGCCAAAAAGGCACAGTAGGAAATTCAGGCGGCCAAGAAGATAGCGGCGGGTAAGACATTCTTTATGCAAAGCAAGCATGTGGAGGAGACATTTCTTTTACTTACCCGGATTCGGAGCTCTCTAGGGGCATTCGCAGATCTGCCATGCAGCGTGTCTGATGCTACGGAGTTCTACCGTGCCGAGGAGGGGAGCTCAACGGAGAAGCTATTCTGGTCCCGGTATGCGGGAGCCGAACACCCGGTGCCTCTGAGTGACCAACTGAAGCAGTTGGTTGAACTCCACAGGGCGGCTGAAGTGGCTATGAAAGATTTCATAGTCTGGATGTGGCCTGGTGAGCCCCTGCCCTCTAGCTACTTCGGCCTGATAAAGCGGATGGTAAATGCATGTCCGCGGCTTGAAGTGATCAAGCGATCCGTTTGCATTGAGGGTGCCCGCCGGGCCTTTGCCCGTGCGAAGGTGCATTGGGGCAAGCTGGATGGGGAGAAGCTGGTGAAGGACGGGCCGCCGAAGGGCAAGGCGCATCGCTGTCCCAAAAAATATTATGATGGTGTTATGAAAGGCGCTCGTCTCGTGGCCAATGAATGTACCAAGGACACGATCCTTGAGTAAATGTACTTCTGCCGTTGTTGTAATATAAAGACGAAGTTACTTGCGCTATATAGCGCTTTTTGATTTAAAATAATACCTTCTGTACGACTGTTTATAAAATTTTGAAAGTACGCCAGTCGTCGGCTTCCGCCCCCACATAACTAGTACCGGGGTGTTCCTGGAAAAACCCAGACACTCTTTATCCAAATTTTTGGTCCCTGAAGGAGGTGTCTGGTGCAGCGAACAAGGCAATCGGACTATGCAGATTTATAACTTTCACTTAGCCATAGAAGTCTACAATTTTAAATTTCGGCGAAGCCCCTAGAATTTGGAAAGCCAAATTGGGGCGCTATGTATGCCTAAATCGGACGAAGCCGATTCCTCGCCTAAAGCAGAAAAAATCTTTAAGGATTTTAAGACCTCTCAAACAGCGACCAGCTCTCGCCGCATCATGCCGGTCAGTTTTCGGCTTTCTCTACTGAGGTGCTCGTTCAGAAGAACCGGGACACAATCGCAGTAGTTCTCCTTGCGCTACCTTAGCCGATATAATGGAACGTAAGGTACCAAAACAAGGGAGCTGGGAAAACCCAACTATTGACCCAAGACATGATTCGGAGCTGATGCATATAGTGCTATAAGTTCGGGGTGCCGCACTATTGAAAGTGTTCGAACTTGTCTTGCCGTATCATGGGGCGCCATAAGAAGCCCCTGGCAAACTGAACGTACCAAGGTGTACGGATGTAGTATTAAATAAACATTTATAGAAAAAATGTGCAAATAGGAATAATAAGCTGACGCTATGCATTATCTCCCATTGATGAATAATACATTTAAGCGTATGTTTACAATGAGTGCATTTAAGCATAAGTAAATAGGACTATTTAACATGTCCTATCCAAGGGCGGGCTGCATGTAGGTATATAAAACAGGTATAATGATCGTGAACAGATTCCACCTGGGTATTTCCTTTGTGCGCAAAGCCTGTTGCCTCCTTGGTTTTCTCTCCTGTGTAAGTCCGACAATCCGTCTCTTCTGAAGAGGCTGCCCAAAAGAAGTGTCCTGAAAGATAAAGGGGGGTTATTAAAGTATGTTGCGGTTATACCGCACTGTTGACTGAGTCACTGTTACGCCTCCGCCTATGCCATGGTATTTTGCATGCATAATTGTGTACGCGCGGCACGGATGCTGCTTTGATGGGGCTTGAGCGGAGGCCGGACTGCTAGTCGCGCTCTTGTCGTGCCTGGCGATCCTGTTGCGGGGTGTTCTGGACTCGCTTGACGGTGTTCGGGGTTGTTGTCACCGGATTGGTGGTTTGTCGGAGAAGGCTGCATTGTACTTCTGCTGCGAGGGCTGTAGTATGTTCTTTTGTACGGAGAGAGCGGTCCATGTTTCCGTTGATTGTTATGACCCCGCGAGGTCCTGGCATCTTGAGCTTGAGGTATGCGTAGTGTGGTAATGCATTGAGTCGAGCGAATGCGGTTCGTCCAAGTTGTGCGTGATAACCACTGCGGAAAGGGACGATATCGAAGATTAACTCCTCGCTTCGGAAGTTATCCGGAGATCCGAAGACCACTTCCAGTGTTATGGAGCCCGTGCAACGGGCCTCTACTCCTGGAATTACACCTTTGAAGGTGGTTTTAGTGGGCTTGATCCTCGAAGGGTCGATGCCCATTTTGCGCACTGTGTCCTGATAGAGCAGGTTCAGGCTGCTGCCGCCATCCATAAGGACTCGCGTGAGGTGGAATCCGTCGATGATTGGGTCTAGGACCAATGCGGCTGAACCGCCGTGACGGATGCTGGTAGGGTGATCCCTACGATCGAAGGTGATCGGACAGGCTGACCATGGGTTGAATTTTGGGGCGACTAGCTCCATCGCATAGACGTCCCGTAGTGCTAACTTCCGTTCCCGTTTGGGAGTATGGGTGGCGTAGATCATGTTGACCGTTTTCACCTGGGGAGGAAATTTCTTCTGTCCTCCTGTGTTCGGACGCCGGGGCTCCTCGTCATCGTCGTTGTGCAGCCCCTTGTCCTTGTTTTCGGCGTTTATTTTACCGGCCTGTTTGAAAACCCAGCAGTATCTGTTAGTGTGGTTTGCTGGCTTATCCGGGGTGCCATGAATTTGGCACGAGCGTTCAAGTATGCGGTCCAGACTGGATGGTCCCTGATTGTTTCTTTTGAACGGCTTTTCCCGCTGACCGGATTTCGAGCCACTGAATCTGGCGTTGACTGTCGTGTCTTCAGTGTTATCGCCGTTGTTCTGTCGCATATGTTTGTTGCGCTGTGGCTTGCCGTTATTGACGCGGACGTCCGAGGTGCCAGAATGTGGCGTAGTGCTACTGCGAGCCAACCAGCTGTCCTTGCCCGCGCAAAAGCGGGTCATGAGTGTCGTTAGGGCCGTCATGGACTTGGGTTTTTCCTGGCCAAGGTGTCGGGCGAGCCACTCATCATGCATATTATGCTTAAAGGCTGCCAGGGCTTCGGCGTCCAGATAGTCGACTATTTGGTTCTTTTTAGTTAGCAACCGAGTCCAGAATTTCCTGGCTGACTCTCCGGGCTGTTAAGTGAAGGAAATATGCCCTAGAGGCAATAATAAAGTTATTATTTATTTCCTTATTTCATGATAAATGTTTATTATTCATGCTAGAATTGTATTAATCGGAAACAATAATACATGTGTGAATACATAGACAAACATAGTGTCACTAGTATGCCTCTACTTGACTAGCTCGTGAATCAAAGATGGTTAAGTTTCCTAGCCATGGACAAAAGAGTTGTCATTTGATTAACGGGATCACATCATTAGGAGAATGATGTGATTGACTTGACCCATTCCGTTAGCTTAGCACACGATCATTTAGTATGTTGCTATTGCTTTCTTCATGACTTATACATGTTCCTATGACTATGAGATTATGCAACTCCCGTTTACCGGAGGAACACTTTGTGTGCTACCAAACGTCACAACGTAACTGGGTGATTATAAAGGTGCTCTACAGGTGTCTCCGAAGGTACATGTTGGGTTGGCGTAATTCGAGATTAGGTTTTGTCACTCCGATTGTCGGAGAGGTATCTCTGGGCCCTCTCGGTAATAATCATCACCTAAGCCTTGCAAGCATTCTAACTAATGAGTTAGTTATGAGACGATGTATTACGGAACGAGTAAACAGACTTGCCGGTAACGAGATTGAACTAGGTATTGGATACCGACGATCGAATCTCGGGCAAGTAACATACCGATGACAAAGGGAACAACGTATGTTGTTATGCGGTTTGGCCGATAAAGATCTTCGTAGAATATGTGGGAACCAATATGAACATCCAGGTTCCGCTATTGGTTATTGACCGAGAATAGTTCTAGGTCATGTCTACATAGTTCTCGAACCCGTAGGGTCCGCACGCTTAACGTTACGATGACAGTTTTATTATGAGTTTATAAGTTTTGATGTACCGAAGGTTGTTCGGAGTCCCGGATGTGATCACGGACATGACGAGGAGTCTCGAAATGGTCTAGATATAAAGATTGATATATTGGATGACTATATTCGGACACCGGAAGTGTTCCGGGTGTTTTCGGAGAAAACCGGAGTACCGGAGGGTTACCGGAACCCCCCCCCCGGGAAGTAATGGGCCTTGATGGGCCCTAGTGGAGAGAGAGAGGGGCCGGCCAGGGCAAGAGGCGCGCCCCCTCCCCTTGAGTCCGAATAGGACAAGGAAGGGGGGGGGGGGCGCCCCCCTTGCCTTCCCCCTCTCCCACTCCTTCCTTCCCTCTCCTTCTTGGAATAGGAAAGGGAGGGGGCAAACCTACTTGGAGTAGGTTTCCCCCTCCTAGGGCGCGCCTCCCCTTAGGCCGGCCTCCTCCTCCTCTCCCCTTTATATACGGGGGAGGGGGCACCCCATAGACACACAAGTTGATCTACGGATCGTTCCTTAGCCGTGTGCGGTGCCCCCCTCCACCATATTCCACCTCGGTCATATCGTCGCGGAGTTTAGGCGAAGCCCTGCGCCGGTAGAACATCATCATCGTCACCACGCCGTCGTGCTGACGGAACTCATCCCCGACGCTTAGCTGGATTGGAGCCCGGGGAACGTCATCGAGCTGAACGTGTGCTGAACACGGAGGTGCCGTACGTTCGGTGCTTGGATCGGTCGATTCGTGAAGACGTACGACTACATCAACCGCGTTGTCATAACGCTTCCGCTTAACGGTCTACGAGGGTACGTAGACAACACTCTCCCCTCTCGTTGCTATGCCATCACCATGATCTTGCGTGTGCGTAGGAATTTTTTTGAAATTACTACGTTCCCCAACAGTGGCATCCGAGCCTAGGTTTTATGCGTTGATGTTATATGCACGAGTAGAACACAAGTGAGTTGTGGGCGATACAAGTCATACTGCTTACCAGCATGTCATACTTTGGTTCGGCGGTATTGTGAGATGAAGCGGCCCGGACCGACATTACGCGTACGCTTACGCGAGACTGGTTTCACCGTTACGAGCACTTGTGCTTAAAGGTGGCTGGCGGGTGTCTGTCTCTCTCACTTTAGCTGAATCGAGTGTGGCTACGCCCGGTCCTTGCGAAGGTTAAAACAGCACTAACTTGACGAACTATCGTTGTGGTTTTGATGCGTAGGTAAGAACGGTTCTTGCTAAGCCCGTAGCAGCCACGTAAAATTTGCAACAACAAAGTAGAGGACGTCTAACTTGTTTTTGTAGGGCATGTTGTGATGTGATATGGCCAAGACGTGATGCTATATTTTATGAGATGATCATGTTTTGTAACCGAAGTTAACGGCAACTGGCAGGAGCCATATGGTTGTCGCTTTATTGTATGAAATGCAAACGCCCTGTAATTGCTTTACTTTATCACTAAGCGGTAGCGATAGTCGTAGAAGCAATAGATGGCGTAAACAACAACGATACTACGATGGAGATCAAGGTGTCGCATCGGTGACGATGGTGATCACGATGGTGCTTCAGAGATGGAGATCACAAGCACAAGATGATGATGGCCCTATCATATCACTTATATTGATTGCATGTGATGTTTATCCTTTATGCATCTTATCTTGCTTTGATTGACGGTAGCATTTTAAGATGATCTCTCACTAATTATCAAGAAGTGTTCTCCCTGAGTATGCACCGTTGCGAAAGTTCTTCGTGCTGAGACACCACGTGATGATCGGGTGTGATAGGCTCTACGTTCAAATACAACGGGTGCAAAACAGTTGCACACGCGGAATACTCAGGTCATACTTGACGAGCCTAGCATATACAGATATGGCCTCGGAACACGGAGACCGAAAGGTCGAGCGTGAATCATATAGTAGATATGATCAACATAGTGATGTTCACCATTGAAACTACTCCATCTCACGTGATGATCGGACATGGTTTAGTTGATTTGGATCACGTGATCACTTAGATGACTAGAGAGATGTCTGTCTAAGTGGGAGTTCTTAAGTAATATGATTAATTGAACTTAAATTTATCATGAACTTAGTCCTGGTAGTATTTTGCAAATTATGTTGTAGATCAATAGCTTGCGTTGTTGCTTTCATATGTTTATTTTGATATGTTCCTAGAGAAAATTGTGTTGAAAATGTTAGTAGCAATGATGCGGATTGGATCCGTGATCTGAGGTTTATCCTCATTGCTGCACAGAAGAATTATGTCCTTGATGCACCGCTAGGTGACAAACCTATTGCAGGAGCAGATGCAGACGTTATGAACGTTTGGCTAGCTCAATATGATGACTACTTGATAGTTTAGTGCACCATGCTTAACGGCTTAGAATCGGGACTTCAAAGACGTTTTGAACGTCATGGACCATATGAGATGTTCCAGGAGTTGAAGTTAATATTTCAAGCAAATACCCGAGTTGAGAGATATGAAGTCTTCAACAAGTTCTACTGCTAAAAGATGGAGGAGAATCCATCAACTAGTGAGCATGTGCTCAGATTGTCTGGGTACTACAATCGCTTGAATCAAGTGGGAGTTAATCTTCTAGATAAGATAGTGATTGACAGAATTCTCTAGTCACCACCACCAAGTTAGTAGAACTTCGTGATGAACTATAATGCAAGGGATGACGGAAACGATTCCCAAGCTCTTCGTGATGCTAAAATCAACAAAGGTAGAAATCAAGAAAAACATCAAGTGTTGATGGTAGACAAGACCACTAGTTTCAAGAAAAGGGCAAAGGGAAGAAGGGGAACTTTAAGAAGAACGGCAAGCGAGTTGCTGCTCAAGTGAAGAAGCCCAAGTCTGGTCCTAAGCCTGAGACTAAGTGCTTCTAATGCAAAGGGATTGGTCACTGGAAGTGGAACTACCCCAAGTGATTGGCGGATAAGAAGGATGGCAAAGTGAACATAAGTATATTTGATATACATGTTATTGATGTGTACTTTACTAGTGTTTATAGCAACCCCTCAGTATTTGGTACTAGTTCAGTTGCTAAGAGTAGTAACTCGAAACGGGAGTTGCAGAATAAACAGAAACTAGTTAAGGGTGAAGTGACGATGTGTGTTGAAAGTAGTTTCAAGATTGATATGATCATCATTGCACACTCCCTATACTTTCGGGATTAGTGTTGAACCTAAATAAATGTTATTTGGTGTTTGCGTTGAGCATGAATATGATTTGATCATGTTTATTGCAATACGGTTATTCATTTAAGTAAGAGAATAAATTGTTGTTCTGTTTACATGAATAAAACCTTATATGGTTACACACCCAATGAAAATGGTTCGTTGGATCTCGATCGTAGTGATACACATATTCATAATATTGAAACCAAAAGATGCAAAGTTAATAATGATAGTGCAACTTATTTGTGGCACTGCAGTTTAGGTCATATCGGTGTAAAGCGCATGAAGAAACTCCATGCTGATGGGATTTTGGAATCACTTGATTATGAATCACTTGATGCTTGCGAACCATGCCTTATGGGCAAGATGACTAAAGACTCCGTTCTCCGGAACAATAGAGCGAGCAACTGACTTATTGGAAATAATACATACTGATGTATGCGATCCGATGAGTGTTGAGGCTCGCGGTAAGTATCATTATTTTCTGACCTTCACAGATGATTTGAGCAGATATGAGTATATCTACTTAATGAAACATAAGTCTGAAACGTTTGAAAAGTTCAAAGAATTTCAGAGTGAAGTTGAAAATCATCGTAACAAGAAAATAAAATTTCTACGATCTGATCGTGGAGGAGAATATTTGAGTTACGAGTTTTGTCTACATTTGAATCTATGCGGAATAGTTTCACAACTCACGCCACCCGGAACACCACAGCGTAATGGTGTGTCCGAACGTCATAACCGTACTTTATTGGATATTGTACAATCTATGATGTTTCTTACCAATTTACCACTATGGGGTCATGCATTAAAGACAGCTGCATTCACGTTAAAAAGGGGCACCACCTAAGTCCGTTAAGACGACACAATATGAACTGTGGTTTGGCAAGAAACCAAAGTTGTCGTTTCTTAAAGTTTGGGGTTGCGATGCTTATGTGAAAAAGTTTCATCCTGATAAGCTCAAACCCAAATCGGAGAAATGTGTCTTCATAGGATACCCAAAGGAGAAAGTTGGGTACACCTTCTATCACAGATCCGAAGGCAAGACATTCGTTGCTAAGAATGGATCCTTTCTAGAGAAGGAGTTTCTCTCGAAAGAAGTGAGTGGGAGGAAAGTAGAACTTGATAAGGTAATTGTACCTTCTCCCTTATTGGAAAGTAGTTCATCACAGAAATCTGTTCCTGTAACTACTACACCAATTAGTGAGGAAGCTAATGATGATGATCATGTAACTTCAGATCAAGTTACTACCGAATCTCGTAGGTAAACCAGAGTAAGATCCGCACCAGAGTGGTACGGCAATCCTGTTCTGGAAGTCATGCTACTAGATCATGATGAACCTACAAACTATGAAGAAGCGATGGTGAGCCCAGATTCCGCAAAATGGCTTGAAGCCATGAGATCTGAGATAAGATCCATGTATGAAAACAAAGTATGGACTTTGATTAACTTGCCCAATGATCGGTGAGACATTGAGATTAAATGGATTTTCAAGAGGAAGACGGACGCTGATAGTGTTACTATCTACAAAGCTAGAATTGTCGCAAAAGGTTTTCGACAAGTTCAAGGTGTTGACTACGATGAGAGTTTTTCACTCGTATCTATGCTTAAGTCTGTCTGAATCATGTTAGCAATTGCCACATTTTATGAAATCTGGCAAATGGATGTCAAAACTGCATTCCTTGATGGATTTTTTAAAGAAGAGTTGTATATGATGCAACCAGAAGGTTTTGTCGATCCAAAAGGTGCTAACAAAATGTGCAAGCTCCAGCGATCCATCAATGGACTGGTGCAAGCATCTCGGAGTTGGAATATACGATTTGATAAGTTGATCAAAGCATATAGTTTTAATACAGACTTGCGATGAAGCCTGTATTTACAAGAAAGTGAGTGGGAGCACTACAGCATTTCTGATAAGTATATGTGAATGACATATTGTTGATCAGAAATAATGTAGAATTTTTCTGGAAAGCATAAAGGAGTGTTTGAAAGGAGTTTTTCAAAGAAAGACCTTGGTGAAGCTGCTTACACATTGAGCATCAAGATCTATAGAGATAGATCAAGACGCTTGATAAGATTTTTCAATGAGTACATACCTTGACAAGATTTTGAAGTAGTTCAAAATGGAACAGTCAAAGAAAGAGTTCTTGCCTGTGTTGCAAGGTGTGAAGTTGAGTAAGACTCAAAACCCGACCATGGCAGAAAATAGAAAAGAATGAACAGTCATTCCCTATGCCTCAGTCATAGGTTCTATAAAGTATGCTATGCTGTGTACTAGACCTATTGTATACCTTGCTCTGAGTTTGGCAAAGGAATACAATTTTGATCTAAAAGTAGATCACTAGAACAGCGGTCAAGAATATCCTTAGTGAGGACTAAGGAGATGTTTCTCGATTATGGAGGTGATAAAAGAGCCAGTCGTAAAAAGTTACAACGATGCAAGCTTTTACACCAATCCAGATGACTCTAAGTCTCAATCTGGATACATATTGAAAGTGGGAGCAATTAGCTAGAGTAGCTCCGTGCAGAGCATTGTGGACATAGAATATTTGCAAAATACATACGGCTCTGAATGTGACAGACCCGTTGACTAAACTTCTCTCATGAGCAAAACATGATCATACCTTAGTACTCTTTGGGTGTTAATCACATAGCCATGTGAACTAGATTATTGACTCTAGTAAACCCTTTGGGCGTTGATCACATGACGATGTGAACTATGGGTATTAATCACATACAGATGTGAATATTGGTGTTAAATCACATGGTGATGTGAACTAGATTATTGACTCTAGTGCAAGTGGGAGACTGAAGGAAATATGCCCTAGAGGCAATAATAAAGTTATTATTTATTTCCTTATTTCATGATAAATGTTTATTATTCATGCTAGAATTGTATTAACCGGAAACATAATACATGTGTGAATACATAGACAAACATAGTGTCACTAGTATGCCTCTACTTGACTAGCTCGTGAATCAAAGATGGTTAAGTTTCCTAGCCATGGACAAAGAGTTGTCATTTGATTAACGGGATCACATCATTAGGAGAATGATGTGATTGACTTGACCCATTCCGTTAGCTTAGCACTTGATCGTTTAGTATGTTGCTATTGCTTTCTTCATGACTTATACATGTTCCTATGACTATGAGATTATGCAACTCCCGTTTACCGGAGGAACACTTTGTGTGCTACCAAACGTCACAACGTAACTGGGTGATTATAAAGGTGCTCTACAGGTGTCTCCAAAGGTACATGTTGGGTTGGCGTAATTCGAGATTAGGTTTTGTCACTCCGATTGTCGGAGAGGTATCTCTGGGCCCTCTCGGTAATAATCATCACCTAAGCCTTGCAAGCATTGTAACTAATGAGTTAGTTATGAGATGATGTATTACGGAACGAGTAAACAGACTTGCCGGTAACGAGATTGAACTAGGTATTGGATACCGACGATCGAATCTCGGGCAAGTAACATACCGATGACAAAGGGAACAACGTATGTTGTTATGCGGTTTGACCGATAAAGATCTTCGTAGAATATATGGGAACCAATATGAACATCCAGGTTCCGCTATTGGTTATTGACTGAGAATAGTTCTAGGTCATGTCTACATAGTTCTCGAACCCGTAGGGTCCGCACGCTTAATGTTACGATGATAGTTTTATTATGAGTTTATAAGTTTTGATGTACCGAAGGTTGTTCGGAGTCCTGGATGTGATCACGGACATGACGAGGAGTCTCAAAATGGTCTAGACATAAAGATTGATATATTGGATGACTATATTCGGACATCGGAAGTGTTCGGGGTGTTTTCGGAGAAAACCGGAGTACCGGAGGGTTACCGGAACCCCCCCCCCCCCGGGGAAGTAATGGGCCTTGATGGGCCCTAGTGGAGAGAGAGAGGGGTCGGCCAGGGCAAGAGGCGCGCCCCCTCCCCTTGAGTCCGAATAGGACAAGGAAGGGGGGGCGGCGCCCCCCTTGCCTTCCCCCTCTCCCACTCCTTCCTTCCCCCTCCTTCTTGGAATAGGAAAGGGAGGGGGCAAACCTACTTGGAGTAGGTTTTCCCCTCCTAGGGCGCGCCTCCCCTTAGGCCGGCCTCCTCCTCCTCTCCCCCTTTATATACGAGGGAGGGGGGCACCCCATAGACACACAAGTTGATCTACGGATCGTTCCTTAGCCATGTGCGGTGCCCCCTCCACCATATTCCACCTCGGTTATATCGTCGCGGAGTTTAGGCGAAGCCCTGCGCTGGTAGAACATCATCATCGTCACCACGCCGTCGTGCTGACGGAACTCATCCCCGATGCTTAGCTGGATTGGATCCCGGGGAACGTCATCGAGCTGAACGTGTGCTGAACACGGAGGTGCCGTACGTTCGGTGCTTGGATCGGTCAATTCGTGAAGACGTACGACTACATCAACCGCGTTGTCATAACGCTTCCGCTTAACGGTCTACAAGGGTACGTAGACAATACTCTCCCCTCTCGTTGCTATGCCATCACCATGATCTTGCGTGTGCGTAGGAATTTTTTTGAAATTACTACGTTCCCCAACATTGAGTAATGTGACTCAAGCCATCAGCGTCCGGTGGTCGCACGTATGTGCCCTGGAAGTTGTCGAGGAACGCGTCTTCCAGGTTTTCCCAACTGCCAATGGAATTTTCCGGCAGGCTGTTTAGCCAGTGTCGGGCAGGTCCTTTGAGCTTAAGGGGAAGATATTTGATGGCGTGTAGATCGTCTCTGCGGGCCATGTGAAGGTGGAGAAGGAAATCTTCGATCCATACTACGGGGTCTGTTGTGCCATCATATGATTCGATGTTTACGGGTTTGAACCCTTCTGGGAATTCATGATCCATCACTTCGTCAGTGAAGCAGAGGGGGTGTGCGGCGCCTCTATGTCGGGCTATGTGGCTACGCAGTTCGAATGAGTCTGGGTGGCTGTATTCGGCCCGGCCGGACTTGTTCATAGTGTATCCGGCGTGACGATCATCGTCGCGTGTTGGGGCGCGCCCCCGCGATCCGTAGATCGATCTTGGTTGTCCTGCTTTGTTTTCCAGTATATCTTGCAGGTCTTGCCTATTGCCCCGGGCCGTAGTGTATTGGTGTGGGGGTGCGGGCTGGTATTTGGGCTGATATGCCGTTTTATCCCGGCCACAAGGTGGCCGGTCAGCCGTGTGGCGCTCGAGTCCATATTCCTCAGCTGCCAGGACTTCAGTCCATCTGTCTGTGAGCAGGTCTTGATCAGCTTGGAGCTACTGCTGCTTCTTTTTCAGGCTCCTCGCAGTGGCCATGAGCCGGCGCTTAAAGCGCTCCTGCTCCACGGGGTCCTCGGGCACGCCGAACTCATCATCGCCGAGGCTAATCTCGTCTTCGGAGGGGGGGCATGTAGTTGTCCTCCTTCGGATATCCATCCGTCGCTTGTTCGTCTGGGCTGACCTGCCCGTCTTCCTGCTCGGCCTGCTCGAAGGCAGGCTGATCAGGGTTGTATTCATCTTCGGCACCATCCGGATTGTTTTCGTCTCCTGTGCCGGTATTGCTGTGGCGGGGCTTGGAGCGGCGCCGACGACGCCCATGCTTTGCTTTCTTCCCTGAGGGGTTATCCTCCATTGCCTCATCGCCATTGGTTCCCCTCGGAGTGTCCACCATATATATATATCATATGAGGAGGTGGCTGTCCACCGCCCCGTGAGCGGTGGTTCCTGTTCTTCTCCTGCATCGTCGTCCACACCGTCGATGTCTTCGGAGTCGAAGTCAAACACGTCGGTTAAATCATCGACCGTGGCAATGAAGTGGGTGGTGGGTGGGCAACGAATTCCTTCGTCGCCTGCTTCCCACTCGAGCCGGACATAGTTCGGCCAAGAGTCTCTTGACAAAGAGAGAGACTTTAACGAGTTCAGCATGTCGCCAAAGGGCGAGTGCTGGAAGATATCCGCAGCGGTGAACTCCATTACCGGAGCCCAACCAGGTTCGATGGGCTCGGGAGCGCGCGGACTGGAACCTACAGCCGGATACGAGTCCGGGGGTCCGGTGTCACAGACTTCTTTAGGGGTGAGGCATGTGTTCGGCTCTACCGTTGATGAGTGTGCGGCTTGCGGGATGGGGTCCATCCACCCATCCTTGGGCAACGCAATCTGCTCCGGATTTAGGTCCGGGGCTCCTGCAAGGGCGATATCCCGAGCATTGTCCGGCAGCAGGTCTAAGCCGTGCTCATCGTGATTGTCCGGCGCTCCTGGCGTAGGCCCAAACCCGTTGAAGATCAAGTCTCCACGGATATCGGTCGTGTAGTTCAGGTTTCCGAACCTGACCTGGTGGCCAGGGGCGTAGCTATCAATCTGCTCCAGTTGGCCAAGCGAATTGGCCCACAGTGCGAAGCCGCCGAACACGAAGATCTGTCCGGGGAGAAAAGTCTCACCCTGGACCGTGTTGTTGACGATTGAAGGAGCCATCAAGTCTTGCAGCAACGACATAGAGGAACTCTCAATGAAGGCACCAATGTCGATGTCAAAACCGGTGGATCTCGGGTAGGGGGTCCCGATCTGGGCATCTTAGGCTAATGGTAATAGGAGGCAAGGGACACAATGTTTACCCAGGTTTGGGCCCTCTTGATATGGGTGTTACAAGAGTTGATCTACCACGAGATCATAGAGGCTAAACCCTAGAAGCTAGCCTATGATGATTATGATTGTGATCGTCCCCCTAAGGACTAAACTCTCTGGTTTATATAGACACCGGTGAGGGCTAGGGTTTACATGGAATCAGTTACAAAGAAGGAAATATAACATCCGGATCACCAAGCTTGTCTTCCACGCAAAGGAGAGTCCCATCTGGACACGGGACGGAGTCTTGAGTCTTGTATCTTCACGGTCCAATAGTCCGGCCAAAGTATATAGTTCGGTTGTCCGGATACCCCCTAATCCAGGACTCCCTCACTTATCACACCCGATCATCACGTGGTGTCTCAGCACGAAGAACTTTCGCAATGGTGCATACTCGGGGAGAACACTTATACCTTGAAATTTAGTTAAGGGATCATCTTATAATGTTACCGCCGTACTAAGCAAAATAAGATAAACATCACATGCAATCAAAATATGTGACATGATATGGCCATCATCATCTTGTGCTTTTGATATCCATCACCAAAGTAACGTCATGATATCCATCCTCACCGGCTTGACACCTTGATCTCCATCGTAGAGTCGTGGTCGTCTCGCCAACTATTGCTTCTACGACTATCGCTACCACTTAGGGATAAAGTAAAGCAACTACATGGCATTTGTATTTCATACAATAAAGCGACAACCATAAGGTTCCTGCCAGTTGCCGATAAATTTTACAAAACATGATCATCTCATACAACAACGTATATCACATCATTTCTTGACTATATCACATCACAACATGCCCTGCAAAAACAAGTTAGACGTCCTCTACTTTGTTGTTGCAAGTTTTACGTGGCTGCTACGGGCTTGTATCAAGAACTGTTCTTACCTACGGCACAAAACCACAACAGTGATTTATCAAGTTTGCCATTTTAACCTTCACAAGGACCGGCCGCAATAAAATTTGATTCAACTAAAGTTGGAGAAACAGACACCCGCCAGCCACCTTTATGCAAAACTAGTTGCATGTCTATTGGTGGAACCGGTCACATGAACATGGTCATGTAAGGTTGGTCCGGGCCGCTTCATCCAACAATACCGCTGAATCAAAATAAGACATTGGTGGTAAGCAATATGATGATCACCGCCCACAACTCTTTGTGTTCTACTCGTGCATATCATCTACGCATAGACCTGCCTCGGAGGCCACTGTTGGGAAATGTAGCATGTAATTTCAAAAAAAATCGTATGCTCACGCAAGATTTATCTAGGAGATGCATAGCAACGAGAGGGGGAGAGTGTGTCCACGTACCCTCGTAGACCGAAAGCGGATGCGTTTGCTTAACGCGGTTGATGCAGTCGAACGTCTTCTTGTTCCGATTGATCGAGTACCGAACGTATGACACCTCCGAGTTCTACACACGTTCAGCGTGATGACGTCCCTCAAGCTCTTGATCCAGCAGAGGGTCGAGGAAGTAGATGAGTTTTGTCAGCACGACGGTGTGGTGACGGTGATGGTGATGTGATCCATGCAGGGCTTCACCTAAGTACCGCGAGAATATGACTAGAGGCGTAAACTGTGGAGCCCCCCTGTATAAAAAGAAGGGAGGGAGAGGAGGCCGGCCCTAGGCGTGCCCCAAGTGGGAGGAGTTCCACTTGGACTCCTTATTGGATTCGCCCCCCTTCCTTTTACCGGAGGGGGGAAGGGAGAAGGAGAGGGAGTAGGAGAAGGAAAGGGGGGCGCCGCCCCCTCCCAATGTCCAAGTAGGACTCCTCCCTTGTGGGCTGGTTTGCCTCCCTCCTATGGCCCATATGGCCCGTCTCTTTCCCCGGGCGGTTCCGGTAACCCATCCGGTACACCGGTATGTACCCGATACATTTCGGAACCCTTCCGGTGTCCGAATACTACCTTCCAATATATAAATCTTTACCTCTCGACCATTTCAAGACTCCTCGTCGTGTCTGTGATCTCATCCGGGACTCCAAACAACCTTCGGTCACCAAAACACATAACTCATATAACACATATCGTCATTGAACGTTAAGCGTGCGGACCCTATGGGTTCGAGAACTATGTAGACATGACCGAGACACCTCTCTGGTCAATAACCAATAGCGGAACCTGGATGCTCATATTGGTTCCTGCATATTCTATGAAGATCTAATCGGTCGAACCGCTATGTCAATGATGTCTACTACACAACCTTCTTCTTGTAGACGTTGTTGGGCCTCCAAGTGCAGAGGTTTGTAGGACAGTAGCAAATTTCCCTCAAGTGGATGACCTAAGATTTATGAATCCATGGGAGGCATAGGATGAAGATGGTCTCTCTCAAACAACCCTGCAACCAAATAACAAAGAGTCTCTTATGTCCCCAACACACCCAGTACAATGGTAAATTGTATAGATGCACTAGTTCGGCGAAGAGATGGTGATACAAGTGCAATATGGATGGTAGATATAGGTTTTTGTAATATGAAATTATAAAAACAGCAAGGTAACTAATGATAAAAGTGAGCACAAACGGTATTGCAATGCTAGAAAACAAGGCCTAGGGTTCATACTTTCACTAGTGCAAGTTCTCTCAACAATAATAACATAACTAGATCATATAACTATCCCTCAACATGCAACAAAGAGTCACTCCAAAGTCACTAATAGCGGACAATAAACGAAGAGATTATTGTAGGGTACGAAACCACCTCAAAGTTATCCTTTCTGTTCGATCTATTCAAGAGTCCGTAGTAAAATAACATGAAGCTATTCTTTCCGTTCGATCTATCATAGAGTTCATACTAGAATAACACCTTAAGACACAAATCAACCAAAACCCTAATGTCACCTAGATACTCCAATGTCACCTCAAGTATCCGTGGGTATGATTATACGATATGCATCATACAATCTCAGATTCATCTATTCAACCAACACAAAGAACTTCAAAGAGTGCCCCAAAGTTTCTATCGGAGAGTCAAGATGAAAACGTGTGCCAACCCCTATGCATAAGTTCACAAGGTCACTGAACCCACAAGTTGATCACCAAAACATACATCAAGTAGATCACGTGAATATCCCATTGTCACCACAGATAAGCACATGCAAGACATACATCAAGTGTTCTCAAATCCTTAAAGACTCAATCCGATAAGATAACTTCAAAGGGAAAACTCAATCCATTACAAGAGTGTAGAGGGGGAGAAACATCATAAGATCCAACTATAATAGCAAAGCTCGAGATACATCAAGATCGTATCACCTCAAGAACACGAGAGAGAGAGAGAGATCAAACACATAGCTACTAGTACATACCCTCAGCCCCAAGGGTGAACTACTCCCTCCTCGTGATGGAGAGCACCGGGATGATGAAGATGGCCACCGGTGAGGGATCCCCCCTCCGGCAGGGTGCCGGAACAGGGTCCCAATTGGTTTTTGGTGGCTACAGAGGCTTGCGGCGGTGGAACTCCCAATATATTGTGCTCCTCGATGTTTTTTTGGGTATATTGACATATATAGACGAAAGAAGTCGGTCAAGGGAGCCACGAGGGGCCCACGAGGGTGGGGGCGCGCCCTGGACCCTCGTGGCCACCTCGAAGCTTCCCTAATGTCTACTCCAAGTCTCCTAGATTGCTTCCGTTCCAAAAATAACTCTCCCGAAGGTTTCATTCGGTTTGATATTCCTTTTCTTCGAAACACTGAAATAGGCAAAAAACAGCAATTTGGGCTGGGCCTCCGGTTAATACTTTAGTCCCAAAAATAATATAGAAGTGTATAATAAAGCCCATAAACATCCAAAACAGATAATATAATAGCATGAATGCTTCATAAATTATAGATACGTTGGAGACGTATCAGTCAACATACGTTATTCCCTTTGTCATCCGTATGTTACTTGCCCGAGATTCGATCATCGATATCTCCATACCTAGTTCAATCTCGTTACCGGCAAGTCTCTTTACTCGTTTCGTAATGCATCATCCCGTAACTAACTCATTAGTCACATTACTTGCAAGGCTTCATATGATGTGCATTACCGAGAGGGCCCAAAGATACCTCTCCGATACTCGGAGTGACAAATCCTAATCTTGATCTATGCCAACCAACCAAACACCTTCAGAGATACCTGTAGAGCATCTTTATAATCACCAAGTTATGTTGTGACCTTTGATAGCACACAAGGCATTCCTTCGGTGTCCGGGAGTTGCTTAATCTCATAGTCGGAGGAATGTGTATTTTTGACATGAAGAAAGCAGTAGCAATAAAACTGAATGATCATTATGCTAAGCTAACGGATGGGTCTTGTCCATCACATCATTCTCCTAATGATGTGATCCCGTTCATCAAATGACGACACATGTCCATGGCTAGGAAACTTAACCATCTTTGATCAACGAGCTAGTCAAGTAGAGGCGTACTAGGGACACAGTGTTTTGTCTATGTATTCACACATGTATCAAGTTTCCGGTTAATACAATTCTAGCATGAATAATAAACATTTATCATGAATAAGGAAATATAAAATTACAACTTTATTATTGCCTCTAGCTCTAGGGCATATTTCCTTCAAGACAACTTTTGCCAGGCCCTCATGTCCTCGCCTGCGCCATGCTCTGTCCGCTGCGGCCGCGCTCTGCACGTTGGGTCGCGTCGGCTTGCCGCGTTCCTCCGGTGTCCGTGCGCCCGCTGGTGCTGACCTGACTCCTCCGCCCCTCACGTCGCTCTCTGGACCCCTCCCCCTCCATAAGCTCCCTTGGCTGCGCTAGCCGTTGCGTGCCCACAGGCGCACAGTGCCCCGACCAGCTCTGTTCTTGCGCCGTCTTCTTCTTCCTCGTCTCTTGGCTTTGTCCGTTGCTCCGGTGACCCTCTCTTGCCTCTCACCCGTTGCCTCAACCGCCCGAGCTTGCCGAGTGCTCACACATCAATGACTCCGGCCATGCGTCCGCGATGGCATCCCGCATGACACCCTCCTCCCTGGCTATTTAAGCCCTCCCATGCCTCTCCTCTCCTCACCACTCGTCTTCACCACCTCTCAATCGATCCCTAGCACTCTTTAGTGAGCCCCGATGCTCTTCTTCCTCCTCTCCGGCCAAGAGCCCTGCCGTTCGGCCTCCACCTCGGCCAGCCCCCTCCGGTGCCCCTGTGCCCAGCTGGCCACCCCTGTCCACCTCCTAGAGCTCCTGTGACCGTGCGTCCATGCCCAACCCCTTCGGTACCCGAGTACTCGCTGGAATAGTTGAGTTCACCGACGCCCGAAGCCTGCGGCCGCCGGAGACGAAGGGCGCGACATCGTCTGGCCACCTCCTGACGAGCTATGGGTATGGGTAGCTCTGTCATGCAGATGTCGATCCATCCCTGGCGTCTCCTAGCTCCGTCATGGCCCCCTCGTCGTCGTTCCATTGCCGGTGAGCCTGCGGTCCCCTGCCCCCTCTTGCTCTCTTTAAAACTCATGGGCCGACCCCACCTGTCAGCCTCTCACCCCTCCTCCGAATCATTTTCAAGTGAAAGCATAAACCAAGTTTACGCCTTCGACGTCACCCCCCCGGGAGTTTCCAGAAATTTATTTTAAATTAGATGTGACCACAACTTTGACCATGAATATCTCCTAAACTACAGGTCCAAGTGAACTGATTCTTTTTGCATTATTTTTCTTTTGAGCTCCTTTATTTTCTAGTAGAATTTTGGTATTTTTCTCTACTGTCTAGATTTTCTGGATAGAGATAAATGCATTATGTGTTACAAAAACTTTCAAAAATGTTTTCCAGAATGTTTTAAGTTGCTTGATGAAGACCTGGAGCTTTCCATCACTTTCTTGGAGCAATGCAAGACACCCCTCCATTTGCATGATTGCAATGCAATGCCATGGTTTATTTAATTTAATTTGCTTAAAATTTGCATTAGCTACATATGATTTATTCATGGCATTTCTTGGAGTGATATTTGATCTTGCTATTGCCATGATTTTGCTTGGATTTCTGGGACTAATGCTTTGCAGATTGAGGATGATATATTGCCATTGGAATATTAGGAGTAATATTTATTTTTGTTATGATCATATGGGATATTATGCATTGGAGTATTATTTTGGATTTGATGCTATCATGTGGATCTTAGTTTAATATCTTGATATTGCTAGTGGTTTAGTAGCATCTTTATACTTGGATTCATCATGCTATTAGCTACCCTTGGAGTTTATTGTGATGTAACTATATTATGTCTTAGAATATTCGGTGGTTATTGTCATAACTTGGATCAAAAGTTAATACATGATATTGGAGTAGCAATTATCTTGGATATCTCTTGGGGGCATATTTCATCATTTTATTGGTCAGGTGCCATCGAATCGAGCTTTTCCAAGTGCAACCACATTTGCCTGTATGGGAAGGCCCTAATGCGGTCTATTGTCATGCCTCTCACCGGTTCCTCCAACTAGGAATGGTTATCTGCGCGTGCTACCCTGGCCCGGTAGGCGGCGATAACCTTGTGTGCCCAAGTTGTATGGACCCATTGTCTCCATTTGGGACTGCTTATTTTGTTTTGCCACGACGGTGGCCGGCCATGAAGGTGGCAGATGTCCAGAGTGGACATCCAAGGCCACCCATGACTTAGCCGAAAGGGGAGTTGGTCAGAGTGGCCGAGAAAGTGTCATGCAATAGATTGGTTTTTTTGGAATGTCGTTGGTCCACCCGAATGGGAACACGAGGCCATGGGTTGTGTGGTGTGGGTACAGTGTACTAACCTCTGTAGAGTGTACATACTATCCATAACTGTGTCATTGGTCATGGACACAGTTCGGACGGTCACACCGTTCGATCAACACACACAATGACAGAATGACTTATAGATGACTTATATATTGTTATGTGAACAGTAACAGTTTGGCAGGATGCAGATGATGTTGGGATGATCTTGAGGATGATCATTCAGTTTGTGAGGTGATCACGAGGAGGTACTGACCACGAGGTGATCGAGATGGCATATTGCTTGACCGGATAGCCAAGAGTGGGATTTTTTTAGATCCGAGACGTTGGTTCATCAGTATTCTAGCTTTACCATATCATGCTTGTTAATTGTTTCC
Organism: Triticum aestivum; assembly: GCF_018294505.1. NCBI lineage: Eukaryota > Viridiplantae > Streptophyta > Magnoliopsida > Poales > Poaceae > Triticum > Triticum aestivum. The sequence goes on along the minus strand of NC_057804.1, from coordinate 445,764,031 downwards.
ACCTCATAGTAGTTGTTAATAACTTAATCTGTTAATGTTATGTTGTTGTCTTGCCTTGATGCTTTTGGTTGTTGTGAGTTTGCGAGTACATTCAAAGTATTCACCTGGCATGTCATGCCAGTTTGCAGGTGATGCAACAATTGATTGCTTGACGAGGATACCGAGCGTGCGAGCTAGACCGTGTCCCAACCAGAGTCCCTGCAGAGTGGAGTTCATCACCGTCGTTATTGTTCCGCTGCTAGAAGTTGTTCTGCTGCTAGCATAGAGCTACTTTAGCAGGCGTAGTGTCGCCATGCCGATGTGATCCTTTATACCTCAGCACCTTTGTACCTTTATCCTTTTGTAATAAGTGTTGATTTGATCTATGCCAAGTAGTGCCGTATTCTAGAAGACTCGATCTTTGTGCTGGAATACGGAGTGTTCCGGTTCCTGTGAGCCGGGGTGCCACAATCAAAGATTAAGCCATCAGTGGTGAAACCCGCCAGGGGCAAATGGTCTTGGTAAGCATGTGATAGATTGTCTTATTCTCGAATGTTAAATGAACAGACGGAGAAGGTCTAGTGTAGTCACAAACTTTCTCGGGAACCATGGTGAAGCGAAAATCCTCGTCAGAGAGTGCATCAATTCAGTGGACTCGAATTACCTTCCCATCATGCTCGAATCGAGGGAAGCAAAAGTGATACATGAAATTCATTGCCGTGCATTTGATGCGCCGATCTTTTGCCACCCATTCCATCACCCATGTTGAAACTATCAGATTCATCACCAGAGATATACATGGTGACATAGAATTGCAAAATGCATTCGCAAATCCAAGGATGCCGAAACTCAAATAGTCTGGTCAAATGAAAATCATCGAGATCTTGAAGCACTTGCCGAAAACATCCAAGACTTCGAATCGTGGGAACATCAAGATATTCGTGAGGAAATATCCAGTGACTGTTATACAACACACGAGAGTAATATATCGCTTGTTCCTGAGTCCAAAAGTGACCAGATTCAGATGTTTATGGTCCATTGTAGGGACTCATATTGAAGAAAGCAATTCTTTCGAGATGCTCATTTTGATTGAAAAGAGGACCTTTAGCACCACCGCCATCCGAAAAGATTGGTAGCTATTCTCTTGGATTCTGATACTGCAATTCTTCTTCGATTGAGAGAAATTCATCTCCATAGACTACAGAGCCAGTGTTGCGCTGAGATGGAGGTGGCAGATGTTGATAGGATGGTTGTCTTTCAAAGTGGCTAGCGCCAGTGTTCGGTGTAGAGGTAGTGCAACAATCAACTTGAGAGCAGAGTTCTCTTTCGACACGGGAGGTGGCGCTTCTTCATTTGCCTTAGCACGCACTTCTTTTCCAGCTTCTTGTTCTTCACGCGCTGCGGCCGAGACATTCTCAGCAGCTTGAGCAGCAGGTTGTTGTTCATCAAACACTGGAGCCGGGAATTCTTGCTCAATGGGGGTGTTGGAATCATGTGGATGTTGTTCGTCCGACACCGGAGCTTACGAGTGTTTTTTGAACACAATACTGGCGCAAACGCTCATACATACACACATACACTCACCCGTATGAACTTACGCACACACGATCTACCGTTATGAGAACCTTCGAAAGGCTGAGCCGACAATCATCTTAAGATTGAAGAAATCGCGGGCGACGCCTTTTTGATCGACATGAGCGCTCCTTCCACTGAACATACATCGCCGGAGGGCCAGATGAAATCTAGAAAAATGCGAGCATCCGTGTCAGTTTAGGTCTTAAGCTTAGGTGGACTGGATACTACTGTTCTCCTAACAATCCAACCAACCATGGTTCGCCGAAGCTTACGAGTTTTACATTTGCTAACTGCACGCAAAAATGTGGACATTTTTTTAGAGGATAAACACGTGGATTTTCGTTTCACAGGAAAAAAGATGACCGGCGAGTATCGACGATGACACGCTGACCCGCATATCGAACAACACTGAGTATTTAACAAAAAACTACTATAATTCGTGGAACCATGCCTACAAACTACCACTTTACAAATTTGTGCGAAAAACTAACACTTTTCACTAATCTTTGACTAAAAACTACCATGTATGAAAAGTGCCCGATTCGACTCGTTTAAACTCGATTTTGACTGCTATTATAGGCGGGGCCCACATGTCAGCACCAATCTTCTTCTTCCTCCTCCCCTCTCTCTATATTTTGCATTTCAACAAACACCTCATGAGCACCACCACGTCTCTGCCGGTGATGAGTTCTCTGCGCCACCTAGAACACTGAGTAGTTGGGCCTGCTAGCCATGGCCAACAAGGAGCGCTTCGGCGCCGGCGCGAGCATTGGGAAGGAGGAGTGTCGCGGCCGCGTTGGCGGGAACCAGCAGCAGCCGAGTCTCCTGGAACAGCGGCGCCAACGGCCAGCGGCTTCCTCGCCGGGAGGGCGGGTGCGCTGGATCCCGCGGCGCCCACGGCTTCCTCACCGGGAGATGGAGAGGTGGGTGCTCACCGGATCCCGCGGCGCGGCGGCTGCCTCGCCGGGGATGGAGGGGCGGGTGCTCGCCGGATGGAGCGGCGGTTGCCTCATCGGGGGATGGAGGGGCGGCACGCGGGACCAGAGGACGGCCGGGTATGGGATGCGACGGGGGGAGGGGGAGGAGCGGCAGAGCGCGGACGGGGAGGCGCCGCCGTTGAAGAAGAGGAGGAGAGGTGCGGATCGGGTGCAGAGCTGCGGGATAGAGTGCAGTGCGGGGTCAGGGGGCAGAGGTGCGGGGTCAATGCTTACGTGTGGGCCAGCCCTGTCATAATCGAGTTTAATTTCGTCCAGATCAGTCACTAGTGTTGTTTGTCAAAGATTAGTGAAAAGTGGTAGTTTTTCGCATAAATTTATAAAGTGGTACTCCCTCTGTTCCTAAATATAAGTCTTTTTAGAGATTCCACTATGGACTACATACGGAGCAAAATGAGTGAATCTACACTCTAAAATATGACTACATACATTTGTATGTAGTTTGTAGTGGAATCTCTAAAAAGACTTATATTTAGGAACGGAGGGAGTAGTTTATAGGCACGGTTCCACGAATTGTGATAGTTTTTTGTTAAATACTCAACAGCACTAGACTCCGAGGTGAGATGAGACGTGACCTCCGCCAACGGGTGGAAAATCTGGACTTCACGCGGTTCTTCCCTGAATTGAAAATTCATGCAAGCGTACTGCACCGGAACCACTAGTACACACCGCAATCAAGCAGCTGTTTTTCCGCTTCTTCCGCTATATTCTTTGAACAATGGACATCACCGCCAATGTTTTCTCGAGTTAGTCCGTTATTTACCAGTTACCATCACTACACGCTCCTTTTCATACACGATCCAATTCTTCGGTCAATGTTTTCACAAGCGTACAATTTTTTTCGATGTAGCGACAAACAGATAGATATTACACCAGTGAGTACCAACTCATCCGGGCAGGAAAATATCAACCACAACTTCCAAAATAAGCTACACACAAGTTTTACGAAATTAGTTTAGCAGAAAGGACGAAGGAAGCTGAAGTGATTCCCGGGAGGGGACCTTCTATTTACCGCACCATGCGGCAAACAGACGCCTCTTCGCACAGAGCGAACGCAACTGAGCCGGCCCTTGGAGTAAAACTGTTAGTGATTGGTTGGGCGCAAAAAATCCGAAATAGAAAGAATGCGCAACCTGGAATTCGATCTCTAGACCTTATGTTGTGGTCGGTACCACGCTAGACAGCCGAACTGCAGCAACGTTAATGACTATAACTCAATGTTTTAGAAAACACAAAGAATTTATTAAATTGAAGCAGCGTAAATTATTAACATTATATTAAATTGCGAACACAATTCAACAAAATCCCTATTTTTTTCCAAAATTTGAGTAATTTTTAACGTACGTTTTTTTTTCAAAAATGCAAACAAATTCTATGAAGACGAACAAATTTTGAATTTCCCAAATATTTTACGAAAACATGAACATTTTTGGAATTTATGAACAATTATTTAAAGCACGAACGATTTTTGAATCTTAAGAACAAATTTGGAAGCGACTATTTTTTAAAGCATGAAGATTTTTTGAATCTTGAGAACAAATTTTGAAACGGAGAACAATTTTGAAAAATCCCGAACAAATTTGAAAGTGCGAACAATTTTTTAAAGCATGAACTAATTTTGAATCTTGAGAACAAATTTGGAAACACGAACAGTTTTTAAATGTTGAGAACAAATTTTGAATCAGAGAACAATTTTGAAAAATCCCTAACAAACTTGGAAGCGCGAACAATTTTTTAAAGCACGGTCATTTTTTGAATCTTGAGAACAAATTTTGAAACGGAGAACAATTTTAAAAAATCCCAAACAAATTTGGAAGCGCGAACATTTTTTGAAGATGTGAACAAAAAATTGAAATCCGATACATTTTCTGAATTTCAAAAGTTTTGAACTTTTTTGTGTAATGAGAATAATTTTTGAATTTTAAAAACATTTTTTGGAAACACAAACAAAATTTAAAATTTTTGATTAAAAGAAAGATAAGAAAAGAAAAATAATTAAAAAAGAGAAAATAAACAAAAAAAGAACAAAAAAGAAAAAAGGAAGTGAAAAAGACACGGGAAAACCCCCGAAAAGCAATTAGAAGAAAATAAACAGAAAACCTGAAGGTTCCCAAAACCGGTTGCTCCCACTGTGGTCACGGTCTAAGTGGGACGGCCCAGATCCGCCGGTCGAGTCGTTGGCCTGTGCGTTGCGTCGACATTTCGACGCAACAAGCGGCGAATAGGAAATACCGTATAGGAGCTCCCCCCAAGTCAGGACCAGAAATAATAATATCCTGAAGTCTTGACCGGACCGGGCAGAGCTGCAGAGGCTCGTCGCTCGTTCCCGGCCCATGGTGCGTACGCGTGGAGGTGGCCACCGCCTCTCGCGCACGATCCTGTCCCCACCCTCTCTTATCCCCTTCACCCTCAAGGCCAAGAGCGCCCACCCTCCGAATGTTCACATCGACTATGAAGACGTCTGTGGAGAGGTCAATCTCAAGATGATGTGCCGGCTCAGTCTCTCGAAGGTGCTCATATATTTTTTGATAAGGTGCTCAGTCTCTTGAAGGTGCTCATAGGGGTAAGGTGTGCGTGTGTGCGTTCATAAGGTGAGTGGATCTTTAATAAATGACACGGATAGGTACCTGACGTGTGTCACGAGCATAAAAAACATTTTTTATGCCAACTTTCGAGATTTAATTTATTTTTGACAGAAACTTGCCGTGTGTCATTGAAATTTACGGTCCTTGAATGGTTGGAATTGTTGGGGAACGTAGTAATTTCAAAAAAAATCCTACGCACATGCAAGATCATGGTGATGCATAGCAATGAGAGGGAAGAGTGTAATCTACATACCCTTGTAGACCGAAAGCGGAAGCGTTAGAACAACGCGGTTGATGTAGTCGTACGTCTTCACGGCCCAACCGATCAAGCACCGAAACTACGGCACCTCCGAGTTCTAGCACACGTTCAGCTCGATGACGTCCCTCGAACTCCGATCCAGCCGAGTGTCGAGGGAGAGTTCCGTCAGCACGACGGCATGGTGACGATCTTGATGTTCTACCATCGCAGGGCTTCGCCTAAGCACCGCTACAATATTATCGAGGAGGACTATGATGGAGGGGGGCACCGCACACGGCTAATAGATCTCAAGGATCAATTGTTGTTCTGTCTTTGGGGTGCCCCCCTGCCCCCATATATATAAGAGCAAGGGGGGAGGTGCACCAAGGGGGGAGTCCTACTTCCACCGGGAATAGGACTCCTCCTTTCCTTGTTGGAGAAGAAAAGAGGAGGAGAGGGAGAAGGAAAAGGGGGCCGGCCCCCTTGTCCAATTCGGACCAGAGGGGAGGGTGCAGGCCTCCTTCCTTTTGGCCTCTCTCCTCTATTCCCGTATGGCCCAATAAGGCCCATATACTCCCCGGCGAATTCTCGTAACTCTCCGGTACTCCGAAAAATACCCGAATCACTCGGAACCTTTCCGAACTGCGAATATAGTCGTCCAATATATCGATCTTTACGTCTCGACCATTTCGAGACTCCTCGTCATGTCCCCGATCTCATCCGGGACTCCGAACTCCTTCGGTACATCAAAACTCATAAACTCATAATAAAACTGTCATCGAAACCTTAAGCGTGCGGACCCTACGGGTTCAAGAACTATGTAGACATGACCTAGAACTATTCTTGATCAATAACCAATAGCGGAACCTGGATGCTCATATTGGCTCCTACATATTCTACGAAGATCTTTATCGGTCAAACCGCATAACAATATACGTTGTTCCCTTTGTCATCGGTATGTTACTTGCCCGAGGTTTGATCGTCGGTATCCAATACCTAGTTCAATCTCGTTACCGGCAAGTCTCTTTACTCGTTACGTAATGCATCATTCCATAACTAACTCATTAGCTACATTGCTTGCAAGGCTTATAGTGATGTGCATTACTGAGAGGGCCCAGAGATACCTTTCCGACAATCGGAGTGACAAAACCTAATCTCGAAATACGCCAACCCAACATGTACCTTTGGAGACACCTGTAGTACTCCTTTATAATCACCCAGTTACGTTGTGACGTTTGGTAGCACGCAAAGTGTTCCTCCGGTAAAAGGGAGTTGCATAATCTCATAATTACAGGAACATGTACAAGTCATGAAGAAAGCAATAGCAACATACTAAACGATCAAGTGCCAGGCTAACGGAATGGGTCATGTCAATCACATCATTCTCCTAATGATGTGATCCCATTAATCAAATAACAACACATGTCTATGGTTAGGAAACATAACCATCTTTGATCAATGAGCTAGTCAAGTAGAGGCATACTAGTGACGTTATGTTGGTCTATGTATCCACACATGTATTATGTTTCTGGTTAATACAATTCTAGCATGAATAACAAACATTTATCATGATATAAGGAAATAAATAATAACTTTATTATTGCCTCTAGGGCATATTTCCGTCAGTCTCCCACTTGCACTAGAGTCAATAATCTAGGTCACATCATCATGTGATTCAACACCAATATTCACATATGTATGTGATTAACACCCATAGTTCACATCGTCATGTGATCAACACCCAAAGGGTTTACTAGAGTATGATCATGTTTTGCTCGTGAGAGAAGTTTAGTCTACGGGTCTGTCACATTCAGAGCCGTATGTATTTTGCAAATATTCTATGTCTATAATGCTCTGCATGGAGCTACTCTAGCTAATTGCTCCCACTTTCAATATGTATCCAGATTGAGACTTAGAGTTATCTAGATCGGTGTAAAAGCTTGCACCGATGTAACTTTTTACGACGGGCTCTTTTATCACCTCCATAATCGAGAAGTATTTCCTTGGTCCTCACTAAGGATATTCTTGACCGCTGTCCATTGATCTACTATTAGATCAAAATTGTATTCCTTTTCCAAACTCAGAGCAAGGTATACAATAGGTCTGGTATACAGCATAGCATACTTTATAGAACCTATGACTGAGGCATAGGGAATGACTTTTCATTCTCTTTCTATTTTCTGCCATGGTCGGGTCTTGAGTCTTACTCAACTTCACACCTTTGCATCACAGGCAAGAACTCCTTCTTTGACTGTTCCATTTTGAACTATTTTCAAAAATTTATCAAGGTATGTACTCATTGAAAAATCTTATCAAGCATCTTTTGATCTATCTATATAGATCTTGATGCTCAATGTGTAAGCAGCTTCACCAAGGTCTTGCTTTGAAAAACTCTTATTCAAGTATCCTTTCATGCTATCCAGAATTTCTATATCATTTCCAATCAACAATATGTCATCCACATATAATATTAGAAATGCTACAGAGCTCCCACTCACTTTCTTGTAAATACAGGCTTCTCAAAAAGTCTGTATAAAACCATATGCTTTGATCAACTCATCAAAGCGTATATTCCAACTCCGAGAGGCTTGCACCAGTCCATAACTGGATCGCTGGAGCTTGCACACTTTGTTAGCACCTTTAGGATTGACAAAAACCTTCTGGTTGCATCATATGCAACTCTTCTTTAATAAATCCATTAAGGAATGTAGTTTTGACATCCATTTGCCAGATTTCATAAAATGTGGCAATTGCTAACATGATTCGGACAGACTTAAGCATCGTTACGAGTGAGAAAATCTCATCGTATTCAACACCTTGAATTTGTCAAAAACCTTTTGCAACAAGTCGAGCTTTGTAGATAGTAACACTACTATTAGTGTCCATCTTCCTCTTGAAGATCCATTTATTTAACATGGCTTGCTGATCATTGAGCAAGTCAATCAAAGTCCATACTTTGTTCTCATACATGGATCATATCTCAGATTTTATGACCTCAAGCCATTTCGTGGAATCTGGGCTCATCATCGCTTCCTCATAGTTCGTAGGTTCATCATGGTCTAGTAACATGACTTCCAGAACATGATTACCGTACCACTCTGGTGCGGATCTTACTCTGGAAGACCTACGAGGTTTGGTAGCAACTTGATCTGAAGTTTCATGATCATCATCATTAACTTCCTCACTAATTGGTGTAGGATCACTAGAACTGATTTCTGTGATGAACTACTTTCCAATAAGGGAGAAGGTACAATTACCTCATCAAGTTCTACTTTCCTCCCACTCACTTCTTTCGAGAGAAACTTCTTCTCTAGAAAGGATCCATCTTAGCAACGAATAACTTGCCTTCGGATCTATGATAGAAGGTGTACCCAATAGTTACCTTTGGGTATTCTATGAAGATGCACTTCTCCGATTTGGGTTCGAGCTTATCAGGTTGAAAACCTTTTTCATATAAGCATTGCAACTCCAAGTTTTAATAAACGATAGCTTAGGTTTACTGCTAAACCATAGTTCATACTGTGTCGTCTCAACGGATTTAGATGTTGCCCTATTAAACGTGAATGCAGTTATCTCTAATGCATAACCCCAAAACGATAGTGGTAAACCGATAAGAGACATCATAGATCGCACCATATCTAGTAAAGTATGATTACGACGTTCAGACACACCATTACATTGTGGTGTTCCAGATGGCGTGAGTTGCGAAACTATTTTCACATTGTTTCAAATGAAGACCAAACTCATAACTCAAATATTCGTCTCCATGATCAGATCGTAGAAACTTTATTTTTCTTGTTACGATGATTTTTCCACTTCACTCTGAAATTCTTTGAACTTTTCAACTATTTCAGACTTATGTTTCATTAAGTAGATATACCCATATCTGCTCAAATCATCTGTGAAGGTTAGAAAATAACGATACTTGCCACGAGCATCAACACTCATTGGATCGCATACATCAGTATGTATTATTTCCAACAAATCTGTTGCTCGCTCATTGTTCCGGAGAATGGAGTCTTAGTCATCTTGCCCATGAGGCATGGTTCGCAAGCATCAAGTGATTCATAATCAAGTGATTCCGAAAATCCATCTTTATGGAGTTTCTTCATGCGCTTTACACCGATATGACCCAAACGGCAGTGCCACAAATAAGTTGCACTATCATTATTAACTTTGCATCTTTTGGCATCAATATTATGAATATGTGTATCACTACGATCGAGATCCAACAAACTATTTTCATTGGGTGTATGACCATTTGAAGGTTTTATTCATGTAAACAGAACAACAATTATTCTCTGATTTTAAATGAATAACCGTATTGCAATAAACATGATCAAATCATATTCACGCTCAACGCAAATGCCAAATAACATTTATTTAGGTTTAACACTAATCCAGAAAGTATAGGGAGTGTGCGATGATGATCATATCAATCTTGGAACCACTTCCAACACACATCGTCACTTCACCCTCAACTAGTTTCTGTTTATTCTGTAACTCATGTTTCGAGTTACTAATCTTAGCAACCGAACAAGTATCAAATACTCAGGGGTTACTATAAACACTAGTAAGGTACACATCAATAACCTGTATATCAAATATACCCTTGATTAGTTTGCCATCCTTCTTATCCACCAAATATTCAGGGTATTTCCGTTTCCAGTGACCATTTCTTTGCAGTGTAAGCACTCAGTTTCAGGCTTTGGTTCAGCTTTGGGCTTCTTCGTGGGAGTGACAACTTGTTTGCCATTCTACTTGAAGTTTCCCTTTCTTTCCCTTTGCCCTTTTCTTGAAACTAGTGATCTTGTCAACCATCAACACTTGATGCTCTTTCTTGATTTCTACCTTTGTCGATTTCAACATCACGAAGAGCTCGGGAATCGTTTTCGTCATCCCTTGCATACTGTAGTTCATCACAAAGTTCTACTAACTTGGTGATGGTGACTAGAGAACTCTGTCAATCACTATCTTATCTGGAAGATTAACTCCCACTTGATTCAAGCGATTGTAGTACCCAGACAATCTGAGCACATGCTCACTAGTTGAGCGATTCTCCTCCATCTTTTAGCCATAGAACTTGTTGGAGACTTCATATCTCTCAACTCGGGTATTTGCTTGAAATATTAACTTCAACTCCTGGAACATCTCATATGGTCCATGACGTTCAAAACGTCTTTGAAGTCCCGATTCTAAGCCGTTAATCATGGTGCACTAAACTATCAAGTAGTCATCATATTGAGCTAGCCAAACGTTCATAACATCTGCATCTGCTCCTGCAATAGGTCTGTCACCTAGTGGTGCATTAAGGACATAATTCTTCTGTGCAGCAATGAGGATAAACCTCAGATCACGGATCCAATCCGCATCATTGCTACCAACATCTTTCAACACAATTTTCTCTAGGAACATATCAAAATAAACATATGAAAGCAACAATGCAAGCTATTGATCTACAACATAATTTGCAAAATACTACAGGACTAAGTTCATGATAAATTTAAGTTCAATTAATCATATTACTTAAGAACTCCCACTTAGACAGACATCTCTCTAGTCATCTAAGTGATCACGTGATCCAAATCAACTAAACCATGTCCGATCATCACGTGAGATGGAGTAGTTTTCAATGATGAACATCACTATGTTGATCATATCTACTATATGATTCACGTTTGACCTTTCGGTCTCCGTGTTCCGAGGCCATATCTGTATATGCTAGGCTCGTCAAGTTTTAACCTGAGTGTTTCGCGTGTACAACTGTTTTGCACCCGTTGTATTTGAACGTAGAGCCTATCACACCCGATCATCACGTGGTGTCTCAGCATGAAGAACTTTCACAATGGTGCATACTCAGGAAGAACACTTCTTGAAAATTTTAGTGAGAGATCATCTTAAAATGCTACCGTCAATCAAAGCAAGATAAGATGCATAAAGGATAAACATCACATGCAATCAATATAAGTGATATGATATGGCCATCATCATCTTGTGCTTGTGATCTCCATCTTCGAAGCACCGTCGTGATCACCATCGTCACCGGCGCGACACCTTGATCTCCATCGTAGCATCATTGTCGTTACGCCATCTATTGCTTCTACGACTATCGCTACCGCTTAGTGATAAAGTAAAGCAATTACAGGGCATTTGCATTTCATACAATAAAGCGACAACCATATGGCTCCTGCCAGTTGCCGATAACTTCGGTTACAAAACATGATCATCTCATACAATAAAATATAGTATCACGTCTTGACCATATCACATCACAACATGCCCTGCAAAAACAAGTTAGACGTCCTCTACTTTGTTGTTGCAAATTTTACATGGCTGCTACGGGCTGAGCAAGAACCGTTCTTACCTACGCATCAAAACCACAACGATAGTTCGTCAAGTTAGTGCTGTTTTAACCTTCGCAAGGACCGGGCGTAGCCACACTCGGTTCAACTAAAGTTAGAGAAACAGACACCCGCTAGTCACCTATGTGCAAAGCACGTCGGTAAAACCAGTCTCGCGTAAGCGTACGCGTAATGTCGGTCCGGGCCGCTTCATCCAACAATACCGCCGAACCAAAGTATGACATGCTGGTAAGCAGTATGACTTGTATTGCCCACAACTCACTTGTGTTCTACTCGTGCATATAACATCAACGCATATAACCTAGGCTCGGATGCCACTGTTGGGGAACATAGTAATTTCAAAAAAAAATCCTACGCACACGCAAGATCATGGTGATGCATAGCAACGAGAGGGAAGAGTGCAATCTACGTACCCTTGTAGACCGAAAGCGGAAGCGTTAGAACAACGCGGTTGATGTAGTCGTACGTCTTCACGGCCCGACCGATCAAGCACCGAAACTACGACACCTCCGAGTTCTAGCACACGTTCAGCTCGATGATGTCCCTCGAACTCCGATCCAGCCGAGTGTCAAGGGAGAGTTCCGTCAGCACGACGGCGTGGTGACGATCTTGATGTTCTACCGTCGCAGGGCTTCGCCTAAGCACCGCTACAATATTATCGAGGAGGACTATGGTGGAGGGGGGCACTGCACACGGCTAATAGATCTCAAGGATCAATTGTTGTTCTGTCTTTGGGGTGCCCCTCTGCCCCCATATATATAGGAGCAAGGGGGGAGGCGCACCAAGGGGGGAGTCCTACTCCCACCGGGAGTAGGACTCCTCCTTTCCTTGTTGGAGAAGAAAAGAGGAGGAGAGGGAGAAGGAAAAGGGGGCCGGCCCCCTTGTCCAATTCGGACCAGAGGGGGGGCGCAGGCCTCCTTCCTTTTGGCCTCTCTCCTCTATTCCCGTATGGCCCAATAAGGCCCATATACTCCCCGGCGAATTCCCGTAACTCTCCGGTACTCTGAAAATACTCGAATCACTCGGAACCTTTCCGAACTCCGAATATAGTCGTCGAATATATCGACCTTTACATCTCGACCATTTCGAGACTCCTCGTCATGTCCCCGATCTCATCCGGGACTTCGAACTCCTTCGGTACATCAAAACTCATAAACTCATAATAAAACTGTCATCAGAACCTTAAGCGTGCGGACCCTACGGGTTTGAGAACTATGTAGACATGACCTAGAACTATTCTTGGTCAATAACCAATAGCGGAACCTGGATGCTCATATTGGCTCCTACATATTCTACGAAGATCTTTATCAGTCAAACCGCATAACAAAATACGTTGTTCCCTTTGTCATCGGTATGTTACTTGCCCGAGGTTTGATCGTCGGTATCCAATACCTAGTTCAATCTCGTTACCGGCAAGTATCTTTACTCGTTACATAATGCATCATTCCGTAACTAACTCATTAGCTACATTGCTTGCAAGGCTTATAGTGATGTGCATTACCGAGAGGGCCCAGAGATACCTTTCCGACAATCGGAGTGACAAAACCTAATCTCGAAATACGCCAACCCAACATGTACCTTTGGAGACACCTGTAGTACTCCTTTATAATCACCCAGTTACGTTGTGACATTTGGTAGCACCCAAAGTGTTCCTCCGGTAAACGGGAGTTGCATAATCTCATAGTTACAGGAACATGTACAAGTCATGAAGAAAGCAATAGCAACATACTAAATGATCAAGTGCTAGGCTAACGGAATGGGTCATGTCAATCACATCATTCTCCTAATGATGTGATCCCATTAATCAAATAACAACACATGTCTATGGTTAGGAAACATAACCATCTTTGATCAATGAGCTAGTCAAGTAGAGGCATACTAGTGATGTTATGTTGGTCTATGTATTCACACATGTATTATGTTTCCGGTTAATACAATTCTAGCATGAATAATAAACATTTATCATGATATAAGGAAATAAATAATAACTTTATTATTGCCTCTAGGGCATATTTCCTTCAGGAATTGCCATAAAAAAACCTAAGTACCGGAGTGCCATGCACTTGACGTGTGACACTTATCATTTGACACAAATAAAACATATAAGCGCCAAATGATAATTCATTTGAATTGATCAGAATACATCGCGTGGGGAAGATGCAGAGTGAATGTTCGCTACGTATACACTCCGGACCATTTCTTTGGTAGGGGCCATACCCGGAGTTATACCTGGCCATACCTCGGTGTCGGGTGGTAGGTGCGACATATGCCAACGGATGGCTTATCATTGTGGGAGCCAGTAAGACATCGCCGGTGCCTGGAAACGGGATGAGGCGAAGACATGCACGTCGGCGAATCTTACCCAGCTTCGGGGCTCTCCATGGAGATAACACCCCTACTGCTGCTCTGCGGGGTCTCCGTATGATCACTAGATCAACAAGTAGCTACAAGATGCTCCTTGAGCTGTTCGGTGGCAGGAGGAAGAGGGGCAAGGCTAGCTCTCTCCTCTCCCGATGGCGGTGTCTAAAACTCTCTGTGTTCAACCCTTTGCATGGGTGTCCCGGGCTGTTTATATAGGCCTACCCCCCGGGGGTACAATGGTAATCCGGCCGGGCGCGGGCCCGGGCTGTCAGTGTCTACAACCACCATCTTCTCCGCCGGCTTCTGGGGCCCACCGACTGGTGGGTCCCGTCGGGGGCTGGTTACTGTGGCCTCGCCTCTGATGACGAGGGTTCTGTCGAGGTAAGCATGGCTACAGTGTTGCCGCCTTGCGGGCTCCTACTGTAGCCATACCGCGTCTCATCCGCTTAATGGTGCACGCGCCCCGAGGGGAGCAAGCCGGCTACTGGAGGCCGGCGCGGTCTTGGGCCGGCTGGGGGAGGCCAGGCCCCCTTTGGATGTCTCTCTGACCGAAGGGGCCCGCCGCCCGCGGGCCGTACTGGCATCCCGTCGTGGATGGCGTCATGATTCTCGTGGCAACAGTGCCACGCCGGACAGGGCATGGCCGCCCCGTACGGTGTACTGCAGCCATGTATCTTCCGGGATTCGGGGGTGGCGGGGTTTGCTGTAGCCACGCCCCGTCCCGTCACCGTTATGGGTGATGGTCTTTAGAATGCAGCGTTCGGCCGCCTGCTTCTCAGAGTCGGCCCTTCGCGGGCCGCCTTCTGGGAGTCGGTCCTTCATGGGCCGTCTTCGTGGAGGCGACCCGATCGTGGCGCCCTCCAAAGGTTGTTTTATAGCCGGGCCGCCTTCCGCCCGCCGTCTTAGGCGATAGCCGGCCGGAGGAAGGCGGCCCCACATCTTAGGCGTTTCGGGGTCCGATTGGCCCATTGTTTTTTCTGATGATCAAAGGGAGTCGGCTAGGCTACCCGTGGTCATTTAGTCCGATAGTAGTCCCTGAAGCTGGTTGGGCTTCGCGGCTGAAGAGGGAATCGTGAAGCTCCGCCAGCTTCCTATCCTGAGGAGCCGGCTGCCGGGAGCCGGCCTTCCTTGCGTGCCTTCTCGGCGAAGCTTCCCCAAAATTCGAAGGCGAGAACTAGCGGGCGCGCAAACCGAACGGCGGGCTGACCGCCCGCCTTCTGCGTGCCACGTGGCACCCCTCAGCTGGCAGGGCCTGCCAGCCCACGCGCGTGACGGGACGCCGTTGCAGGCCGGGGCCCGCCACTCCCGCGCCTCGGCCCGCCGCGGATCTTCTGCGGCCCGAACCGACCGCACGTCTTCCGGCGGCGGTTCCCACTCACCATCAAGGCGTGATAACCGTGGGGCGTGGGGGAGTGGGCGCATTTAATCCCACGCCCCTCCCACGCCTTGCCTCCTTGGCTTCGCCGCGCGAGGCTATAAGTAGGAGCGGGAAGGGGGAGCAGCAGTAGTTCGCACGCTCGCCCTCGCCCTGCCTCCTTCTTCTTCCGCCTCACCGCAGCAGTTCCTCGCCGTGCCCCTGCCTTGGCATCCTCTTCCTCCCAGCGTGCCACAGGCCTGCTGCCTCCGCGCCAGGCGCTTCTCGTCGTCGCGCTCACCGCCATGGCTCCAACGTCGAGCTCTTGGGATGGCTCCATCATCCGCGACGACCACATAGATTTTCTCCGCAAGATGCGGCGGCTGCCGGGCGAGGACCTCGTGCAAGTCTGCCTTGCGCTAGCGAGGGAGATCTCGCCGGCGCCGGAGGAAGGCGAGCGAGTGATCTTCTACTCGCACTGCATGTACGGTGTCGGCCTCCCCGCCAGCGACTTCTTCCGCGTGTTCCTTGAGTTCTACCAGCTCCAGCCGCACCACCTCACCCCCAACACGGTGGTGCTGCTGTCGGCCTTCGTATCTCTATGTGAGGGCTTCCTTGGCGTCCTCCCCACCATCGAGCTCTGGGGGGAGTTCTTCTAATCCAAGCTCGGCACGGCCGTCGCCGGCGTGCCGGCTCAGTGCGGCGCCTTCATCGCCATAAGGCGGTCCGTCGCTGACAAACCCTTTCCTGCCATCGCGCTGATCCAGTCGGTGAAGCTCTGGCAATGGTCTTACTTTTATGTAAAGAACATTGCCCCGAACGGTGATTACGTCAACTTGTCGGCTTACGTAGCCGGCCCGCCGGCTGGGAGGCCGGCCACATGGTCCTACCGGGCCAGATCGCTAACGCCGGCTGGAGCCGGAGCCGTCGCCCGCCTTCGGGTGCTCATCTAGTCGGACCACCTGACTAGGCCCGACTTGATCGCCGCCTTCGCCGAGCGCCGGGTCCTTTCGCTTCAAGGCCGCCCTCATCTGATCTATCAGATGAGCGGCCGCTTCGACCCAAGCCGGCTCAGCACCAGGGAGATGCCTCACGATGAGGTGTCCTACATGGTGAACTATATCGCCAACTGCAAGCTCAAGCCGGACTGGCAGTATGGCATGGTGCCATTCTCTCGCGCCAATCCGCCACCCATGGTAAGTTTCTTCCTTTATTTATTGTCGAATTCTTTTTCGGGCCGACTCTTGATCCGTCGGTATGTCTTGAACCAGAATCCCCTTCTTCATCCTCCGGCCGGGACCGCGGGGCCGGAACGCGAGTTCGCCCCCGACCGCGAGGTGGACGACCCTGACGATGCCGACTTGGGGGCAGCCGCCCTAGACAAAGACGACGCGGGGGCCGCGGCGAGACGGGCGGCTTCGGCTTCACCGCCAGCTTCGACAATTGGCCTGAAGATGACAGGGCCGACCACGCCCCACGTCGCCAGCCGACGTCCGACTGCCAAGGCGCCGGTCCATCTGGCGGGCCGGCTGCACGAGGCGGCGTACTGAAGCGCCGAGCGGCGCCGACTCCCGTCGGCGGCCGACCGAAGAGGCCTAGGATGCCCATAGCGGCAACCAAGCGGGACGAGGCGGCCGCAAAGGCGGACCACTTCCGCAAAGTGGTGAAGCAGCCGCAGGCAGTCTTAGCGTAAGTTCTGATCTTTACACAACTTCCTTTCTTTTCTTCATTTGAAGTTCTTCTAAGTTTTGTCTTCCGTTTGTCAACCAGGGCTCCGCTCACCCTTGAGCGAACTACCACCGCCTCCATAGTCGGCGGAGCGAGAGGGTCTGCGGGCTCCCGCCGCGTGGATCCCCGCGCCGAGCTTCAGGCGGCGACGGAGCAGAATGCGTGGGAGGCGCGAGAGGAGCGGGAGGCGGAGGAGAGAAGGGTGGCTGCCGCCGAGCCAGCCCTAGAGACGACGGTGGAGTCGGCCGAGGCGCAGGCCGATGCAGCTGCCAAGGCCCGGGCGGAGGCCGAGGCCGCGGAGAAGATGGCGGAGGCCCCGCAAGGGCAGCCTCTGTAGCTTGTCATCCCCCTCCGTTCAGCGCCCCCGGACGTCCCGCAGCCCCCGCTGGAAGAGGTTCGCCGCAACCCGCAGATAGCGGAGAGGAAGGAGGGCGACGTGATCGTCCTGGAGGGAGGAGTGGTGCCACCTCCGTCGGCCGGGACTGGTCAAGGTGGCCAGCCTGAGGTGTCGCCTGAGCAGCCGACTGCGCAGGCGGATCTTGTGGTCCGGGCGCCGGCTCGCCGGCGTGCGGTGAGGGCAGCTTCGGAGCCGGATTAGCAGAGGGCGGCCACCTCCAGCTCGCTGTCGCATGAACTGGAGTCGGCCACCGCTAGCTCGCCAGGGTGGACGCAGAGTGGCGGGACAGCCGCGCTGAACTTGGTGGTGCAAGACGTCCGCAGCCGGCTTCAGGCCCAAGCCACCACGCTGCAACAATGTACCCGAGAATTTCTCGCGACGCGGGCGGTCGTTCGGGTGAGTTCTTTGCTCTTGATTTCTATCCGTGGGGGCGCGTCAGCACACCCACTGGGTGTAGTCCCCGAGTTCCGAGCCGGCTGCTGAGCAGGCGGCTTGGAACTTCTTTGAAGACTCGTTTTGCTAACTTGCTTGCTTCTTCGTCCTGTTTGCAGGATTACCACAACCTCCACGCCGCTACCTTCAACTCCCAGGTCCGGGAGGCAGACAAGAGGGCCCCCGATCTGACAGAGAGCCGGCGTGAGTGTTTTTGTCTTTTCATCTCATGTGGGGGCGCGTCAGCGCACCCACTGGGTGTAGTCCCTGAGATTTGGGCCGACTGCTGAGCAGTCGGGTCGGATCTTTCTTGCCGATTTCTTTCTTATCTTTTTTCTTGTTTCCATATTGGTAGGAGCCAACATCGTCTTGAGGCAGCAGCTGGGTATCGCCCAGACCGCCCTTCGCACCAAGGAGGGCGAGTTCAATGCCTTGGCCCAGGAGCGTGACCGCCTGGCCAAGAGGCTGGCCGACCAGGAGGAAAGCCACCAAGCAGCCCTGAAGGCGGCCCAGGACAGCGAGGCCGCCCTCAAAGCTGAATTCGAGACCGAGGCGACGGGCTGGGCCGAGGCGAGGCAAGCTCTGAGCGAAGGCTACGACCGTGTCGAGGACTTGGTCGACGGTAGGCCGCCTTCTCCTTCACTCTTTGCTTGTTTCCGCAAGTCGGTTTATCTCCTGACTTGCTCTGTTTCTTCTTCTTTGTGCAGAGTACTTTCCTGGCCACTCTGTCGCTGCCAACCAAGCCATCGAAGCCCATCGAGAGGCTCGGCGGCAGGCTAGGGTTGAGATCGTGCTGGGTGCTAACTGGTCGCTTGAAGAGCAGCTTCTGGCGATCGAGGCCCGCCTCCAGCCGGCCTACCGCATGCTCCGCCGGCTCCAGTGTGCCGGGGCGCATGTGCTGGCCGCCCTTTGGCCTGGTGAGGTAATCCCTCGCACCCCCAGCCACGCTGCCGACTGGCTGGAGGTAGCCGTCGGCCGCCTTGAGGCCTGGAAGGCTTCAGCAGCTCGATCCGGCGCTCGACGAGCGCTAGAGTTCATCCGGGCTTGGTACCCAGGGCTGAACTTGGATCAGCTGCGCACCTGGCGGCAGGAGCCGACGAGGAGCTGGAGGCGGTGCGGTCGGCTATCATCCAGCGCGCCTCGGCGATCGCCGACTTCACCGACACCGGTGTCTTTGCTCCCGAGGTGAACGAGGATGGCGTCGCGCTGCCGGAGGACTGGTTCGGGCTAAACCCAGCCGATGGTGAGGACTAGGCGGAGGAGATTGACTCCAGCGACGAGGGCGAGGAGGAGGAGGAGGAGGAAGACAGCGAGGATGCTGAGCCGGATGTTGGAGCGGCCGGCCAGCCTCAACTTGACCGTGCCTCCAGCAACAAGGCATGCGCGAACGCTCCTCCTGCCGCCGGCGACGACCAGGCCGAGACTCGCCAGTCGGCCACTCCTCCAGCCGACACCATGATACGTCTCCAATGTTTCTATAATTTTTTATTGCTCCATGCTACTTTTATCTACTGTTTTAGGCAATATTGGGCTTTATTATCCGCTTTTATATTATTTTTGGGACTAACCTATTAACCGGAGGCCCAGCCTAGATTTGCTGTTTTATGCCTATTTCAGTGTTTCATGGAAAAGGAATATCAGACGGAGTCAAAACGGAACGAAATCAACTGGAGAAGTTAATTTTGGAAGGAAACCAACCTGATGGACTTGGAGTGCATGCCAGGGGAGTCCCGGGCTGCCAACGAGGGTGGAGGGCACGCCCTCCCCCCTGGGAGCGCCCCTACCTCGTGAGCCACTCGGAGGTCCACTGACGTACCCCCTGCATCCATATATACCTACGTACCCTAAAACTTCCAGAACAGAAGATAGAGAAGATAGATCGGGAGTTCCGCCGCCGCAAAGCCTCTGTAGCCACCAAAAACCAATCGGGACCCTGTTCCGGCACCCTGCCCGAGGGGGATCCCATCACCGGAGGCCATCTTCATCATCCCGGCGCTATCCATGACGAGGAGGGAGTAGTTCACCCTCGGGGCTGAGGGTATGTACCAGTAGCTATGTGTTTGATCTCTCTCTCTCTCGTGTTCTCTCTCGTGTTCCAATCTATGGCACGATCTTGATGTATACCGAGCTTTGCTATTGTAGTTGGATCTTATGATGTTTCTCCCCCTCTACTCTCTTGTGATGAATTGAGTTTCCCCTTTGAAGTTATCTTATCGGATTGAGTCTTTTATGAACACTTGATGTATGTCTTGGTGATCAACTTGCGGTTTTCGTGACATTTGGAACCTATGCATAGGGGTTGGCACACGTTTTTAATTCTCTGGTAGAAACTTTGAGGCACTCTTTGAAGTACTTTTATGTTGGTTGGATGAATCTGAGATTGTGTGATGCATATCGTATAATCATGCCCACGGATACTTGAGGTGACAATGGAGTATCTAGGTGACATTAGGGTTTTGGTTGATTTGTATCTTAAGGTGTTATTCTAGTACGAACTCTTTTATAGATCGATTTGAAAGAATAGCTTTGTGGTGGTTTCGTACCTGACCATAATCTCTACGTTTGTTCTCCGCTATTAGTGGCTTTGGAGTGACTCTTTGTTGCATGTTGAGGGCTTGTTATATGATCTATCTATGTTATTATTGTTGAGAGAACTTGCACTAGTGAAAGTATGAACCCTAGGCCTTGTTTCCTATCATTGCAATACCATTTACGCTCACTTTTACCACTTGTTACCTTGCTGTTTTTATTATTTCGGATTACAAAAACCTATATCTACTATCTATTTTGCACTTGTATCTTCATCTCTTCGCCGAACTAGTGCACCTATACAGTTTACCATTGTATTGGGTGTGTTGGGGACACAAGAGACTTTTTGTTATTTGGTTGCAGGGTTGTTTGAGAGAGACCATCTTCATCCTATGCCTCCTACGGATTGATAAACCTTAGGTCTTCCACTTGAGGGAAATTTGCTACTGTCCTACAAACCTGTGCATTTGCAGGCCCAACAACGTCTACAAGAAGAAGGTTGTGTAGTAGACATCAAGCTCTTTTCTGGCGCCGTTGCCGGGGAGGCTAGGTAAGTGAAGGTATATCTTTAGATCTTCCAATCGAATCTTTTTGTTTCTTGTTTTAGCACTAGTTTATTTTATAAAAGAAAACTACAAAAAAATGGAGTTGAGTTTGTCTCATACGCTTCACCTTTTTAATATCTTTCGTGAGTATGATGGAAAGGATAATTGTGCTCAAGTGCTAGAAGAAGAAATCTATAGAATGTTTTTATATGACGAGCATGATTGCAATGTTGTTAGTATGAATTCCTTGAATATCCATGATGCTAATGATATGCAAAGCCACAATCTTGGGGAAGCTATGTTTGATGGAGATAATATTTTTTGTCCCCCAAGCTTTGGTGAGCAAATTTACTATGATGAAAGCATGCCTCCTATTTATGATGATACGTATGCTATAAAGAAGAAGTTTTCTATGCTTGTAGATCATGAAAAGAATGCTTTAGGTGCTGGTTATATTGTTGAATTCATTCATGATGCTACTAAAAATTATTATGAGGGAGGAACATATGCTTGTAGGGATTGCAATAATATCAAGTTTCCTCTCTATGTGCTTAAATTCTTGAAGCTATGCTTGTTGTGCCATCCTATGCTAGTTGATTATTGTTCCCATAAGTTGTTTGCTCACAAAATCCCTATGCATAGGAAGTGGGTTAGGCTTAAATGTGCTAGTCATATGCTTCATGATGCTCCCGTTATGTTTCAATTCTTATCTTTTATGTGAGCATCATTGCCATCATCATGCCTAGCTAAAAATGCATTAAAGAAAAGCGCTTGTTGGGAGACAACCCAATATTTATCTTTACTGTTTTTGTGTGTCCACATGATTATGCTACTGTAGTAATCATGTTTTATAGCTTTTGTTTCAATAAAGTGCCAAGTAGAACCTTTGGGAAGATTTGGGTGAAGTTTATGTGATCTTGCTGTGAAAAACAGAAACTTTTGCACTCACGAGATTAGCTGCCATTTTTTACTGGAGAGTGCTTTAGGTTGATTATTTTTGCAGATGATTAATAGACAAATTTCTCAGGTCCAGCAATTTATTTCATAATTTTTGGGGTTCCAGAAGTATACGTTTGATACAGATTACTACAGACTGTTCTGTTTTTGACAGATTCTGTTTTCTATGTGTTGTTTGCTTATTTTAATGAATCTATGAGTAGCATCGGAGGGTATGAACCATAGATAAGTTGGAGTACAGTAGATATTACATCAATATGAATTTAGAATGAGTCCATTTCAGTACCTAAGTGGTGGTTTTATTTTCTTATACTAACGGAGCTTACGAGTTTTGTTTTGAGTTTTGTGTGGTTGAAGTTTTCAAGTTTTGGGTAAAGATTCGATGGACTATGGAATAAGGAGTGGAAAGAGCCTAAGCTTGGGGATGCCCAAGGCACCCCAAGGCAATATTCAAGGATGTCCAAGAGCCTAAGCTGGGGGATGCCCCCGGAAGGCATCCCCTCTTTCGTCTTCGTTCATCGGTAACTTTACTTGGAGCTATATTTTTATTCACCACATGATATGTGTTTTGCTCGGAGCGTCATTTTAATTTTGTTAGTTTTTGCTTTCTGTGAGTTAGAATAATATTTTGCATCTTTAGTTTCAATAAAAAAGTCAAGGATAGCCTTTGTCATGCTTATTTTGCTAGTTTGCATGTTGCTGTTTGAAAACAGAAAGTTTACAGCTGTTGCAAAAATTCCCTATAAAAGTCAGAGCATGGTATAACGTTGAATCTTTTTGCATATTGAGCTATGATAAATTTATTACAGTGGGAATTTTAGTTCATAATTTTTGGAGTCAGGGAAGTATTGATACTCTTGCGTTCTTTACAGACTGTACTGTTTTGGCAGATTGCTGTTATGGTTGCATTGCTTGCATGTGTTTGCTTGTTTAATGATTCTATTTGAGGATAGGAGTATTAAATATACATAGGCATTTAGTATTCAATGTTGAATAATAATTTTAGTGATTTGTTACAGTAGAGAATGATAAGGTTTTGCATTGGTTTATACTAACCTATCTCACGAGTTCTTGTTGAGTTTGTTGTGAATGAAGCTTTTGATAAAAAGAGAAACCATGATATGAGATGAATTAAGGAGACACAAAAGTTCAAGCTTGGGGATGCCCAAGTCACCCCAAGATAATATTTCAAGAAGTCTCAAGCATCTAAGCTTGGGGATGCCCCGGTAGGCATCCCACCTTTCTTCTTCAGCAACTATCGGTTAGTATCGGTTGAGCCTAAGTTTTTGCTTCTTCACATGAGTTGTGCTATCCTTGTATTGTAGTTTTCTTTAGCTTTGCTTTCTGTTTGAATGAAGTATCAAGATCTTAATCCTTTATCGAGAGAGAGCCATACATGAATTGGAATTTGCTAGAATACTCTATGTGCTTCACTTATATCTTTTGAGCTTGATAATTTTTGCTCTAGTGCTTCACTTAGATGTTTTAGAGCACGATGGTGGATTTGTTTTAAAGAAACTATTGATCTCTCATGCTTCACTTAGATTATTTTGAGAGTCTTTAATAGCATGGTAGTTTGCTTAATGTTAATATACTTGGTATTCAAGATATGTGAAACTTTCTTTTGAGTGAATTGAATACTAATATAAGTTTGATGCTTGATAATTGTTTTGAGATATGGAGGTGATAATATCATAGTCGTGCTAGTTGGGTGATTGTGAATTTGAGAAATGCTTGTGTTGAAGTTTGTAAGTCCCGTAGCATGCACGTATGGTTAAAGTTGTGTAACAAATTTGAAACATGAAGTGTACCTGGCTTGTGCATCCTTATGAGTGGCGGTCGGGGACGAGCGATGGTCTTTTCCTACCAATCTATCCCCCTAGGAGCATGCGCGTAGTACTTGGTTTTTGATGACTTCTAAATTTTTGCAATAAGTTTATGAGTTCTTTTGACTAATATTGAGTCCATGGATTATACGCACTCTCAACTTTCCGCCTTTGCTAGCCTCTTCGGTACCGTGCATTGCCCTTTCTCACCTTGAGAGTTGGTGCAAACTTCGCCGGTGCATCCAAACCCCGTGATATGATACGCTCTATCACACATAAACCTCCTTATATCTTCCTCAAAATAGCCACCATACCTACCTATTATGGCATTTCCATAGCCATTCCGAGATATATTGCCATGCAACTTCCACCATCATCATCATGACATACATTACTTTTGTCATATTGCCATTGCATGATCATGTAGTTGACACCATATTTGTGGCAAAGCCACCATGCATTATCTTTCATACATGTCACTCTTGATTCATTGCACCATCCCGGTACACCGCCGGAGGCATTCATATAGAGTCATATCTTGTTCTAAGTTTCGAGTTGTAATCCTTGTGTTGTAATCAATAGAAGTGTGGTGATCATCATTGTTAGAGCATTGCCCAAAAAAAGGCCAAAAAAAGGGAAGGCCCCAAAAAAAGAAAGGCCAAAATAAAAAAAAAGAAAGGCCCAATAAAAAAAAGGGGCAATGCTACTATCTCTTTTTCCACACTTGTGCTTCAAAGTAGCACCTTGTTCTTCATGTAGTGAGTCTCATATATTGTGCTTCAAAGTAGCACCATGTTCCTCATGTAGTGAGTCTCATGTGTTATCACTTTCATATACTAGTGGGGATTTTTCATTATAGAACTTGGCCTGTATATTCCTACGATGGGCTTCCTCAAAATGCCCTAGGTCTTCGTGAGCAAGCAAGTTGGATGCACACCCACTAGTTTTCTTTTGTTGAGCATTCATAGCTCTAGTGCATCCGTTGCATGGCAATCCCTACTCCTCATGTTGACATCAATTGATGGGCATCTCCATAGCCCGTTGATTAGCCTCGTCAACGTGAGACTTTCTCCTTTTTTGTCCTCTCCACATAATCCCCATCATCATATTCTATTCCACCCATAGTGCTATATCCATGGCTCATGCTCATGTATTGCGTGAAGGTTGAAAAAGTTTGAGATTATTTAAGTATGAAACAATTGCTTGGCTTGTCATCGGGGGTATAGAAGTTGGGAACATCTTTGTGTGACGAAAATGAAGCATAGCCTAACTATATGATTTTGTAGGGATGAACTTTCTTTTGCCATGTTATTTTGAGAAGACATGATTGCTTTGATTAGTATGCTTGAAGTATTATTATTTTTGTGTCAATATGAACTTTTGTCTTGAATCTTTCGGATCTGAATATTCATATCACAATTAAGAAGATTTACATTGAAATTATGCCAAAGTATCACTCCGCATCAAAAATTCTTTTTTATCATTTACCTACTCAAGGACGAGCAGGAATTAAGCTTGGGGATGCTTGATACGTCTCCAACGTATCTATAATTTTTGATTGCTCCATGCTACTTTTATATACTGTTTTAGGCAATATTGGGCTTTATTATCCACTTTTATATTATTTTTGGGACTAACCTATTAACCGGAGGCCCAGCCTAGATTTGTTGTTTTATGCCTATTTCAGTGTTTTGAGGAAAAGGAATATCAGACGGAGTCAAAACGGAATGAAATCAACTGGAGAAGTTAATTTTGGAAGGAAACCAACCTGATGGGCTTGGAGTGCACGCCAGGGGAGTATCGGGCTGCCCACGAGGGTGGAGGGCGCGCCCTCTCCCCCTGGGCGCGCCCCCTACCTCGTGAGCCACCCGAAGGTCCATCGACGTACCCCCTGCACCCATATATACGTACGTACCCTAAAACTTCCAGAACAGAAGATAGATCGGGAGTTCCGCCGCCGCAAGCCTCTATAGCCACCAAAAACCAATCGGGACCCTGTTCCGGCACCCTGCCGGAGGGGGATCCCATCACCGGAGGCCATCTTCATCATCCCGGCGCTATCCATGATGAGGAGGGAGTAGTTCACCCTCGGGGCTGAGGGTATGTACCAGTAGCTATGTGTTTGATCTCTCTCTCTCTCTCTCGTGTTCTCTCTCGTGTTCCAATCTATGGCACGATCTTGATGTATCCCGAGCTTTGCTATTGTAGTTGGATCTTATGATGTTTCTCCCCCTCTACTCTCTTGTGATGAATTGCGTTTCCCCTTTGAAGTTATCTTATCGGATTGAGTCTTTTATGAACACTTGATGTATGTCTTGGTGATCAACTTGCGGTTTTCGTGACATTGGAAACCTATGCATAGGGGTTGGCACACGTTCTTAATTCTCTGGTAGAAACTTTGGGGCACTCTTTGAAGTACTTTTATGTTGGTTGGATGAATCTGAGATTGTGTGATGCATATCGTATAATCATGCCCACGGATACTTGAGGTGACAATGGAGTATCTAGGTGACATTAGGGTTTTGGTTGATTTGTATCTTAAGGTGTTATTCTAGTACGAACTCTTTTATAGATCGATCCGAAAGAATAGCTTTGTGGTGGTTTCGTACCCGACCATAATCTCTACGTTTGTTCTCCGCTATTAGTGGCTTTGGAGTGACTCTTTGTTGCATGTTGAGGGCTTGTTATATGATCTATCTATGTTATTATTGTTGAGAGAACTTGCACTAGTGAAAGTATGAACCCTAGGCCTTGTTTCCTATCATTGCAATACCATTTACGCTCACTTTTACCACTTGTTACCTTGCTGTTTTTATTATTTCAGATTACAAAAACCTATATCTACTATCTATTTTGCACTTGTATCTTCATCTCTTCGCCGAACTAGTGCACCTATAAAATTTACCATTGTATTGGGTGTGTTGGGGACATAAGAGACTTTTTGTTATTTGGTTGCAGGGTTGTTTGAGAGAGACCATCTTCATCCTACGCCTCCTACGGATTGATAAACCTTAGGTCATCCACTTGAGGAAAATTTGCTACTGTCCTACAAACCTGTGCATTTGCAGGCCCAACAACGTCTACAAGAAGAAGGTTGTGTAGTAGACATCACACCACCGTCTCTATCGTTCTCCCTGAAGCTCCAGGCGCTCCCTTGGCTTGATTTATCATTTACTTCCCTGCTAGTTGCTCTTTGGACAAACTTGTTATTTTGCGCAATTCCACCCACTGGGGGTGTATTCAAACTTTGTTGAATGCCGGCCTTCAGAAGGCTCTTTGATGTAAATATTATTATGCATGTGTTTGGCTTTCCTTCCGACTTGCTTTTTATCTTTCAACTTTCTTCCTTTGCCGCCTTCCCTTGGTTGCCGCCTTCCTATCCGGATAGCTGCTCTGCAGTCTGTGGCCGGGTAAGGAGTTCGGCCGTCTAGGAAGGCAAAGGTTCAAGCTTTCTTAGATTTCGGCAGAGTAGGAAAGGAAGCCGGCCAGCCGACTGCTTCGACAGTCGGTTGGCGATGGGGGAAGCCGGCTTGTGTTATGTAAGTTCGTTAGTCCTTAGCCATTTTTCATGTGGGCATCCTTTCTGCCTTTAGCTCTTGCTAGTCGAGCAGCTGATTCTTCGAGCTGCGACTCTCGCAAGAGAGGGCTTGGGTGCCGGCACATTACTTGTCTGACTGCAGGTAGAACTTGGACATAACTCAAGGCGGCAAGTCCCCGAGCCGACCTAGTCGAACCCGGTGCCGGACGGAGAAAGTAAGTGCAGTAGGGTAATCATGGGAGTGATACCCATCATACATAGATAAAGTAGGGCAGTCCCCGAGAACTCCTCGGGGGCCCGTTGTCTCATACTTAATACAAAGGATAGCGTGATACATACTGCATTTCAACTGTAAAATCTTCGAAGAAGATTGGCGTTCCACGGGCGCTCCGACTCCTTGCCGGAGTCGTCTCTCTTGCGTGCCTTCAGCTTCTGTGCGTCGATTAGGTAATAGGAGTCGTTTCCCAAAGCCCGGCTGATGACGAAGGGGCCTTCCCAGGGGACCGAGAGCTTGTGCTGGCCGGCTGTTCGCTGGACTAGTCGGAGCACAAGGTCTCCCTCTTGGAAGGTTCTTGGCTTCATTCTCCGACTGTGGTACCGGCGTAGTCCTTGCTGGTAGATGGCGGACCGACTGAGGGCTAACAGCCGGCTTTCTTCCAGCAAGTCAACGCCGTCTTCTCTAGCTTCCTTGGCCTCCGCTTCCGTGTACATGGTGACGCGAGGTGAGTCGAACTCAATGTCAGTTGGGATGACAGCCTCAGCACCATATACAAGGAAGAAGGGAGTGAAGCCGGTCGATTTGTTCGGAGTAGTGCGCAGGCTCCAAAGGACGGCCGACAGCTCATCGAGCCAGCAGCCGGCCGAACGCTCCAGCGACACGACCAGTCGAGGCTTGATGCCGGAGAGAACGAGGCCGTTTGCTCGCTCGACTTGGCCGTTTGACTGCGGGTGGGCAACAGACGCTAAGTCTAGTCGGATGTCGTGTGTCGCGCAGAAACGTGCCAATGCTCCCTTGGCGAAATTTGTGCCGTTGTCGATGATGATGCTGTGTGGGACGCCGTACCGGGTTGTAATGTCGGTAATGAATGTCACGGCAGTCGGGCAATTTAGCTTCTTGATCGGCTTTGCTCCGATCCACTTGGTGAATTTGTCTACGGCGACAAGCAGATGTGTCATGCCGCCGCGCGCCGTCTTGAATGGTCCGACCATGTCCAGTCCCCAGACGGCAAAGGGCCAAGTGATGGGGATGGTCTTGAGTGCAGAAGCTGGTAGGTGTTGCTTGGAGCCGAAGACTTGGCACCCTTTGCAGTGTTTGACTAGTTCCTTGGCATCCTCCAATGCAGTCGGCCAGAAAAATCCATGGCGGAAGGCCTTGGCGAAGAGCGCTCTGGAGGCGGCATGGTGGCCGCATTCACCTTGGTGGATGTCTTCGAGGATTGCTATGCCCCTCTCTTGTTCGACGCAGCGCTGGAAGACTCTGATAGCGCTGCACCTAACTAGCTCTCGATTCATTATTGTGTAGGCTCCGGCTCGGCGTTGGACTTGTTTGGCCGAGATCTCATATCAGTCGGTAGTTCTCCATTCACCAGAAACCGGAGGATGGGCTGAGCCCATGATGGAGCTGTGATTTCTTCTACTGCCAATACAACTACTGCAACCAGGGTGGGCGGGCTGGGTTGTGAGGAGTTGGGGTCGGCCTCCGCCTGCTGTGCCACTGCAGTCCCCGGGCCGGGTTCGGCTACGGCAGTCCCCAGGCCAGGTTCGACTATGGAAGTCCCCGAGCCGGCTGCCGAAGTCCCCGGGCCGCCTGCCTGGTCCTCGAAGTCGGATCCAACTGCGTCGGGGTCAAGCGACACGAAGATGGAACTGGATTCCGAAGACGGCTTGACAGATGGCTTGAGGAGGCGTTGGAGGGCGACGTCGGTTGGTATAGCTTGTCGGGTGGAACCTATCCGTGCCAGGGCATCTGCTTGCTCATTATCGGCTCGTGGCACGTGAAGGAACTCGCACCCCTCAAAATATCTGCTGAGCTGCTGGACAAGGAAACGGTAGCTCGCCATGTTTGCGTCCTTGGCATCCCAGTCACTGGATGATTGCTGCACCACTAAGTCTGAGTCGCCATAACACAGGATCCGGCGGATGCCGAGTTCCTTGGCTAGCCGGAGCCCGTGTATGAGCGCCTCATACTCGGCCACATTGTTGGAGGCGGCAAAGTGGATTTGCAATGTATATCTGAGTTTGTCGCCTTTGGGAGAGGTGAGGACAATGCCGGCTCCCAAGCCGGTGCGCATCTTGGATTCGTCAAAATGCATCCGCCAATGAGTGGAGTCCGGAGCCGGCGGCAGGTACTGGGTCTCGGCCCAGTCGATGAGGAAGTCGGCCAATGCTTGGGACTTGATGGCGATGCGGGGCTGGTAGTAGATCGTGTATGGAGCCAGCGCAATGGCCCATTTCGCCACTCAGCCGAATGCATCCCGGCTGCCTATGATCTCGGCGAGCAGGGCAGTGCATACGACCGTGATGGGATGCTCTTGAAAATAGGGCTTGAGTTTCTTGGAGGTGAAGTACACACCATAGCACATTTTCTGATAGTGCGGGTAGTTTTGCTTGGAGGTGGACAATACTTCGCTCAAATAATATACCGGCCTCTGGACTAGCTGAGCTCGGCCTTCTTCTGGGCGCTGGACCACGATGACTGTGCTGACCACCCGGCTGGTGGCGGCGATGTAGAGGAGCATGGGCTCCTTCTCAGTTGGGGCCGCCAAAACAGGCGGCGTGGACAACATCTTCTTCAACTCGTGGAGAGCTTGATCCGCCTGGTCATTCCATTCAAAGTGAGCTGACTTCTTCATAAGTCGGTAGAGGGGGAGAGCTTTCTCTCCGAGCTGGCTCATGAAACGGTTCAAAGATGCCAGGCATCCAGTGAACTTTTGGACGTCTCGCAGCTTGGTAGGGACCTTCATTCTCTCTATGGCCTTGATCTTCACTGGGTTGCACTCAATGCCGCGTTCGGAGACCAGAAAACCCAGAAGTTGGCCGGCTGGTACCCCGAACACACATTTCTTCGGGTTGAGCTTGATCTGAAACCGGCGCAAGTTCTCAAAGGTTTCCTTGAGGTCTTCCAGTAGGTTGCCGCGTTTTTCCGTCTTCACCACAACATCATCTACGTAGACGTGGGCATTTCTGCCGAGTTGCTTGAGGAGGCATTTCTGCATGCAACGCTGAAAAGTGGCACCGGCATTTCTCAGGCCGAATGTCATAGTCAGGTAGCAAAAAGCTCCGAATGGGGTGATGAAGGCGGTCTTCAAGCGATCAGCCGGGTTCAACTTTATCTGGTGGTAGCCGAAATAAGCATCCAAAAAACTCAACAGCTCGCATCCGGCTGTGGAGTCTATCACTTGGTCAATCCTTGGCAGGGCGAATGGATCTTTGGGGCAGGCTTTGTTGAGGCTGGTGTAATCGATACACATGCGCCACTACTTGTTCTTCTTCAGCACGAGGACCGGGTTGGCAAGCCATTCCGGAAAGAACACTTCCACAATGAAGTCGGCTGCCAGAAGCCGGGCTATCTCTTCTCCGACTACTCTTCTCTTCTCTTCTGACAGGCGGCGCAAGGGCTGCCTGACCGGCTTTGCGTCAGATCGGACGTGTAGTTTGTGCTCGGTGAAATCCGTCGGGACACCCGGCATGTCTTTGGGAGACCATGCAAAGACGTCCCGATTCTCACGGAGGAAATCGACGAGCTCGCCTTCCTATTTGCTGTCAAGGCCTGTGCCTATGACAGCGTGCCTTTTTGGGTGCTCCGGGTCCAAGGGTATCTTCTTTGTCTCTTTGGCCGGCTGGAAAGAACCTTGAGCTTCACATTCTTTGGGGTCAGGAGACAAAGCCGGCTGCTTGCCAGCCAGGGCCACAACTCGATCTAGCATTTTCTTGTCTTCAGCGATCACGAGGGACTCAGCCAGGCGACTGCTAGCCGCTGCACACTCAGAGGACTTCTTGTAGTCTCCGGCTATGGTGATAATGCCCTTGGAACTCGGCATCTTCATCTTGAGGTAGGCATAGTGGGGCACAGCCATAAACTTGGCCAACGCTGGTCGGCCAAGCAGTGCGTGGTACGGGCTCTCCAGATCCACTACCTCGAACCATATTGCCTCTCGGCGGAAATGATCCTTGTCTCCAAAGAGGACATCCATCTTGATCTTGCCGATTGGTGAGCAGGACAGACCGGGTACGATGCCTATGGAACACGATCGGGCTAGGCATGAGTTGCTTCGGCTTGATGTTGAGCTTCTCCATGGTATCTCAATACAGAATGTTGATACTGCTCCCGCCGTCTATCAGTACGCGAGAGAAATGAGCGGCGCGCCTCTCCGTCGCCAGGGTAGCATCCAGAACAAGGGCGTAGGAACCGAGGGAGGGCATTACTTCTCGGTGGTCGTCCCGGCTCCAGTTGATGGGTTTCTCCGACCAATGCATAAACTCTGGGTTACTGGAGGCGACCGCGTTGACTTCTTGGTGTTGTCGGCGCCGGCTCCGCCGATCATCCAGTTGGCTTGTGAAGACGACGTAGGAGGCATGCTCGTCAGGGAACTCGTCGTGGACGGCTCCGACTGCAGGCCGAGCGGCCGGCTGCTGGGGGGCAGGAGGCGGCTGGCCCGCAGGCAGAGGCGGCAAAAGCCCTTCGCCCTTGGTGATTCGGGTGAGCCAATGGCACTTTCGGGTCGTATGGTTGGACGGCTTCGCGCCGCTGTGGAACTTGCAGGGGGCGTCAAGGGTTTGTTCGTAGGAGAAAGCCGGCTACCAAGCCGCCCTGCCGCCCTTCGGTTTCTTGGGAGCCGGCCATCCCTCAGGTTGCTCTTCTTCGACCGTTGCCACCTGCCGACTAGTGGAAGGCGGCATCGGGGCCTTGCGCTTGTTGTCGTTCTGGTATGGGCGCCGGGTGGACTCTCCAGCCGGCGTCTTGGGAGCCGGTGCAAGCACTTTCCCAGAGGCGTCGACTCGGAGCTCGGTCTTCATGGAGGAGTCGGCCGTGGCGTATTTGTCCGCAATGATCAACAGCTCATCAAGGGTAGTCGGCTCATCGCAGAGGAGGCGGTGCTTGAGGAGGGTGCCCTCTCGGCACCCGGCCGTGAAGTACTCGATCGCCTGAACCTCGTGCACCCCTTCGCAGGAGTTTCGGAGCTCGGCCCAACGCGTGAGGTAGTCACGAGTCGACTCATCGGGTCCTTGTACACACAAGGAGAGCTGTCGGGGCTTGGGTGCCTACTTGTAGGTGCTGGTGAAGTTGCGGATGAAGGCTTCCGTGAAGTCGAGCCAGCTGTTGATGCTGTAGGGCTTGAGACTGTTGAGCCAGGTGCGTGTCGTGCCTTGGAGCATCAAGGGGACATACTTCACGGCAACGCGCTGGTTGCCGTTTGCTATGCGAACCGCGGTGGAGTAGTCGATCAACCAGTCCTCCGGCTTCACAGAGCCGTTATACTTGGGCGTGTCTCTTGGGAGCGAGAACCCTTTGGGAAAGGGCTCGTCGCGGATGCGGGGGCCTAAACAAGGCGGGCCAACATCATCTTCTTCTTCTAGGGCCAGGGATCGTGCAAGGCGGTCGATCCGATGGCGGACATCGTTCTCGCCGACTCCTTCGCGGCGACCGAGTCGGCCACTGAGAGTCGGATGCTCGATAGGCGGCGGGGTGGGGTATCTCTCCCCGCGAGGTGGATGAGGGGGCAAATCGCCTCGTCTCTCCACGCCTCGGGGACGGCCTTCCGCGTCGCGCTCGATGGTGATTCATGTCCGGCTGCGGCTAGCAACCGGCTCCTTCTCTTGTCTCGTACGGGCACCGCCCGCAGTCGGCGTACGCGACGTCGCGCCGTGTTCTCGGCGAAGGGGGCTTTCAGCTCGGGCGCCGGCTTCGTGGCGCGCTGCAGCCGCGTCGATCAGTTGTTGGATGCGTCTAGTCATGTAGGGGAGCTCGTCGGCCCCTAGTCCATTGAGCTCGTCAACGATCAACTGGGCAGCGCGTAGATTCTCGAGGGGCGTGGCGTAGACTAGGCGGTCCGCACCCAGCATGCTGGCGATGGCCGCGCCTCGTTTCTTGACGGCGCCGACTCGGCTTGGCCCTTCTGGAGGCGTGCCGAAGGCGGCGCGGTCGACTTCGCGCTGGTGGGCTTCCGTGAGGCGTCTCATGGTGTTTATCTTCTGGCCCTCCGCGACGAGGGCAAGGCGGCGAGCCTCCAGCGCCTCGGCGTCGGCATCGGCTGGAATGGGGACAGACAAGTCCTGCAGCACCGCTTACAGGGCGTCGTGGGTGTTTTCGCCGGAGGCGGCTCCGTGACTGATGACTAGCACCTCAGTGACGGTGCTGCCGCCACTGTCAGCTCGCGGGAGGGGATCGTCGAAGACGATCACGTCGGAGGGGCAGGCGTCAAGCGATGCCATGTCGGGGTCGACAAGCATCGGGGCGGTGGAACCGACCGACTCCAAGTCCGCGGTAGGCTCGCCGGAGACGTGGAGTTGGTCGAGGAGGCTGACGAGGCGGCTCTCGAGGCAGCCGGTGCCCACGTCGGATGCGGGCTCGTCGGAGATGCAAACCTCGCCAAGGAGGTCAGCGAGGCAGCTTGCTGCGCAGACATCGTCGACACTTTGCAGCGCGTCGGGGCAAGCGCCGTCGGGCGTGCCAGGCTGGCTATGCTCGCTGGGGAAGAAAAGAGTTCCCGTCCAGAGCAGGTCCCCGGACGACGGTGCACCTGGGCCCACGGTGGGCGCCAAATGTCGGGTGGTAGGTGCGACATATGGCAACAGATGGCTTATCATTGTGGGAGCCAGTAAGACATCGCCGGTGCCTGGAAACGGAATGAGGCGAAGACATACACGCCGGCGAATCTTACCCAGCTTCGGGGCTCTCCGTGGAGATAACACCCCTACTACTGCTCTGCGGGGTCTCCGCATGATCACTAGATCAACAAGTAGCTACAAGACGCTCCTTGAGCTGTTCGGTGGCAGGAGGAAGAGGGGCAAGGCTAGCTCTCTCCTCTCCCGATGGCGGTGTCTAAAACTCTCTGTGTTCAACCCTTTGCATGGGTGTCCCGGGGGGTTTATATAGGCCTACCCCCCGGGGTACAATGGTAATCCGGCCGGGCGCGGGCCCGGGCTGTCAGTGTCTACAACCGTCGTCTTCTCCGCCGGCTTCTGGGGCCCGCCGACTGGTGGGTCCCGTCGGGGGCTGGTTACTGTGGCCTCGCCTCTGATGACGAGGGTTCTGTCGAGGTAAGCATGGCTACAGTGCTGCCGCCTTGCGGGCTCCTGCTGTAGCCATACCGCGTCTCATCCGCTTAATGGTGCTCGCGCCCCGAGGGGAGCAAGCTGGCTACTGGAGGCCGACCCGGTCTTGGGCCGGCTGGGGGAGGCCAGGCCCCCTTCGGATGTCTCTCTGACCGAAGGGGCCCGCCGCCCGCGGGCCGTACTGGCATCCCGTCGTGGATGGCGTCATGATTCTCATGGCAACAGTGCCACGCCGGACGGGGCATGGCCGCCCCGTACGGCGTACTGCGGCCATGTATCTTCCGGGATTCGGGGGTGGCAGGGTTTGCTGTAGCCACGCCCCGTCCCCTCACCGTTATGGGTGATGGTCTTTAGAATGCGGCGTTCGGCCGCCTGCTTTTCGTAGTCGGCCCTTCGCGGGCCGCCTTCTGGGAGTCGGTCCTTCATGGGCTGTTTTCTTGGAGGCGACCCGATCGTGGCGCCCTCCAAAGGTTGTTTTATAGCCGGGCCGCCTTCCGCCCGCCGGCTTAGGCTATAGCCGGCCGGAGAAAGGCGGCCCCACATCTTAGGCGTTTCGAGGTCCGATCGGCCCGTTGTTTTTTCTGATGATCAAAGGGAGCCGGCTAGGCTATCCGTGGTTATTTACTCCGACACTCGGGCCGGGTTGGGCCTAGCCAAGCCCAACGCAAAAAACTCAGGCCCGGGCCCGGCCTGGCCCGCCATCGGGCCTGTTTTCTAGGCCCAAGCCCGGCCCAAACATGTAAAAGCCCGTCGGGCTTCGGGCCGGCCCGGCCCGACCTTCAAGAAAATGTAAAAATGACGGGCCTGGCCTTTGGGCTCAAAATCTAGACCCGAGCCCGGCCCGGGGGCAGCGTCGGGCCGGGCCGGGCTTTCCATGGCCAGGTATACCCGGAGTCCGGACCAGAAATAATATCCCGTGTTGACCGGACTGGGCAGAGCCGCGGAGGCTCGTCGCTCGTTTCCCGGCCCAGGACGCGTACGAGCGGAGGTGGCCGCCGCCTCTTCCGCACGATCCTGTCCCCACCCTCTCTTATCCCCTTCACCCTCCGGACCAAGAGCGCCCACCCTCCCGCTTCTCCCCGACCGTACGGCCGCACCTGACCGCGCTCCCTGCCCCGCAATGCATACCGGAAGCATACCACACTAGCCGGCAGTATCACCTCCATCAGCACCAAGAGCTAGCTAGCCAGCCAGGGAACACAAGGCGCATTCGCCGCTTAGCTAGGGATGTCGTCGTGCCTCGCGCCGCAGTTCAAGTGGCCCCCTTCCACCCGCGCGGCGGTGCCGAGGGAGCCCGGCGCCGGCGGCTGCGCGGCAGGCGGAAGCTGCCGGCCAGGGAGGGTCCAGTGCGCGCTGTCCTCCGCAGCCGTCGTCGAGGCGGAGCGCATGGAGTCCTTAGCCGCAGGAGCGAGGCGCCTGGCGTACGGCGGAGCCGTCGACGTCGGGCCTCCTCCCCCTTCGGATAGCACCAGCCTCCCGGTAATGTCCGCTCACGTGTTCGGCGCTCATGCTCCGGCGGCCGCGATAACTGAACTGTATTATACAGTATAAGATTGGTTTGGAGTGGGCTATGCTGAAATATGTTTGTCCTCGTCTCTTTCTTGCATTGTATATTGGAACCAGGGGGGCTTCGGGGAGGCGCTTCTCAACCAAGAGGCCGTGGTGACGGCCGCGGC
This sequence comes from Triticum aestivum, assembly GCF_018294505.1. NCBI lineage: Eukaryota > Viridiplantae > Streptophyta > Magnoliopsida > Poales > Poaceae > Triticum > Triticum aestivum. Next base: position 445,727,679 of record NC_057804.1, on the reverse strand, counting down.
CGCGGAGGCCGTGGCTTTAGCGCGAGCAGCCGCGGAGGTCGCCCGAGAAGTTGCCCGGATGGTGCAGACCGACCACCGTCCAGACGTCGGCGACAGCCATGACCTGGTGGAGGACAGCTACTTAACAAGAGAGGTCCTTCGCACCGAGGTGCGGCCGGGGTCTCGGTATGCCCAAGCCCGTTTGCTGGACGACGCGGGGTTTGTCAGCATCTTCAGCGACGAATCCGAGTCGGACGACGACGAGCAGGGCGCCCGGGGCGTGGCTGTCAAGTCGGCACGTCAGCCCGAGAGAAGAGCTCGGAGAGTGAGGGCGGCGATGAAGGCGGCTAAATCTTTCAGTGATCGGAGGCCCGTGACGGCCTCCTCGAGGAAGAGGGTCAAGGGTTGCCGGAATTCTCTGGGCTGCTTCTACAAGATGTCCGGACGGAAGCTTCTGACAGCGAAGCAAGAAGTTGAGCTATCAGAAGGCATTCAGGTAGCGAAGACTAACACAGTGCCAAGGACAAGTGTGATTTTTATCATGCTGTACAAACATACTCCCTCTGGTCATTTTTACTCCGCGTATTAGATTTATGTCAAATCAAATCGTGCAAACTTTGACCAAATTTATGTTAAAAAAATATCAACATATACAATATCGAATATATACACTATGAAACTACATTTCATAATGAATCTAATAATATTAATTTGGCATTGTGGATGTTGACATATTTTTCTATAAGTTTGGTCAGACTAGATATACTTTGACTTGAGACAAAACTTATATGCAGACTAAAAAGGATCGGAGGGGGTACCATATAATGCTGTCCTGTTGCTAGTGTCTGGCTAAGTTTATCATGAACTGACGCAGGATCTCCTGAAGTTGGAGGCTACCCAAAAGGAGGTTGCACACTACAACGGTGGTGAACCAACCTTCGGTCAGTGGGCAGCAGCAGTTGGCACTGATGAGAACACTTTGAGGAAACGTCTCAGCCATGGAATTTACTGCAAAAACATGATGGTCAAATCAAATGTGCGACTAGTAATCTCAATTGCCAAAGAGTTTGAAGGCCCTGGGACAGAGTTTTCTGATCTTATCCAGGTATCTTCTTGTACTTTTCGACGAAGCCCTTCATGGTTATAACTTATAACTCTTTGGAAATGAAATGTTTGACTCGCACTTCATTCCGTGTCCTATACAGGAAGGGATTCAGGGCCTTATAAGGGGCGCTGAAAAGTTTGATGCCTCAAAGGGTTTTAGGTTCTCTACGTATTCTCACTGGTGGATCAAGCAAGCTATACGCAAGTCGGTTCTAGAACAAACCCAAATAATTCGCTTGCCAGTACGTCCTCTTTCTCTTTGTAGGTTCACCACTTGCAACACTTTCACTCTTAATTTCTTGATGTTTATGTAAGCACATCTGGTAATTACTAGTGGTGGTGATGATATATCCCAGTATAACATCACGCGATAGTTAAGTGGTTTTCCATCTGTTTCATGATTCAGAAATTTTAGAGTATAGAACTATGGTGTAAGGTGATTCACAGTTATGACGCGCAGCCTAGTTGATCAAGTAGCACGAAATCTCATAACCAGTATAAACTTCGTATCCTCTGTGTTCATTAATGACTAGTAGTAACCAGGAATCAAACGAACAAAATGGATAATTATGAGAACAGACTAATGCTGCATCCGGATCTTTCTTTGTTAGCCAATGTGATTCCAAGGTCCTGGTATGAGCCCCTATATAATCCGATGGTGCTGTTTGATTTATAGGCGCACATGGCGGAAGCAAGTTCCCGAGTGAAAGAATGCCGACGACGACTCCGACGGCAGCTGAATAGGCTACCGACAAATGAAGAAATCGCGTTGGACACCGGCATGACAGCCAGACGGGTGGAAGCAGCAATGTGCCTCCCAAGGTACAGCGTATCTCTCACTGGCAAAGTCGGGTGCACGGACGTGACATACCAGGTATGCTAACTTCGCTCTGCTCTATCTGAATAACATACACTTCAATCAACAATCGTGCTTGTGGCTACTGAACCTGAATCCCTGCATTTCACCTGGTGTACACCACCACCACAGGAGATCACGGCGGACAAGAGCACGGAGACGGCGGAGGAGACGCTGCACAGATTGTTCATGAAGAAAGACGTGGACAAGGCGCTGGACAGCCTGACCCCTCGGGAGAGGGAGGTGATCAGGTACAGGTTCGGGATGGATGACGGCAAAGCGAGGACCCTGCACGACATCGGGCAGCTGATGGGGGTGAGCAGGGAGAGGATCCGGCAGATCGAGATGGCCGCCTTCCGCAAGCTCAGGAGCAAGAAGAAGGTGACGTCGCTACAGCACTACCTGGAGCCGGCAGAGAGCTGGTAGCTATAGCTATAGCCGGCCGTGTTATGAGTACGTACTACGTCCTTAGCAACGCACGGCCTTTGCTTGCTGGCTGCCGAGTTAGGACTGGATTGCCTGCCGTATTTTTGAAGGATTAACGACAACATATACGATTCACTCTCGAGCCTCTTGTACTATAAATTGTGTAAATGAACGAAACAATCTTAGTAGTCCGTTTCACAAGATCGGCTTATGTGTATCTATGCTTTTGCCACGGATAAAAGTTGCATCAGTCACGTGCTTTTGTAGCGACGCATAAACTTTGCACTATTATTATTCTGGTGCAGTTAGCAAGCTAACTTCCCATTATCTTTTACTCAAAATGCATTGGAAAGTTTCCGTTGAACATGTGTTTCAGTATTTTTTTAGAGAAAAGGGCGCAGGCCGAGCCCGGGAAAAGGCTCAAACCTTGCCTGGCTTTGAACATGTAATGTCAGTTTTTTTTTTTTGCTAGGGTTTTGTAGTGATCTTCTTGATGGCAGCTCGGCCTGACTGCGGTGCAAACTGGTTATGAATGGGTACGGAAAAATTAGTCCGCCATAAAACTTGCTATAAAATGTTTAGAATGTCTCTATATATTATTGAGTTTGTATAGTCTTTAGTAAGTATCATTTGGAGTCAACTAGCGAGATGAGCTCACTTGAATGTTTAGGCATGTTCTTGTGAATGTCTGGATGCCTTCAAACATTTATCCAAGTCGAACAATGTTTTGTTCGTTCAACTGAAACAATTTATAAGAAGTTCAAACATGTGTTGCACTATGTATATATTCTTTAGGAGGAGACGTCATCAGACCTATAGGGTCTACATTCACAGATGCATCCAAAAGTTAGGAACAAACTTCTGGCCTCACTTCAAAGGTTGTATTGGTGCAACTAATGCAACA